>NC_091450.1:35048444-35362732 GCF_964237555.1 Oryctolagus cuniculus | reverse complement strand
CCGTCCTGAGAGCCCCAGGCCCCCCTTCAACCTCTAACCAGATCCCTCCTCTTCCTCGGAGACCTCCCTTTGCCAGTCTGTCCAGAGAGCTGTTCTGTGACTTGACAGTGGCCCCTCAGCCCCAAAGCCTCCCCTTCTTCTGTGACTTTCTGTTGTGTGGTGAGCTCACACCTCCAGGTGTGACCTTGGTGAAAATGTGTGCCCCTCTGTGGTCCTGCTCCTGCCCTGTTCTATAAATATCTATAAAAACTCATATTATATCTATACACACACACACACACACACACACAGGTGGCAGTGCCCCTGGAGTTGCGGTGTAAGGAGACCAGCCTGGAAGAGGCCTCTTCACCCCACTGAACACTCAGCACAGCACAGAGGCTGCCCACTGCTGGCAGGCCCTGCTGCCCTGTGCAGTGCCCACCCGCAGCACAGCAGACCCTGGGCCCTGCAACAAAGCTGCCACACACGGGGCCAAGCAGTATGACTCAATCTCTTTATTTCAAGATAATAACAGGAGCCACATCACCATGGTGCCACAACCCTGTCTCCGCCTCTTTCCTGGGCCATAGACTGTCAATAAATACGTTTCCCAGCCCCAAATAATTATTAAGACCTCCTCCTCATTTGCACGCTCCAGCCTCAGATATGATACAGGGGAGGCCCTACCCCCAGAATATACAAAATATACACAAGTACAATATGTACGTGGGGGTGGGGGTGGGGAGGCCCACTGGAGGCAGCCTCTTCCCCTCATCAGGCCTAGAGTTAGCCCCAACTGTCCTAGGGCCTGACAGAATGCTGCCTACTGCCCTGCCCCAAAGTGCCTCTAAAGAAAAGGCAGTCCCCCGAATGCCTGCCTAGCCTGCCTCGGCCCTGCCTGGCTGGTGTGCCTCTTAGTAAGGGGACAGGTGCCCCTGCATCACCTGCCGCAGCCGACCGTTTGAGGACTGTTGACCGTGCCTCCCAGCTGGGCTGCCTGGGGGCACAAGCATGGAGTGAAGAGCTGGACCATGCATGGCCTACCATGAGCGCCACGTGTGGTAAGCACCCGGCCTCCCATTCGCCTCAGCTTGCCCAGGCCACCCTGTTATTTGGCACCGGGAGCCTCCCTGAATAAGGGACTGCCCTCGCCCAGAGAGGACCCTCATCCTATTGTGCCCTCCTCACCCATATACCCTTACCCATGATGCCCTGGCCCAGAAGTGACCCTTACCCATGATGCCCCTGTCCTGGAAGTGACCCTTGCCCATGATGATGCCCCTGCCCCAGAAGTGACCCTTGCCCAGCGATGCCCTAGCCTGGGTGCCCCCGCCCAGCAATGACCCTCACTCAGTTGCCCTCCTCTCCTGATGCCCTCATGTCTGTGCCTGCTGATGCCCCCACGTGATGTTCCCGGCCAGATTATGCCAGCCAGGCTGACACTTAGCCCCAAGAGGGGTGATGAAAACTGCCTGGCTGACTTCCCAAGTGGATGAGCACCCCCTGGTCTCGGCTGTTCTGGGGGCCACACAAATGCTGCCTGTGTTGATCACGGCCTCTGAGGATGGAGCTGGAAATGAGGAGGCCCCAGGAGCCCCCGGGGTCCTCCAGAGAGGCAGCCTAAAGAGGCCTTTCTCTCCCCATCAGGGGTTCTTGCTAAGGAGGAAAGGGAACTGGGAAGGAACGGCAGGGGATAGGGTGGCTAGCAGGGGTGGAGTGGCAAGGATGGGGTTGGGGCTCTCTGGGCTGACGGCATCTGGTGTTAGACGATAATGTCGTCATGCTCGTCAGCCCGGTAGAAGAAGGGGATGCAGTGGTTGGTGCCCAAGCCTGGGCGCTCCTGGGGGCTCTGCATCTTCTGTGGCTGCTTCCTGAGCTGCTGCACAGTAGGGTTCTGCTTGTGTAGCGCCTTCTTCTCAAAGTGCAGCTGTGTGTAGGCGGCCACGTGCTGCTGCAGGTGGAACAGGCACTGGTCGCGCTGTTGGTGCAGACCCTGAGCCTCCTGGCTCTTCAGCTCCATCTGCGGAAGACCAAGGGGGGTGGGGGGAGCATGAGGGCAGGTGGTGGCTTGCTAACCAATTCCACTGGTTGCAGGAGAGTGGCCCAGAGCCCCATGTCTCCTGCACCCAGCCTCACACCTCATCCCCTTCTTTCCCATCACTTTAACTTGAGGCCACACGCGAGAGGGAAGGCATCAGCTGTTAGGGGAACACTCGTGCCTAATACTTTACATGCACAATCTCAGCTCATCCTCAACACCTGTGTAAGGAAAAAATGCTAAGTTCCTTTGTCAGGAATCTGAGGCTTAGCAAAGGGTAGCTAAGGTGGGTGAAACACCTCTCGTGGGACAATGATGTCCAGGCCTGGGAGGAGCCCGGGGCTACCAGCCCTAAGAGAGGCAGGACAGTCGACATGGAGGTCACCTGTCACTCCAGACTGGAGCAGCCTCCCTCCTGGGCCTAGCACTGCCCTCCCCAGAGACTTGTCCCCATGGCCCAGTCCTTCACAGTCGGGCTGAGCGTTACCGTTTCCTTCAGCTCCCCCAGCTTCTCCTGCAGCTGGCCGAGTTCCCTGGCCAGCTCGTTCTTGATGTGCTGCTCTGCCTGCAGCGAGAGGGTGAGCCGCATGTTGTCATTGCTCTGCACAGAGAGAAGCAATCCGTTGCCACCCAAAGTGGCTGCATCCGGATCCCAGCACCAGGTGCCCACCTCCCACAGTGCTGGGAGGGCTGGAAGCTCAGCCCCTCTCCTCCAACAGACATTTGAGCAGGGTCCTGGCTCACAGGGCGCCTGCCTAGGTCATCACCGTCCCCTTTGGTGGGGGGGAGTGAAGGCCCAGAGGGAAGTGTTTTGTACCAGAGGCCTTGTCCAGGGAGGCCAAACATACCAGTCTCACTAAGCCATCCTGCAGCTTGGCCAGCTGCTCCTTGAGCTCCCGGTTCTGCAGGAGCGCACGGCTGATGGTCACGTGGTCGCTCTGCTTGTGCTCCTCAGCCTGGCTGCCCCACAGCTCCGCCTCCCGCTCCAGCTGCAGCAGCCGCTGTTCCTGCTGCTGGTTCAGGCGACTCAGGCCTGCGTTGCCCTGCACCTGGGCCTGCAGCTGTCCCTCCAGGCTCTCCAGCTCCTTCTGCAGCTGCTCAGCCTGCACCTGCAGCTGCTGTTCCACCTCCGACGGCCCCGCGGGGGAAGCTGGGGACTCTGGGGTGGGAGGCTCAGCTGAGAAAGGAAGCAGCCATCAGGGGCCCTGGCCTCTGGGTTTTCAAAAAGCTCCTGTCTTGGTCCTTAGCTCCTCAGGCCAACGGCTTGCCCCCACCCCGGTGCTGGCTTCTTGGCTAACAACTTTCCATATTCAGATGGTCATTACCCTTCCAAGCCAGGACACAGAGTGCTTGACCGTGCATGGTGGACAGTGGGTGCGCCACCCCTATTTACAGATGAGGTCACCTATGCTCAAAGAGATGACAAGACTCGCCATCCACCAGCACAGACCTGCTTCCCTCTGCCACAACACCACTCACCGGGGCACCCAACACCCATCCTGCTCCCAGGCCACCTCTGCCCCTGCTTACCCATCTGGCTCTTGAGCTCGGCCAAGGTGGTCTCCAACTCCCACACCTGACTCAGGCTGCACTCCTTTTCCTCCCTCAGTGTGCAGAGCTGCCCAGAGCACAGGGAAAAGAGCCATGAGCAGGGGCCACTGCCTCCCTCTAAACCGATGCTGCTGTTGTTTCTGTGGGGAGAGTCAAAGAAAGGAAGGTGACTAAGGATGTCCCCTCTACTCCACTCCCAGAGCAAGAGGGGGTGCACAGGGGGCCAGGGCGGGATTGGCACATTCTCAGACCCTATGGGCACAGGACCTGTCCCGAGGCTCCCAAGGAAAGAGCATGTGGGTCTTTGCTGGTTTTTGCTCACAGCTATGGAACCGCGTCTGAATTGGGATTCTTCTTAGGGGACAGTAAGGTGAGCCTCCAGAAACAGAATGTGAGAAAAGACAGGCCTTCCGCTAGGTTTGGATTTACAGGGGTGTGCACATCGTTGGACAGCTCAGCACGTGCTACATAGGGGTTGGGGCTGCTCTTAACAGCGGGGATACAGGAATGAAAAGCACAGGTAAGATCCCTTCTCTCCCTGAGGTTGATGTCCCAGGAAGCCTGGAAATCTTGGATTCTTAGAGCTAAAAGAGACCTTTGACAACTGCCATTTCCACCTCCTTGGGAAACTCAAGCCCAGGGTGGAGAGGCGCTTGTCCAAACTCAAAGCTCAAGTCAGGGCCTGAGTCAGGGTGGGGACACGAGGCTCATGGCCAGTGCTGAATGAGAGGCCACAATCCCAGGGCTGTGTGGCCAGGGTGCAAGCAGGGGTGTCTGGAGAAGAGAGGAGGTGGAGAGGGCAGCAACAGGATGAGAGCCATGCTGCATGCTCCATGCTCTGGGGTCCCTCCAGCTGAGACCTGGCCCACCCAGCACCCCACTCTCCCTCAGCACCAGGGGCCCCCAGCCCCTTTCTTCATAGCCCACGGGGAAACAGAAGCCCAGGGTGGGCAGCATGGAATCAGGGGACCCCACTGGGCTCTTACCAATTCCTCTATGGTGTTACTGAGTTGTTTGTTTGTTAGATAGCTGGAGTCCAGGGCTACTGCCAGCTCTTGGTACCTGCTCTGAGGCGCATGCAGAGAGGAGGAGTTGCAGGAGGGTTTGGGGAGAGGCAGAGAGAGCAGTCATTAGGGCTGGGGTGGCACGGGCTGTCTCAGCTGGCAGCAGGGCACTCAGCCCCCGCTGTGGGAGAAGAGGGGGGCTGGCCCTGCAGAGCCACTCACCTCCAGACCTTCATGTAGGAAGATGTGAGGCCCTCTCCATTGATGTAGGACATTGACTAGAAGAGACAAGAGCTCCCATGGAGATGCTACGTCCTCCACCGCCAAGTCCCTACCCTCAGACTACCTCTCCCCCCCCACCTCCACCTGGCAACTCTTCGCCCAGCCTGGCCTCTTCCTCTCATCACCCTCTATGCCTACCCTCAGACTACCTCTCCCCCCCCACCTCCACCTGGCTACTCTTCTCCCAGCCTGGCCTCTTCCTCTCATCACCCTCTATGCCTACCCTCAGACTACCTCTCCTCCCACCTCCACCTGGCAACTCCTCTGCCCAGCCTGGCCTCTTCCTCTCATCACCCTCTATGCCTACCCTCAGACTACCTCTCTGCCCCCCACCTCCACCTGGAAAACTCCTCTGCCCAGCCTGGCCTCTTCCTCTCATCACCCTCTATGCCAGCTTCTCCTGGGTCTCATCACCATACCCCTCCCTTCCTGAGTGATGCTCTCCCTATGCTTCCTGCGCTGAGATACATTGTCACCGTTCTCATGGCCATGTCCTTCATCTGTATGGCTTCCAAGAAGAAGCCGTCACCCAGCCTGCCCAACACGGCCCAGCAGGTCAGTCTATCCCAGGATCTCCCCATCTCTCAGGAATCCCAGCCTCCATTCTGTCCTCTCCTCTCTCTCCTCCCTTCCTGAGTCCCAGTGTCTGGGGTACCTCGGAGACAAGACCATGGAGCTGCTGAGCAGGTTGACGCAGGCTCTCCGTGGAGGACAATGTCCTAGGGACAGGCACACAGAGGTCAGGGGTGCAGGGGCTTGATGCAAAAGAGGTCCTTGGGCCGTGGCCTGCCCTTACTCCCATGGCTTAGGGACTGCTGCCCGCACAGGAAGACACTCACTTGGTCTCATCTATGAGGACAGGGCCATGGTCAGCATCATGGATCTGAGGGAGAAGAGAGAGTGATCACCTGATTTCCAGTAAGAACCACCCAGGGGTGGCAGGAGCCCAGCTCCTTCCAGCAACCTGCCACTGCCACAAGCTCAAGAGAAAGCCCCATCTTGGCCTCCCCCACCCCAGTGCCGGGAAGGGTGCTTGGCATTGGGAACCAAGCTGCGGGAAGAAAGGAGAAGAGAAGGCACAGCAGGCACAGTCCTCTGGGAAGGGAGATTGTGCAAGCATACAGGGGTAGCAGGCAGAAGGATGGAGGCAAACCTGAGTTGGTGCCATGCTAGTTAGACTAGCGCCAGGGGGCGCTAAACAGCCAAGTAACACGGTGGCATCAGCAGAGGGTGGTGCAGGAGCAGTGCGGTCTTTGGGTGCCTGTCAGGGAACAGAGCAGGGGGTTAGGGGGCCGTGCAGGAGAGGAGGTGCCTCGCTGCCATGGACACAAGGGCGCAGAGCAGGTAGGAAGATGTCGTAGCAGTCAGAGTGACAGTCACACATGCTGGGAACCACAGGGGTTGTGGGAATGGCTTGCGCAGGCTTGGGGACACGTGACATCTTTTCAGGTGGCCAAAGCTCAAAGGAAGGGGGCTACAACCTCCATGGACACGAGGCCCTGGTTCTCCCTGGACCTCAGCAAGGGCTCTGACCTCCGGCAGCCGCAGCAGGCAGAAGGAACGGGCACCAACATCAGGGAGCATGGCAGTGTTCTTCCAGGAAGCCAGTCTCTGCCACACAGTGACCCTGACTCTAGGCCCCTGCTGGGCTGAGGCCACTGGTGGTGACGGGGCTCCCTCCAGGTAGCTCTCTGCCACTGCCCTCTCCTGCTCTCCGCCCTTTCTCCCTGCCCTCCTCTCTGCCTCAACCATCAGCTGTAGTTCTCTGATTCAGGCCTTTCCAAGGAGAAATGTTGCCCAAGAAGCCCCTCCCTGCTTTCTGGAGATAAAATCAACCACAGCCGCCTCATGGGCATACCTCTCAGCCCCATCTCGCAGCTCCAGAAACACCTACTCTACCAAAAGAAGCCAGGAAATCACAGGTAAGACGTCTGCTCTTTGATTTGGCACATGGAGGTCATGGCGCCTCATTGCCAGAAAAACTGCTAGGGAACAATGCGGGGATCTAGTGCTTGGAGATGTGGAGAAGCCTCTCCTCCTTCTGCCGCAGTGGGACCCCCTCCCTCGGCCAGCCCCATCCAGCTTCTCCCCAGGCTCAGGCCTAACTCTCGGTCCACGCATCTGGCTCTAGAGACCACCTCATGTCAGCAGGCCAGACGGCCGCACACAGCCAAGATGGCTGAACAAGTGACAGCAGCCAGAGAAGCTGAGTGGAGGCAGGGAGTTGCTGCCTGCTCTCTGGATCCTTCAGCCCTGGCCTCTGAAAACCCCAATCGGATGCCTCCTTAGAGTCCAGGCTGCAAAGCCTACATGAGAAAAAGGCGTGCTGACTCTGCAGTTATACCTTTAGAGAGTGGACCAGCAGATGGAACACTTCTCTCTCCCTCTCTCCCTCTCTCCCTCTCTCTCATCTCGTCTTCTCTATAACTGTGCTTTTCAAATACATAAATAAGTAAATAAAAATAGAATCTATGTACTGTGATTACTTTGTGAACAACCAAGTCACAATTCTACTTCTGAAGGTGGAGCTTCCCCTGTTGTCTGGACACCAGATGAGAAGCCTGCACCTGGATTTCAGTCTGAAGGTGGAGCTTGGTGTGGGCATCAGGACACCAGATGGGAAGCCTGCAGCTCACTTCAAGACTGAAGTTGCAGCATCGCCTGGGTGTCAGGACACCAGATGAGAAGCCTGCACCAGGCTGTCAGTCTGAAGGTGGAGCTCACCTGAGTGTCAGGACACCAGAGGAGAAGCCTGCCACTCACTTTCAGTCTGAAGGGGGAACTTCTCTTGGGTATCACATCAGATGAGAAGCCTGCAACTGGCCTTCAGTCTGAAGGTGGAGCATCGCCTGGGTGTCAGGACACCAGATGAGAAGCCTGCACCTGACTTTCAGTCTGAAGGTGGAGCTCCGCTGGGTGTCAGGACACCAGATAAGAAGCCAGCACCTGGCCTTTAGTCTGAAGGTAGAACTTCGCCTGGGTGTCAGGACACCAGCTAGAGGCCTGCACCTGACTTCATATCTGGATGTGGAACTTTGCCCTGGTGTCAGGACAGCAGATGAGAATGCTGCACTTGGATTTCAGTCTGAAGGTGGAATTCTTCTTGGGCATCAGGACACCAGATGAGAAGCCTGCACCTGGCTTTCAGTCTGAAGGTGGAGCTTCATCTGGGTGACAGGACCCCAGATGAGAAGCCTGCACCTAGCTTTTAGTCTGCAGCTGGAGCTTCTCCTTGGTATTAGGACACCGCATAGAAGCCTGCACCTGGCCTTCAGTTGAAGGTGGAGCTTCGCCTGGGCGTCAGGACACCAGATGGAAGCCTGCACCTCGCTTCACGTCTGAAGATGGAGTTTCGCCTGGGTGTCAGGACACCAGATGAGAATCCTGCACCTGGATTTCAGTCTGAAGGTGGAGCTTTGCCTGAGTGTCAAGACACGAGATGGGAAGCCTGCACCTAGCTTTCAGTCTGAAAGGGGTGCTTGGCCTGGCATCTGGACACCAGATGAGAAGCCTGGACCTCGCTTGACGTCTGAAGGTGGAGCTTCGGTGGGTGTCAGGACACTAGATGAGAAGCCTGCACCTGGCTTTCAGTCTGAAGGTTGATTTCACCTGGGTGTCAGGACACCAGACGAAAACCTGCACCTTGCATCACTTCTGAAGGTGGAGCTCGGCTGGGTGTCAGGACACCAGATGAGAAGCCTGCACCTGGCTTTCGGTCTGATGGGGGAGCTTCGCCTGGGTGTCAGGACACCAGATGAGAGCCTGCACCAGGCTTTCAGTCTAAAGGTGGAGCTTCGCCTGGGTGTCACACCAGATGAAAAGCTGCACCAGGCTTTCAGTCTGAGGTGGAGCTTAACATGGGCATCACAACACCAGATGAGAAGCCAGCACCAGGCTTTCAGTCTGAAGGTAGAACTTCGCCTGGGTGTCAGGACACCAGATGAGAAACATGCACCTTGCTGCATGTCTGCAGATGGAACTTCTCCTGGGTGTCAAGACACCAGATGAGAATCCTGCACCTGGCTTTCAGTCTGAAGTTGGAGCTTCGCCTTGGTGTCGGGACACCAGATAAGAAGCCAGCACCTGGCCTTCAGTTGAAGGTGGAGCATAGCCTGAGTGTCAGGACACCAGATGGGAAGCCTGCTCCTAGCATTCAGTCTGAAAGGGGTGCTTGGCCTGGGCATATGGACGCCAGATGAGAAGCCTGTACCTGACTTTCAGTCTGAAGGTGGAGCTTCGGGGGGTGTCAGGATACTAGGTGAGAAGCCTGCACCTGGCTTTCAGTCTGAAGGTTGATTTCACCTGGGTGTCAGGACACCAGACGAAAACCTGCACCTTGCATCACGTCTGAAGGTAGAGCTTCGCCTGGGTGTCAGGACACCAGATGAGAAGCCTGAACCTCACCTCACCTGTGGAGGTGAAGCTTTGCCTGGGTGTCAGGACACCAGATGAGAAGCCTGCACCAGGCTTTCAGTCTGAAGTTCGAGCTTCGCCTTGGTGTTGGGACACCAGATAAGAAGCCAGCACCTAGCTTTCAGTCTGAAGGTGGAGCTTCTCCTGGGTGTCAGGAAACCCGATGAGAAGCCTGCACCTGGCCTTCAGTCTGAAGGGGGAACTACGCGTGGGCTCAGGACACCAGGTGAAGGTGGAGCTTCAGCCTGCACCTGACTTCACATCTGAATGTGGAACTTTGCCCTGGTGTCAGGACACCAGATGAGAATCCTGCACTTGGATTTCAGTCTGAAGGTGGAATTCATCTTGGACATCAGGACATCAGATGAGAAGCCTACACCTGGCTTTCAGTCTGAAGGTGGAGCTTCGCCAGGGTGTCAGGACACCAGATGAGAAGCCTGCACCTGGCTTTCAGTCTGAAGGTGGAGCTTCAGCTGGGTGTCAGGACACCTGATGAGAAGCCAGCACCTTACTTCACATCTGAAGGTGGAGCTTCACCCGGATGTCAGGACACCAGATGAGAAGCCTGCACCTGACTTTCAGTCTGAAGGTAGACCTTCTAGTAGGCATCAGAACACCAGATGAGAAGCCTGCACTTTGCTTTCAGTATGAAGGTGGAGTTTCTGTTGGGCATCAGGATAACTGATGAGAAGCCTGCACCTGGCTTTCAGTCTGAAGGGGGAGCTTCGCCTGGGTGTCAGGACACCAGATGAGAAGCCTGCACCTGGCTTTCAGTCTGAAAGTGGAGCTTTACTTGGGCTTCAGGACACCAGATTAGAAGCCTGAACCTCCTTCACGTCTGGAGGTGGTGATTTGCCTGGGTGTCAGGACACCAGATAAGAAGCATGCTCATGGCTTTCATCAAGGGTGAGCTTCGCCTTGGTGTCAGGACACCAGATGAGAAGCCTGCACCTCGCTTTTAGTCTGAAGTGGGAGTTTCTGTTGGGAATCAGGATAATAGATGAGAAGCCTAAACCGCACTTTCAGTCTGAAGGGGGAACTTCACTTGGGCGTCATGACACCAGGTTAGAAGCCTGAACCTCCTTCACGTCTGGAGGTGGAGATTAGCCTGGGTGTCAGGACACCAGATGGGAAGCCTGTACTTGGAATTTAGTCTGAATGTTGAGCTTCTCTTGGGCATCAGTACACCAGATTAGAAGCCGGCACCTCGCTTTCAGTCTGAATGTGGAGTTCAGCTGGGTGTCAGTATTGCAGATGAGAAGCCTGCATCTGGCTTTCAGTCTGAAGGTGGAGCTTCACCTAGGCGTCAGGACACCAGATTAGAAGCCAGAACCTCGCTTCACATCTGCAGGTGGATATCACCTGGGTGTCACGACACCAGATGAGAAGCCTGTACCTTGCATCACGTCTGAAGGTGGAGCTTCACCTGGGTGTCACGACACCAGATGAGAAGCCTGCACCTGGCTTTCAGTCTGAAAGTGGAGCTTCGCCTGGGTGTCATGACACCAGATGAGAAGGCAGCACCAGGCTTTCAGTCTGAAGGTGGAGCTTCCCCTGGGTGTCAGGACACCAGATGAGAAGGCTGCAACTGGCTTTCCCTATGAAGGTGTAGCTTTGCCTGGGTGTCAGGACACCAGATGAGAAGCCTTAACCTCTCTTTCAGTCTGAAGGGGGAGCTACGCCTGGGTTCTGGACACTAGAGGAGAAGCCTGCACCTCGGTTTCAGTCTGAAGGTGGAGATTCTCCTGGGTGTCAGGACAGCAGATGAGAAGCCTGCACCTGGCTTTGAGTCAGAAGGTGGGGCTTCGCCTGGCTGACAGGACACCAGGTGAGAAGCCTGCACCTCGCATCACCTATTCAGGTGGAGCTTCACCTGTTTGTCTGGAAACCAGATGAGCAGCCTGCACCTGGCTTTGAGTCTGAAGGTGGAGCTGCACCTGGGTGTCAGGACACCAGATGAGAAGCCTGCATCTCTCTTTCAGTCTAAAGGGGGAGCTTCACCTGGGCATCAGGAAATCAGATTAGAAACCTGAACCTCCTTTACATCTGGAGGTGGAGCTTCGCCTGGGTGTCAGGACACCAGATGAGAAGCCTGCACGTGGCTTTCATTGTGAAGGTGGAGCTCGGCTGGGTATCAGGACAGCAGGTGAGTTGCCTGCACCTGGCTTTCAGTCTGAATGTGGAGCTTCGCCTGGGTGTAAGGACACCGGATGAGAAATCTGCACCTCGCTTTCAGTCTGAAGGTAGAGCTCTGCCTGTGTAACTGGAAACCAGATGAGAAGCCGGCACTTGGCTTTCAGTCTGCAGGTGGAGCTTCACCTGGGCCTCAGGACACCGCATTAGAAGCCTGAACCTCATTCACGTATGGAGGTTGAGATTCGCCTGGCTGTCAGGACACCAGATGAGAAGCCTGCACTTCACATCACTTCTGAAGGTGGAGCTTCGCCTAGGTCTCAGGACATCAGATGAGAAGCCTGCACCTCGCATCCAGTCTCAAGGTGGAGCTTCGACTGGGTGTCAGGACACCTGATGAGAAGTCTTCACCTGGCTTTCAGTCTGAAAGTGGAGCTCACCTGGGTGTCAGGACACCAGATGAGAAGCCTGCACCTGGCTTTCAGTCAGAAGGGGGAGCTTTACCTGGGCATCAGGACACCAGATTAGAAGCCTGAACCTCCTTCACATCTGGAGGTAGAACTTCACCTTGGTGTCAGAACACCAAATGAGCCTTCACCTGGCTTTCAGTCTCAAGGTGGAGCTTCGCCTGGGTGTCAGGACACCAGATGAGAAGCCTGCATCTCTCTTTCAGTCTGAAGGTGGAGCTTCGCCTGGGCGTCAGGACACCAGATGAGAATCCTGCACCAGGCTTTGAGTCTGAAGATGGAGCTTCACCTGGGTGTCAGGACACCAAATTAGAAACCTGAACCTCCTTCACATCTGGAGGTGGAGCTGCGCCTGGGTGTCAGGACACCAGGTTAGAAGCCTGCACCTGGCTTTCAGTCTTAAGGTGGAGCTTCTCTTGGGTGTCAGGACACCAGATGAGAAGCCTGCACCTGGCTTCAGTCTGAAGGTGGAGCTTCGCCTGGGTGTCAGGACACCAGATGAGAAGCCAGCAGCTCACATCACGTCTGGAGGTGGAGCTTCCCGTGGTTGTTAGGATACCAGATGAGAAGCCTGCACCTGGCTTTCAGTCTGAAGGTGGAGCTTCGCCTGGGCGTCAGGTCACCAGATGAGAAGGCTGCACCTGGCTTCAGAGTGCCTGAGCCCAATTCCTAGCTCCAGCTCTGACTCCAGCTTCCTCCTCACGCCAACCCTTGCAGACACTGTGATGGCTCAAGTACACTGAGCTACTTGAAGTCAAATATTCAGCTGTCAGGACTTCTCCTTGCCTGGGCCCCGCCCAGACTATGCCATTTGTGTCTCCTCTGAGGCCGCAGAGTGATCATGGCCCCTAGCCAGACCTTCCTGGGTGGGAGCTGCCATGATGGTTGACCAGCCACCTGTCCCTTTCCCTAGGCCCATCTGCAGATCAGCCCTGCTACACTGGCTAGGCCCTGGGGCAGTTAGACAGGAAGTGCCAACATTATCTGCAGGTTATGGCCTACCTAGCCCCATGTGCCTGTGCCCTTCCCCTCCCCCAACTCAGGCTCCCTGCAGCCCTGAAAGGTGTTCTATGACCTCACGATGCTGCCTATGACCTCTTTGCTCCCTCTGCCTCCCCCACTCGCCACGTGGATGAATATTACCCACCTTTAATCTTCACACTGGCCTCAAACGCCACCTTCTCCAGCCGCAAGTCCATTCGGAACCCACCTCCCTCACCTAGCCACGCAGCTGGCCTATTGCCGCCTTTCCCCTGCCCCCTCAGAGGACTCTGCCACCCCCATGGCACCTCCTGTCTTGTTCTTCTACTTCCACCACTGTGCATCCAATGCCGTTGCCATCCATGGGCCCAGTGAACATGGTTGAGCGTCCCATCTGATTTGTCAAAGAGACGAGGGGCAGGCAGAGTGTCCTAGCACTGGTCTGTCTGGGTAGCTTCACATCCTTGCTGGTTAGTTCCTCTGAAAAGCTAACCTCCATCCTTGTGATTATAAAGCCAATTCATTTTCTCTTAATTCTACCTTCTCACTTTCAAACCAAAATGGAATTCATCAAGTTGAAAAATCACTCACTTCCATCTGGTCTACTTGCCCAGAGGGCAAAATGTAACAGCATTTGTATGTTTTCAAATTTCTCCTGGTCTGACCGCACTGGGCATTCAAAGCCCAAAACCCCACAGACCTGCTCTGGAAGTTATTCCCAAATTACCGAATCTTTGAGGTGTGTCTTACCCTCTCCAAGATGATAAAAGACACAAGGGAAGGGAAAAAATGCAATTAGCCAAGCAGGGGAGGAAGCAGACATAAGCAGGCCGAGGGTTAATGGCAGCAACTTAAAACAAGCCAGAGGCAGAGTCTGCACCAAATGAGACAAGCCTCAGGGACATGCACATCTGGGAGGCAGCAAGCCAGAGGGGGGGGGTCTCGGCACTGCCTCCCCTTCCACTTGTCCTATGGGGCAGCGCTACCCCATTGGAATGGTTAAGGTCAGACACCAGCACCTTCAGTATGTCCTGCATCTAGAGGCGGTGAAAAGGGGAAAACAAGGGCAGGGAAGACACAGAGACGTGGCTTAGAGAGAGGCGAGGATGTCGGGGAAGGAAGAGGTGGAGTCAGGAAACGGAGGCTGAGGAAGAGCAGAGATCCACACTGTGGCCCCTAGGCCATCCTCTCAGACTGGCCATTGCTGCCTCGCCAGACAGAGGGAAAAGTCCCCAGGCCCCAGAGTCACAGGAAGCGCAGTCACTGACCAGCACGGCTCTCAGACCCTCCCCCAGACACGACCCCCACTCTCCATGTTAAAACCAGACTTCTGCAGAAGGGTTCTCTTGAACAGGGAGGCTACAGCTAAACAATTAGAAGACACTGTTCCAATCCAATAATATCTGACAGCCTGAAACTGAAGCCCAGGGGAGGCTGTGACTTTTCTGAGGTCACCCAGAGCCAAGGCCGCATCCCAGTGCCTGGGGCTTCCTAAGGGGACAGCCTGATGGCCGGGCTGCTCTCACTGGCCTGGCTTTTCCTGAGGCCGGGGATGAGGAAGTCGCAAATACCAGCGACTATGAATGTTACAAGACCCTGTATTCTGGATTAATACAAGAACAGCAAAAACTCTCAAACTTTGTAAGTAAAACATCAGCCCTATCTATTTCACAGATGTGGAGAGAGAAGCCCAGAAAGCTTGAACAGTTTGCCTTACATCATATCCCTAGCAGAGGGAAAGGGAGCATTCAGACCCAGAGTCCTTGACCAGTATCTAACACTCCCTTCCACCATCTTCCACTGTCCTCTGGATCCCCAACCCCCCACCCCCCATTGCCCCTTAGCCCCCGAGCCCCCAGCAGCCTGGCCAGCCAAGACTCACATCCTCAGTTGAGTGACAACCCCGAGAAGCGGTTGTCTCAGGGCTACTGCCGTTTTTAAGGTTTTTCTTCTTTTTTCCTCCTGCAGGACCACCAGGCCTGTTCTTCCGCTGATAGTCTCTTAACTGTGGAAAGGAAAAGCAGTTGATTCTCTGGAATGCCCTAAGCCCCTGCGGTCACATCCTACTTCACAGTGTTCTCAAGAACTCTCATGCCCACCACTGACTTCATGCCACCAACAACCCTTCAAGGGGCTGGAACGATCAGTTAATGTCTGAAGAACTGACAACATGGCTTCAATAAAAGGGAATGATGGAATTTAAAATCAGCTTCCAACTCTCACTTCTGGGGTTCTGCCAAGAATCAGCAGCTGCTGGGAGCAAAACCAGAGGTAGAGATAGAAGGTTAAACATTATGTGGTCAGGAATTGCGCTTTGTGTGGTTTGGAAACAAGACATTGGGTCCTTCCTTCCATATCAGAACCTCACAGAACTTTGAGGGGCACCCCGAGGAACCCTGGAAACCGAGGAGGAAGAGTAGAACCCAGGCATTATTCCAGCCAAGGGCCCATTATGACGTCACGACAGGTTCCGTCCCAAGCCCCAGGGTGGCCTCACCAAGCTGCTGCCTGCTCCTCTGTGGCAGTGCCCTCACCCAGCTTCAAAAACTCCCCTGGGGAGGGTTCAGGCTACAAAGTTTAGTCTCCCAAAGTCTGTTCCACAGACGGTCACACAGCTGTCACTCCAGAGAGCCTGAGTGTGGGGCACTCTGCTCCCAGCGTCAGGGAAATTGAATGGGAGCCTGAGAACTCGCACACCCCCAAAGTAAGTCTCTGGAGAGTAAAAACCTGGGGGAAAACCAAACCTGTTTTCCCGCGGTCACCCAGAAACACTGCCCACACTTCCAGCTCCCCCGGGGAACGGGACACATCTCACTGTCAGTGTCTGAGCTGAGGAAGGGGGTCCCCCAGTCCCCAGTCCCCTTGCAGGCGGAAGCAGAAAGGGGGTGAGGACTTAGGGGACTGGGCCGGGAGATCAAAGCCCGAGCTGGAGGTAATGCCAGTCCCCAGGAGGATTTGACCTCACCACATCCCACTCTGCCCTACCCATGCGCTGCGCAGGGGGAGGTGGGGCGCAGGGTAGGGACCCGAGTCCTTGGAGACTGAGCCCACAGACCCCAAGGAGGTCCGGCTTCGGGAGGCCGGAGGCGAGGTCTGAGGCTGGGCCAAGGAGCCCCAGGAGCCAATGGCCCAAAGTCACCCAGGGGCGACAAGCCAGGGCGGGGGCTGGGTGCTGAGGGGGCGGTGCTGGCTGAGAGGACTTGGGTGGGGGAAGCCAAAGGGGCGTTCTGGCTCGACCAGAGTGTCTGAGTAGCCGCATAGACCCCGGCCACGGACTGGCTGTCAGAGGGGCAGTGGGCTGGGCCGGGGGGCGCGACCCGATGTTTTACCTTTTTCTTGGCCGCAGCCAGTTTGCTCTGTCAGGTTTCCTCCGACACCGCGGGGAGGGTGCGAGGTGGGGCACATCATCACGATCCCAGCAACCAACGCGAGTTCCTCCTGGCAGCTACCGCGCAGGTATGTGACTGAGCCAGGAGAAGCAGCTTCAGGGCAGAACTAGGCGAGGCTGGGTGGGCGTGGTCGCCACACTTCAAGCCCATTGGTCAGTGAGAAAGATGAAACAGAGGGGCGTGGTCCGAGGCGTCAAAATGGGAGCTGCGCGTGCAGCTCTGTCACCGCCCACTCTGGGGGTGGGGCGATTTCCCTTGGGTGCGCACGCAGCTTTCTGGGAGCCTCTCATGGCGTCCGTCACAGAATTCTAGTTAGTCTGCGGACCCCAGAGGCCGCTCTCCGGCCCGCGCCCTGAACCCCCTTTCTCCACAGGCGCCCCCGAACCGGGGCCCTCGGACCCCAGGGCTCAGGAGGTGCGCGGAGCGCAGAGCAGGGGACACTGCATCAGTTCACGACTCCTTTCTGACTCCTCCCAGATGTGCCCCAGACGTTCTCCTTTCAGAAATCCCCTCAGGGTCCCTTTCACGTCCTCCAGACACTGCCCTCTCACACCCAGCCCTTCCTCGAGGGGCCCCACGCTGACCCCGCCCAGCTGGATCCAGTCGGGCGCGCCCAGGTCCCGGCGGCTCCTCCGCCCGCGCCCCCACGGGCCCCCTTTCCCCTCAGAGCAGCTCCGGGGCCTCAGCCTCTCCCACGCTTCCCTCCAGGGCTGAGCAGGACCCGGCCGCAGCTGCCTCGGGGCCTTCTGGTCACGGTGAGTAGCCCGCGCCCCCCTGACCCGTGCGGATGGTTGCGGACCCCATCCCGTGAGGGTGTCTGTGCCCCCGACCCGTATGTGTGCCTGCACCTCCCAATTCCATGAGTGAGCCTGTGCCCCCCCTATCCGTGAGGATGTTTGCGCTCCCGAACCGTGAGCATGGCTACGGACCCAGACCCCGTGAGGATGCCAGCACCTCCCGACCCCGTCATGGTGGCTGCACCCCCCTGACCCGTGAGGAAGCCTGTGCCCCCAGACCCCGTGCGTGTGCCTGCGTTCCCAGATCCACGTGGATGTCTGCGCCCCCAACCAGTGGGGGTGCCTGCGCCCCCTGACTCCGTGCATGTGCCAAAGCCCCCAGACCCTGTGAGGATTTCTGTGCCTCCCGAACCGTGAGGGGGCCTGCGCCCCCCGACCTGTGAGGAAGTCTACGCCCCCCAACCCCATGAGTGTGCCTGAGACCCCCGACCAGTGAGGATGTCCAGGCCACCGAGCCGTGAGCATGGCTGCGGACCCCAACCCCGTGCGGGGGGCTGCAGTAGACATCAACCCTGTGAGGGTGCCAGCACCTCCCAACCCCATGAGGGTGCCAGCGCCTCCCAACCCCATGGGGGGGCTGCACCCCCGACCTCTTGAGGTTGCCTGGGCCCCTCGACCTATGAGGGTGCCAGCATCCGCCGATCAGAGAAGATGCCAGCACCCCAACCCTGTGAGTGTGCCTGGGCCCCCAACACTGTGAGAATGCCCGTGCCCCCCGACCCATGAGGGAGCCCGTGCCCCCCGACGCATGAAGTTGCCAGTGGCCTCCAATCCGTGAGTGTGCCAGCACCCCCAATTCTGTGTGGGTGCCAACGCCCTCCATCCCGTGAGGATTTCTGAGCCCACCCAATGTGGGGAGGATGTCTGCGTGCCCCCCACACACAGTGGCATCATGACTACCCCCAGCCCTCCCCCACCCCAACCACAGCCCACAGGTGGGCCTTCCTCAGTCTTCCTGAGGAGACAAAAGGAAACCTGTTGAAGTGAAATGGACACTATGGGAAACGGTGACTTGATCAGCATAGCCCTGACTGTTAATGAACAACTTAATACATTATCCCTCTTAGTAGGTTTTTGTCTGTTCTACTTAATATGACCGGTTTAATTCTGTAATTAATACACAGTTATTCTTAAGTGTTGAAAATTAACTGAAATGTGATCCCTGTTAAACATAAGAGTGGGAATAAGAGAGGGAAGAGATGTATAATTTGGGACATGCTCAAGCTGACTTGCCCCAATTGGTAGAGTTGGAAACATACCAGGGGATTCCAATTCAATCCCATCAAGGTGGCATGTGCCAATGCCATCTCACTACTCCAAGTGATCAATTTCAGTTCACAATTGATCATAATGAAAGGACTAAGAGTCAAAGGGAGCACATAAACAAGTCTAGTATCTGCTAACACCAACCGATAGAATAAATAAAGGGGAGAGTGATCCAACATGGGAAGTGAGATACTCAGCAGACTCATAGAATGGCAGATGTCCTAAATAGCACTCTGGCCTCAGAATCAGCCCTAAAGGCATTCGGATCTGGCTGAAAAGCCCATGAGAGTATTTCAGGCATGGAAAGCCAAGACACTCTGGCAATAGATCTCTGTGAGTGAGATCCCAGTGGAAAGAACAGGTCATCAAAGAAGGAGGTACCTTTCTCTGAAGGGAGGAGAGAACCTCCACTTTGACTATGACCTTGTCTAAACAAGATAAGAGTCGGAGAACTCAGAGGGCTTCCATAGCCTTGGAAACTCATGACTGGAGCATAGGGAGATTACTGATGCCATAGACAGGAGTGTCAATTGGTAAAGTCAACAACAGGAGTCACTGTGCACTTACTCCTCATGTAGGATCTCTGTCCTTAATGTGCTGTGCATTGAGATTTAATGCTATAATGAGTACTCAAACAGTATATTTCACTTTGTGTTTCTATGGGGGTGCAAACTGTTGAAATCTTTACTTAATGCATACTAAACTGATCTTCTGTAAAAAAAAAAAAGAAAGAAATTATCAATTCCCAACTTGACTCTCACTGGGATTAAACATGACAATAGGTCTGATCTGATTTCATCATCATTTAAAAAAATCATCTATTATTTTTCACTTTATGTTTCTGTGTGGGAGCAAACTGTTGAAATCCTTACTTAATGTATACTAAGCTGATCTTCTGTATATTAAGATAATCGAAAATGAATCTTGATGTGAATGGAAGGGGAGAGGGAGCGGGAAAGGGGAGGGTTGTTGGTGGGAGGGATGGTATGGGGGGGAAGCCATTGTAATCCATAAGTCGTACTTTGGAAATTTATATTCATTAAATAAAAGTTAAAAAATAATTAAAAAATTAAAAAATATGGTTGAGGGTCCTCTTAATATCGTTTCTGATAGCTTATATGTTGTTAATGCTGTTAAGAGGCTAGGCTCCCCTTCGCTAATATCCAAAAGTTCTACAGTGTTTCCTTATTTTGAGCTTGTTCAGCACGCTTTATTTAGGAGATCAGATCCCATTTTTATCACCCATATTAGAGCACATACCTCTCTGCCAGGTCCTCTCATCGCGGGAAACGCCCTTGCCGATCAACATTCCCGCTTCCTTTTAGCTTGCACTGCCATGGAATAGGCAACGGAATATCACAAACTTTGGCATGTTAATAGTAAGACCTTAAGTATGAGGTTTAATATCCATATTCGTAAAGTTAAATCTATTGTCCAAAATTGTGAAAAATGTGTTATTCATCAGCCTGTTACTATGCCCACTGGAGCTAATCCCCGGGGCCTTTATCCATGTCACATTTGGCAAATGGATGTAACGCATATCCCTGCCTTTGGCAAGCTATCCTGTGTCCATGTTATGGTGGATACTTACTCAGGAGTAGTTATGGCTACCGCCGCCGCCAAAGAGTCTGCCTCCCATGTAATGCAACATATGTTACAATGTTTTGCTTCTTGGGGAATTCCTAATATAATAAAAACTGATAATGGACCTGCTTATACTTCTAAGGCTTTTGCTGAGTTTTTAGCAACTTTTCATATTTCTCATTTAACCGGCATCCCATATAACCCTACTGGACAAGCCGTTGTGGAACGCACTAATCTGTATCTGAAAAATTTTGTATTAAAACAAAAAGGGGGAATAGGGGCACTATCCCGTTCCCCTTAAAGACATTCTCAACCTCGCCTTACTTACCATAAATTTTTTAAATAAAAAAGATGATGGTCTCACCCCGGCAGAACGTTATGTAATCTCGAAACAGACCCCCAATAGTAATAAACCCCATGAACCAACAGAAGCTCAGCCACCCATTAGAAAAATGATTATGTGGAAAGACCCACAAGATAACAAATGGAAAGGCCCATACCCATTAATAAGAAGGGTATGAGGTGCTGTTTGTTTTCTCCCACAGGAAGAAAAAAATCCAATCTGGACTCCAGAAAGACGGACAAGAACAATAGAGTGGCAAGATGATCGTGATTCTACTCCTACTAATAATGACGCAACTGTCACCAATGATGGCCAAGCTGGATGAGTATTGGGGTCTCTTGAGAGCCCTACCTCTCCTTCTACCTGTTTCTAATTCTTCTAACCTTCTGCCAGTTGTGTATTTGCATAACTCTACCATAGGTGAAAGATTCGGAGTGCCTTACAACAGTCTTGTCAATTCTTCCCATCAGGGCCAGGTTAACTTACCCATCCACCTTTTGGGAGCGCTATGCTTCCATAAGCCCAAGTTTGGTGCAGATCTTTGTGGTTATAATTATACTGGCTTTCCTACGCCATGTATTAATTTGGCCACTTATTCCATGGGAGATGTTATCAACTGGAATGAGTCAGGTAGTTCTTACACAGCCAATATTACAGGGGAACTTATAGCCTTTCGATCTGAGTCGCTACCTCTCAGGTGCCAGGAGTGTCACAGACCATTTGCTCCTTACCCTCCTACCAATCCACTTCCTTCTTGCACTCCTCAGGCACCCCCAATTCTCCAGATGCCTGTCCACCTCTGATCAATTCCCTGTTGCTCCTTAATGTTAATTTCTTTGCACCTTCTTGATTTGCCTTTTCATCACCCAACGAAACCCATGTATCATCCCCTGTTTGCCTTCAGCCTCCCTTCTTTTGGTATTGCTGTAATGCTACTAATAATACTTGCACTACAGGAGTTATTTCCTCATGTGTTAAAGGAAAATTAAATGAAGTGGAAACACTGGTGGTTGCGCAGATTCCCATTTGGGTTCCTGTACCAGTTGCGGTGCCTGAGAAGGACTTCTCAATGGCTGTTCGACACAGGAGAGTCTTCGGAGTCACCGCGGTCATCTTTGCAGTAATTGCGGCATTATCAGCTGGTGTGGCCGCTATTGGCATGGCCGTGAGCCAAACCTCCACACTGTCCACACTTGATAGCATCACAAGATCTACCGCCCAGGAACTTGATGATATACTGCTATTCAGCTGTTAACTCAATGAACGGATTTATTGCAAGATCAGGCCTGGCTGGCATACCCTGTGTTATTCGATCTACTGCAGTTTGTGTTACCGCCTACCCCTACAACCACTTTTCATTTGCCGCTAATCAGTCCCATCTTTTGGGTAGCATGTTAAATGGTAGTTGGAATCCAATTGAACAATGGGCCGCTATTATAGGGCTGGCTCTTGTGCTTATAACAGGATCAATTATTGTTCGGATCTTGCAAGGGCTGTTCAGGCGTCAGCGTAATACACAAATGGTGGTTAAATAAGCCATGCTAACATTCAATAACCAGTACCCCATGCAAAATGGACAGATTCAGGTGTGGCTGAATCTGCTGGACCGGTAGTCAAAGATGGGTAAGTTCTGAGAGGTCTTCAAGGCAACCTAAGACAGGGCATGAACGCTCCCTCCACACCTCATGTTCATGTGCCAATGACGGGTAAGCCCGATAGATGCTGTTGGTCACCTAAGACAGGCACAGTACCACTCCATTTTGCAAAGAAATAAGGGGGAGATGTCGGGGAATGGGACAGCCTGGCCAGCTGTGCCCCTCCCGACATGTACAAGCACAAGAAGTTTAGTGCTGGGCTTTTTCCACCCTGCCCGTTGCTAACCGCAAGATCCTGTTTTGACTTTAAGCATCCTGTTATTGCATGTTTCCCACATTTACTAAGTTTTGTTTCTTGCTGATTTGGTAACATGTTTTCCGTGAATCATATATAAACAGGTGGACGGTGGGAGGGGGATATATAAGAGGGTTGGAGGAGGCGAAGACAGCGGGCGTTTGCGACATGTAACCCGAGTCTGCTAAAAAATAAAGTGGAAGCTGAAAAGCCGATAAACGCGTCTGGTTTCTCCGAGGTCTCTCCGGCATTAACCTATCCGGAAGGTGCACGCCTGCAACTCATCTTTTTAAAAAAATTTTATTTCATGTTTCAGTTCTGATATTTCTGTCTTCTAACTCTGGGATTTTCTTGCTTTTTGCGGTCCTTGAGGTGCATTGTTGTGTTTGTTGCATTTCCATTTCTTAGGCCATCCTCTGCTGCTTTCCCAGGTGCATCAGCAGAGAGCTGGATCAAAAGTGCAGCAGCTGGGATTTGAACTGGCGCCCATATGGGATGCCGGTGCTGTAGGCAGAGTCTTAACTTGCTACACCATGGTACTGGCCCCTCAAATCCATTTTTCAAAGTTCGTTCTGATGTGCCCTGACCTCCACTGCTGCCTGGAGGTGCTCGCAGCCTGAGCCCTGAGGGGCCGTGTGGCGTCCTGGCCAGCCTCGAGCACCCTTGGTGCAGCTTTGGCTCACAGCTAGTTAAATGCCCTTGAACTTGTCCTCCATGTACACAGAAATTATCTAGGGGCTGGTGTTTGTGATGTAGCAGGTAATGCTGCTGCCTGTGATGCCAGCATCCCATATGGGCACCAGTTCAAGTCCTGGCTGCTCCACTTCCAGTCCAGCTCCTTGCTAATGCACCTGGCAAATTAGTGGAGGATGGCACAAGGGTTTGGGCCCCTGCAGCCATGTGAGATCTGGAAGAAGCTCCTGGTTCCTGGTTCTTGACTTTGGTCAGGGCCAGCTTCAGCCATGAGGCCATTTGGGTAGTGAACCAGTGGATAGAAGATCTGCCTCTCTCCCCCCCTCTCCCTATAACTCTGCCTTTCAAATAAATAAAAATAAATCTCTAAAAGATTATCAAATATGTTGATACTGAGATCACATACAGCATCCTAAATATATAGCCCCTTAGTCTGAGTCGATGCCACCTACAATAGCATACACAAATTCTGCTCCTGTGTGCCTTGGTCCAATACTGCTTTTCTTGTTATTGATAACATAGTCATGCCTTGTGTGCACAAACTTGCCTGTGTATAATTTTATGTAATTCCCTCTTAAGTGTTATAGGAGTAAAAGGTGGATTCCTGGGGCAGCAATAAGTCACCTCCTGGCGTCTACATCCCACATAGGATTTCCTGTGCTTACATCTGGTCCAGTCCTGATTTCAGCTTCCTCCTGATGTGCACTGTGGGAGACAGCAAGTCTCACAAGGGCCCAAAACACAGCCCACAGTTCTTTGTGGGCTCCAGTGTTGGAGTGTGGGTGGGCATGGATGATAGGGGACTTTGCTTGTCATGGAATGGGAGCTGGAAACACAGCTGCTTAGAAGCTGACAACCAAGGCACAGAAATGAGTCTGAATCCCATTGTTTCAAGCATGTGGGGGCAAAACTCCCAAGTTACTTCTGGGAATCTGTGCCACCACTGGGAGAAGTACTAGGCTAAGACTGTTGGGGGTGTGTTTGGGAATTTGTAATTTGCCAGAGGATACAGACATGCAGGCAGTTTACAATAGACCCTTTCCAGGCCATATTCAGGAGTGGGAGAGGTTAGTGATTTCCCACAGATGAGAGTGTGAGTTTTCTACATGAGTGCAGATTTGTGTTAGCCAATATAGTATATCTTCTCCTAGACAAGCCCTTGTTCACCCCTCATACACACTGCTCTGCACAAAGGTGCCTTGCCCAAGAACTCCTCACCACTATTCCTCCCTGTGAGAAGTAAACACTTGGTGCATTTTCAAAGTAAGAATGGTAGATTCCATGCACCTGAGTTTTTAGGGACCCAGGAAGGTTGTGGCCAAACAGCTGAAGCAAATGCCAGGAAGATTGTCACGCTGTTGTTACTCAGCCAATGAGGAACTGGGGGAGGGATCTGCTTGCTAGGAAATAAATAGCTTTCTGGAACCTGCTCCTGGTGTGCTGGCACAAGGCGTTGCAAGATCGGAAGTCGTGTCTTGCTCTTGTTGCACTCACTGAGTCGAGTCCATCGCTTGAGTGGATGGGTGAGGCTGTTTCTCACACAGACCAAGCTTTAGGAATCATCTGTCAGCCAATGGAGGGCTGCCCGTGGTGAGTGTGTGTGTTCCCTGAGAGGCAAACATGCGTGGCCTTGCCTTCATTACGTGCCTGTGGTTTCCTGGGCTGTCCTGAGCTTCAAAGACCCCCAGGGATGAGAGAAGGCAGGGACCGCAGTTTTCTTGCTGTGGGAACTGAGGTGATGCCCATGAAAGCATACATTTTGCCCACATGAGAGGGTTGTTTGGAGATAGCTGCACATCTCTGCTAGCTGCTTCCTGAGTTCAGGAAACTTGGCCCTGGTTGCAGTGCTGGTCATGATGGGGTGAGGGTGAGGGACTGAGCTGGAGCTCAGGGCTCCGCTTCAGGGAGCTGTGCTCAGTCTGAAGTTTTACTCTTTCTGCTGATGCCTTTTTTTAAATTAAAGATTTATTATGTATTTGAAAGAGTTACACAGAGAAGGAAAGGCAGAGAGAGGCAGAGAGAGAGAGAGAGGCAGAGATAGAGAGACAGGCAGAGACAGAGAGGGAGATGTCAGTCTTCCATCCACTGGTTCACTCCCCAGTTGGTCATAATGGCCAGAACTGTGCTGATCTGAAGCCAGGAGTCGGGAGCTTCTTCTGAGTCTCCCATGCAGGTATAGGGGCCCAAGGACTTGGGCCAGCTTCTACTGCTTTCCCAGGCGTTAGTAGAGAGCTGGATCAGAAGTGGAGCAGTCAGGTCTTGAACTGGCACCCATATGGGATGCCGGCACTGCAGGTGGCGGCTTTACCTGCTATGCCACAGTGCTGTTCATCCTTATGACATTGTTGTGCTTTTTTTTTTTTTGAAGATTTATTTATTTGAAAGTCAGAGTTTTACACACACACACACACACACACACACACAGGTCTTCCATCTGCAATTGGCCGCAACGGCTGGAGCTGTGCCGATCCTGAAGCCAGGAGCTTCCTCCAGGACTTGGGCCATCTTCCTCTGCTTTCCCAGGCCATAGCAGAGAGCTGGATCAGAAGTGGAGCATGTGGGGAGCAACTCGGACTAGACTAAGTTACTCGAATTAAGACTTATTCTATGCATCTGCTCTCCCACAATATGGCACTGGGAGAGGAGTAAACAGCTTCTACGCAGCTGCCTCTCACCAACTTGAGTGATGAGCTGCAGGAGCTGATCCTGCTCCTGATTGGAGGAGAGCAGCGTACTCGGCGTGTGGGTAGCAGAGTTGGGATTGGTGGAAGAGGACTATAAAGGAGGAGAGAGACAACATGCACCAGGAACACCTGAGGAACATCTGAGCAGCCCCCAAGAAAGCCGGCCGGTGGTGTGCTGCTCCCCCGTGGAAGTGGGGAAAGTGGCAGGGGGCACCGCCCTTCCATGGAGGTGGAAGGATGGCAGCCAACCCGGGAAGAACCAGCAGCAAACCCGGGAAGGGCTGAGCAGACAAAAGAACAGCGCAGGGTCCTGTGTCATTCCTCCGTGAATAGGGGGAGCGACAGAGCAGCCGGGTCTTGAACCAGTGCCCATATGGCCCTTCAGGCCAGGGCATTAAGCCGCTGCAGCACAGCGCCAGCCCTGTCTTGTCTTCTGATTCCTGGTGTTTCCAAACTCTCCATCTTCCTGTCCTCCAGTGAGCCCCTCCCCTTGCCTGTCTTTTTCACCCCTTCTCCCCTCCAGCCCTCCTCCTCCTGTCTGCCTATGCATATCAACTGTTATGGCTGTGAATGCAAAGGCCTGCCTTACTCCTGGTGTTTCATTTCATGTTTGATCCTAGTATGAAAGGTGATTTTATGTAATGACTGAATGGGGCCACCAAGTGCCCACACATTTGGCCAGGCATAAATTTGATGTTTCTGTGTGGGTACTTCTGGCTAGGTTTAACATCTGTAGACTTTGTCAGGGAAATCGCCCTTCCTGGTGAGGTTTGAGTGGAGCAAAAGGGCTACTCAGTCCATGAGCAGGAGCAGACCCTCCTACCTTAGTGCCTTAGATAACTAATACTCTGATAGTGTCCTAGAATTGAATGAATGGCTCTCCTGGGTCTCCAGATGGGGACATGGACATGTTGGTCCCTGGGATCCTCCCCAAATGGCTCAGGAGTGTCAGCAGCTGTATAATGCATCTTTCTTTGCCAATACAGGCAAATGCCAGATACATAGAGGGATGAATGGATGGTTAAATAGATTCAACAGATGCATACATGGAGACTTCTGCATTCTGTTGTTTCTACTTACATTGGCATTTCTGGTTAATTTCCACAGAAATCTTGAGGATCTGAATTATGCTAAGGTGTCAGGCAGTGTGGTTTTGTAAAGATGAAAGAAACAGCAGTGTACCCTGAACGCACAAGCTTGGTGGGTAGATAAAGCAAACTCACCTAAGAAGACAAAGAACAAATCAAAGTAGAGCACAGGGAGATACTTTGTCTCACAGAACAGGAGCACAGTTGAAATGTGTGCCTGTGTAATCCACAATGGGGCCAATTGTGGTCAGAATGAAATTAACTCACCTGTTTCCGGGATCGGTAGGAGCAGTAAGACACCCTGGTTTTTCCTTAGATGAGCTGATTCCTCCACGTTGGATGTCCATCAGCCACACCTGGGTAGACCCCTGAACCGTGATGAGCCCAAGATCTCAACACATTTCAGCCTTGCCTGAGCCTGTGGGTCTGGCCAGGCATTAGATTCTCTCCTTGCAAAATGCCCTGCACGGTGCTGAAATAGTTTGTCCAAGCTCTCTGTCTGATGGCTGAACTGCTAGTGGTGATGATGTACTAGTGTGTTCTCATCCCAGATTAGATCCATGGTCACAGCTTCAGTGAGATACTCTTGGAATCGAGGAGCTAAATTGTTCATGCTCCCCTGGGACCTGTCTAACCAAATCTAGTTGCAATGATACAGTAGCTTCTCTGGGGAAGGAAGATTGTTTCTTTGGTTTCTAGGAATAATCTATTGTTACACCTAGAAGAAGAGTCTTTGGGTGGAATCCAAAACTCCCCAGCCAGCTGTCTGGTGAGTGGCACACAGGGAGGTGCACAATGTACCATAGTGATTCTTTTTTATGATTTAGTTATTTGAAATAGGTAGAGACAGAGAGGTCTTCATCCGCTCTCTCACCCCAAGATGGCCACAATGGCCAGAGCTGTGCTGATCTGAAGCCAGGAACCAGGAGCTTCCTTTGTGTCAGGATCTCCCCCTTCAGGAACTGGCCAGGTTACCACGAAGGAAGAGTCGAGGAGACTGAGGAAGGTCAAGCTAAACACACTTTATGGATACTCTAGGGGACTAGGAGGAGAGATCACTCAAGCCTACTCCTGCAGGCACTAGGCACTATGGACCAGGAGCTTCTCCCTGCGGGCACTAGGCACGAGGGACTTGGGAGAGAGACTGAGCAACCTCTGGTTTACAGCATCTCAGGGTCCCCTTATATACAGTTTCTAGAGGCTAGCCCCGCCCACATTCCCACCCCCCAGGGTCCCGTCATCATGGCAATGACAGTTTGTGGTTAGGCCTTCTAGGCCGTCCATTTTCAAATCTTACCAGCTAGGGTGGCTACTACTCTACTTTTCCTTCAAGCTGGGCGCAACTGCGACTGCGGCTGCACAGTTACTTTCTTTCAAAGGGTGCTATAGTTACTTTGTTTCAAATGGTGCTACAATTACTTTCTCCATGAATGGTTCCCTAACAGTCCTCCCTTTTCTTTTCTTTAAATGTGCTCGTAGCCCTGCAAAGCCCATTGAGCCGCTGGGCCAAGGGGATGAACATTCTTGAGCATATTCCGGATTGATTTCCAGATTCGGGATCTTCCTTTTCCTCTTCTATTTCTGGCAGGCTGGGTTCCTTTCGGAGGGCTAGGTATCCCTTCACGAAATTCTGTCCAATTGAGAAGAGGTACTGTAAGATAGGCAAGCATACAAGAACCATACAAAATATTGCTCCTATTTTAAACCATTTCCAGGATGGGAGCCAAGAGGAAACTGTGTCAGTCAGAGTATTTATTGTCTGTTCCACTGTTCTGACTTGACCTATCTTAAATGCCACTATATGTTGAAGCTGTATTATCTGTAGAGCGCTCTCAGTAATGTTAGCCTCAAGATGAGCTGTTGCGTTTACCCACTCTAGCCAGGTAGAATGGTTGTGTTTGAACATATCAGGTAGTTGCGTTGCGTTAGGAATGGATAGATTGTTCCACAGAATGGTGGTAATGTGTGGGGAGCAACTGAGACTAGACTAAGTTACTGGAATTAAGACTTATTCTATGCATCTGCTCTCCCACAATATGGCGCTGAGAGAAAGAGACCAAACAACCTCTACGCAGCTGCCTCATCAGTTTGACAAGCTGCAGTAGCTGATCCTGCTCCTGATTGGAGGAGAGCAGCGTGCTCGGCGTGTGGGTAGCAGAGTTGGGATTGGTGGAAGAGGACTATAAAGGAGGAGAGAGACAACATGCACTGGGAACATCCGGATAACATCTGAGCAGCCCCCGAGAGTGCCGGCCAGTGGTGTGCCACTCCTCCGCGGAAGTGGGGAAAGTGGCAGGGGAGCCGCCCCTCCACAGAGGTGGAGGGGTCGGCAGCCAACCTGGGAAGGACCAGCAGCAAACCCGGGAAGGGCCGAGCAGACAAAAGAACAGTACAGGGTTTAGTGTCATTCCTCCACGAATGGGGGAGCGACAGTAATGCAAACTCTTCCAATCACTTCACACTTGAGTTCTCTTTCCAAAGCTAGTATAGTAATTATCTGTTCTATTTGTACTGTGCGTGCTTCGAGCATCTGGAGCCCTATAGCATGTGTCTTTTTTTTTTTTGACAGGCAGAGTGGACAGTGAGAGAGAGAGACAGAGAGAAAGGTCTTCCTTTGCCGTTGGTTCACCCTCCAATGGCCGCCGCGGCCGGCACGCTGCGGCCGGCGCACCGCGCTGATCCGATGGCAGGAGCCAGGAGCCAGGTGCTTTTCCTGGTCTCCCATGGGGTGCAGGGCCCAAGCATCTGGGCCATCCTCCACTGCACTCCCTGGCCACAGCAGAGAGCTGGCCTGGAAGAGGGGCAACCGGGACAGAATCCGGCGCCCCAACCGGGACTAGAACCTGGTGTGCCGGTGCCGCTAGGCGGAGGATTAGCCCTGTGAGCCATGGCGCCGGCCAGCATGTGTCTTAAGCAGTGTTGACTGGTCACCTAGCTGAGCCCGCTGCTCCTGAATTACCTTCAGGAGGGACTCCAAGGAATCTCCCTGTAGTTGGGTAGTGCTTAGAGCCAGTGCTCCAGTCACAGCGCCAGCTACTGTGGCTGCTGACACTGCTATAGTGACAATAGCTGCTGTTACTCCAAAGTCTCTTTTTTTGTGCATAGGTTTTATTGGTATAGTCAAATCAGACATATTTACTGGTACATATGTGAAGGGAGTTGCCTTTACCACCATATATGGAGCCAAGAATGTTATCATTCTCTCTTCCCATTTCAGGCCTCTTATATAGCAACCAAGCTCCTTTTTAGAATCTAATGAGTGTGTGCATCTAGCATACAATACTTCCCCTTCTGTTCTACCTGTCCAATTTCCTGGGTCTTCCCTTACTGGAATTTTTACAAAATGTTTGTGAAACATTTCATATCCTGCCTGCCAAAAACAATGTGTTGACTGATTGCTACTTGGAGGTCTACCTATAGTATATCTTTGCTCTGAGCCATTTTTACAAATAAAAGCAAATTATTAATATCAGGATATGTATAGGCTGGTAGGTTTTCTACTAGGCCTAACACTTGTTCTGTTTTTATCCTTGGCAATATAATTAAGATGATTCCCACAATCTCATTAAATTACCTAATATTTTAAATTGTTTAAGCATTTGCTCACCTTCAATTAACTTACCTTTATCTGGGTCCCATCTCCGTTTGCTGCTGCTGCTGCCATTTCTGGAGTTCTTTAGTCCTAGCTCTGGAATATGAAATCCCTAATTCTTTCTGTAAAAAGCATCTTACAAACATATGAGTTCTTTTGACAGGATAATTGCAATTGATATTCCATTAGTGCCTAATTGGAAATTCCCAAGTCTTGAGGTCCTGGGGCTGGAACCATCCTAACATGTCTTTGGGGCAAGCTAATAATCCCCTTTTCAAGTGTGTCGATCACTACTGTTCCTTCTCCTTTCCAAAGGATGGTTGTGGGCCCTTTCCAGTCTTTACTGTTTGGTAATCTATAAAAGCAAGAGTTTTTTATCTTTAAATTTCTGGAGTTGGAGCATTTGCTCTAGTTCTTGCCATCTCTGATGAATATATCTTTCAGTAGGGGTATAGCCCCCTATTCCTCCCCTTTTCTTTTGATTAAGGGTGAAAAGAGCCAATTGTAGCCGTGCTTCAATGGTTTGAACTACATTGGCAAATTTATCCATTTCTTGATTTAAGGATTGATTGGCTCTCTCAACCATTCCTTGTGACTGTGGATTATAGGGTGTGCCTGTGGTATGATCAATATTTAAATATTGGAACAGTCTCATGACCCTTTCTGCTGTGAAGTTAGGCCATTATCTGTAGGGAGTGCTTGGATATGAAATAGATTCTGTAGTTCTAATATTCCTCATACTGTTTCCTGAGCAGTCTCCTTAGGAATTAGCTTAGTCCATAGAAGGCCAGTAGATGTCTCAATGGCTACCAGAATTAGCTGGGCCTCATAGTGGGTCACATCCATTTGCCACAGTCCTGACCCTGATCTACTAATATGAGGAGTAGTTCCTCTTTTATGTACACACTTGGGGCAGTTCTTTATTGTTTGTTCTGCTACAATTTTTGGTAAGCTGAATTGTTGTCTCAAGTATGACACATCACTATGCCATTTAGCATGATCATCCGTGGCTGTCTCTATATGTTCTAGAAAAAAGATGTTTGGTGCCTTACTTATGTCATGGAGGACAGGCATTAAAAATAACAGCTACTGTTGTCCTGCTTTTACATATACTATTTTTTTGGGATGGGTTAACCAATCTTATCTTTAAAGGATTTTGATCTCCTGGGCTGATGAAACCTCCAACTACCCTTACTTTGGCCTCAGTCATCTCTGATGTTTCTGTTATCCACCCTCACTGTCCTGGGATTATGGTAATTTGTGTTTGAAGGTTAAGGGTCTCTATTACCTTTGGCATAAGTACCAGATCTTTTGGGGGCACTTATGGAGTATCCAATCTGTTCTGGTTCTTTTTCCTTAATGTGGCCACCTTGTACTACCAGGTTTATTTGAGTTGTATTTATTTGTGAAACTAATTTGTCAATATTTTCTTTGCCTGGGATTCCCTTATGTCCAGGCACCCATTGGATATGAATCTCTTCTTTACTTTCCATAGCTTCTAGTATGGTTCTAAGCAAGGGTTCTTCAATATTTACAGGTAGGGGTATGGCCTCAATTAATGTATATACATATTGAGAATCTGTAACTATATTCATTATTGGGGGTCCTTCTTGAAAGGCTAGTAACATGGCTCTTTTTTCTAATTCTTGATTACTTCCCTCACTCTCCTTAACTAGTTTAACTCCATCTGATCTCCAAAAGCCATATTTTCCTTGCCCCTGTTTGCTTCCTCCATCAACATAGTAAGTAGGTCCTGGCACGGGATGACCTTGAAGACTGCTTAGCACCCTTCTAAGCATTAAAGGCACATGGATACATCCAATCTGTGGTACCCAATGCAAGTAGGGGTCTTCCTGAATCATAACATCTAAATCCTCTTTTTTAATAGGTAACCTATATATAGGTTCTTGCCCTATTTGAATAATGCATTCTTGTCTGATTTTATGTAGACATTTTAGGGCTCTAGTTAGAGGAGATGCTGCTAATACCTTTGGAAATTCCTGTCTACCTACCCAAAGAATATCAGATCCTTGGTGCACTTTATAATTTATGGTGTTACCTCCCATCATAACTGTACAGTAAACTTCCTTGCTGGGGTACCAGTAGCTTAAAGGTTTGTGTTCTTGTAATAGCCTCCTTATAGTCCCTAACTCCTGTCTTGCTTTGGGGGTCCATTCCCTGATACTATTTAACTCTTGGTTTCCCTTCATCATAAGAGTAAAAGGTTTTGTCTTAATTCCGGGAACAGCTTGGGTCATCCAATTAAGGAGTCCTACTAACTTTTGTAGTTCATTTAGGGTGGGCTTCTCTGAAGTTCTGGCAACTCTAGTTTTTGCAATGTCTATTTATTTGGGTGCAACAAGTACCCCATCCATGAATAGGAATATTGTTCTTGTAATTTCTCATTTGGTGTCTCGAATCCCTTTTCTAAAAGCATTTTTCTGAGTTTTTCTATGGAATGATCGGACCCAATATATATATCATCCATATATTGATAAAGATCTACTTCTGGGTGTTGTTGTCTCCAGGGCTCTAGTATGTCCCTTAGTATACTTTGGTAAATCAAGGGACTTAATACAAAACCTTGTGGGAGGCAATTCCGAACATACCTATGGCCTGGACCTTGATTATTAACCTCTGGGATGGTAAAGGCAGTGCACTGCCTGAAGTCCTTATCCAGAGGGATGGTAAAATAAGCATCCCCTATATCCAAAAGAGTAACCTGGTTTCTTCTTTGTAATCCTCCAGGGTGTGGAATACCTAACTGAACTTCTCTTCCCTTGTCTACTAATTTATTAAGTTCTCTAAAATCTATTAACATTCACCACTTGCCTGATTTCTTCCTTATCACAAATATTGGGGTGTTCCAGGGATTATCTGGGTCTGCTGGAGATATCTTCCCTTCCTCTAGTAGACTTTTTGTTATTTCCTTAATTCCTTCTAATTTTTCTTTGGTTAAAGGCCATTGGGGAATCAAGGGACCTTTATTAGGATCTTTCCTTTTTATCTTTATTGGGGTGATTTGGGTAGAGAGTTGCGCCATAATTAGGGCTACCCCAAACTTCGTTAAGATATCCCTTCCAAATATATTGATGGGAATATCTGGGGATATTAGAATGGATGTCTTTGTCTTCCTTCCTTTTTTGTCTTTCAGTGTAATCTGTGATATTTTTTGTAATTTAGAGCACCCTCCCACCCCCTCTATATTTTTCCATCCTTCTGTTATCCCTTCTTTTATTCCTTTAGCCTCTTGTTCCCTTATTATAGTTAAATCAGCCCCTGTGTCTAACAGTCCTATTATATCTCCCCCCCAGGTTTACCTTTAAGGTAGGTCTTTGTTTTAATTCTACTTTGGTAGTTTTGGGTAGATCGCTGTCGCAGGGGCTTCTGTCTGTGCTTCCCCCAGGGGTGGGGCTGATGGTGGGATAGATGAGTGGATATTCTGGGAAGATGCCATCATGGTCCGGGGGGCATTGCCCCCTGCTTTCCCGTTTTTTTGGCTGTTTGCATACTTTTGCAATATGTCCTGTTCTCCCACAATTATAGCATTTTAGCGGAGTTTTTCTCCACTCCTACAATTTCTTGCCATATGCCCCTTTTTTCCGCATCTGTAACAAGTTCCCTGAAAACTTCTTGACCCTTGCTGTCTATCTCCAGCCTTTAAGGCCTCTGCCAGCATGGCCATCTTATAGGAGGTGGACCCAAATTCCCTACAGGCATACATTTTTTCTTCTAATGAATCTCCTGGTCTTAAATTTCTAAGCAACTTTTTACATTCTTCATTAGCATTTTGAATGCTCATGGTGTCCTTTAAATATGTTCTCAAATCCTCTCTAGATGTTTCCATATCAATCTGAGTAAATAATCGATTAATAAACTCAGGGTAGGGTTCTTTGGGCCCTTGTCTGATGCTAACTGCTTTAGGGGCCCCACTGATAGTTCTCTGGCATTCTTGAAGCGCCTCAAGAACCCATGTTCTATAGAGGGTTCTGGCATCAGCAAATCTAGAGCCAGCTGCTTCTTCTGGTGATAATCCAATTCCCCTTATCTGATCTGATGTTAGTGGCACTAATCCAGCCGCGTCGGCTGGGGGAGGGGGATGCATCTCATCCCATAGCATCGCCTTCTCTTTTATCTTATCTATGACTAGCTGTTTCTCTGCTGCAAAGCCAGGAGTTACATTCAGTAGCATATTGATGTCTACCGATGTAAAGTTCACTGAAATTACTGCAAAATAAGTGATGGTAGCCGGGTGTAAGAGACAATTTTCCTGAACTTGTTTAAGCCAAGCGGCTATTAGTCCACGTCCCACAGACTCATATTCTCATCTACCACCTCTTAACATTATCAGGTAAGCTGACTGTTCTTTTGCTTTTTCTTCCTTGCTTAACTCCCTGGGAACAACCTGAGGTTTTTCCCTACATTCTGCTATGGCATCATAGAGCTTACTGGCATCTCCTGTATTTTTTGGATTTAATTCCTTGCCACAACAAATTAACACCTTAAGGGTGTCTACTGCACATTTATAGTCTTTCCCTGTTGTGGCGCCTTCTCCTTTTTGTAGAAATTCCTCCAGGAGGTTTTGTACCTCTTCCAAGGTCTGCAGATCTTGGAGGTCCCATCCTGTACAAGCTGCTGCCAGCTTACAAGCCCATGTTACATTTCCTGGTGAGTAGCACTTCACTTTCTTGCATCTTGTTGGCTGGCCTGGAAGGATCTTCACCTTCTCTATACTCACTAGCGCCTGTCTATATTCTTTTGACTGGGACGTCCCACCCATCATGGTCTCTTTCAACCACCACTACTCACCCTTTTGACGATTCCTCAAGGGCTCGTCTCCTCACCACCATCTGACTTCAGGTCCCTGTTCGGGCACCAGCTGTCAGGATCTCCCCTCTTCGGGAACTGGCCAGGTTACCACGAAGGAAGAGTTGAGGAGACTGAGGAAGGTCAAGCTAAACACACTTTATGGATACTCTAGGGGACTAGGAGGAGAGATCACTCAAGCCTACTCCTGCAGGCACTAGGCACTATGGACCAGGAGCTTCTCCCTGTGGGCACTAGGCACGAGGGACCGGGAAAAGAGACTGAGCAACCTCTGGTTTACAGCGTCTGAGGGTCCCCTTATATACAGTTTCTAGAGGCTAGCCCCGCCCACATTCCCACCCCCCAGGGTCCTGTCATCATGGCAATGACAGTTTGTGGTTAGGCCATCTAGTTAGGCCATCCATTTTCAAATCTTACCAGCTAGGGTGGCTACTACTCTACTTTTCCTTCAAGCTGTGTGTCACTGCAGCTGTGCAGTTACTTTCTTTCAAAGGGTGCTACAGTTACTTTGCTTCAAACGGTGCTACAATTACTTTCTCTGTGAATGGTTCCCTAACAATATAGGAGTTACTGAAAAAAGTAAAATTGTAAACTTTGAGATAAAATGAAATCATAACTTATCAACATCTATGGGATACAGCCAAAGCAGTTTTAAAGGGAAGTTGATAGCATTAACTTACATTAAAATACAGAATGGTCTCAAAGATCCAGTGATGCATCTCAAAGACACAGAAACACAGGAGGAAACCAAATGCAAAACCAGAAAGAGGTGAGAAATCATGATGTCCAAAGCAGAAACAAATGAAATTGAAACTTAAAAAAGCAAAGGATCAATAAAACAAAAAGATATTTGAGCTGATTAATGTAATAGATTTTCCTTTAGCCAGACTTGCAAAGAAAAGAAGAGAAACATTCAAATAACATTAGAGATGAAAAAGCAGACATTTGAACTGAAACAGAGGATGCTAAGAAACTACTATGAACAAGCATGTGCACATAAACTGGCAAACCTCGAGAAAGTGGATAAATGAGGATTCTTAGAGCCTATCAAGATTAAATCAAGATGATATAAATCTAACTACAAGAATAAAAAGAAACAAGATTGCAGCAGTAATTAAACATCTGCCTTCCAGTAAAAATTGAAAACACGATGGATTTGCTACTGAATTCTATTAAACATTTGAATAGGAACTTATTCCAGTAATATTCAAACCATTTCAAAATATTAAATGGGATGGAACCCTACTAAACTGACTTTACAAGGCCAGTGTCACTCTTATCAAAAACAAAAAAGACAAAACAATAAGAAAACAGACCTATATCTTTATTGAACAAAGATGCAGAGATTCTCAAAAAACTCAATTAAAATCCACATAAAAAAAATCAGACATCATGATCAACTTCAGTTTATCCCAAGAATGAAGAGTGTTTCAACAATAGCAAGTCAATAAACAACATAAATCACAAGAACTAAAAAATAAAAAAGCATATGGCCACCTCAATAGAGGCAAAGACAATGTTGGATAAGATTCAACACCTTTTCATGTTTAAGAAAATACACAAATTAGATATAGAAGAAACATAGGGTCTGCGCAAGTCCTTGGGGCCCTGACCAGGTGGGAGACCTGGAAGAAGCTCTTGGCTCCTGACTTTGGATCAGCACAGCTCCAGCCATTGCAGCTGGGGAGTGAGCCAGTGGATGGAAGACCTCTCTCTCTCTCTGTCTCTACCTCTCTGTAACTCTGTTTTTCAAATAAATAAAATAAATCTTTTTTAAAAAAGAAACATAACTCATCATTATGAAGGCTGTATATGACATCCTGAATGAGAAAAAGTTGAAAACACTTCCCATCAGATCTGGACCAAGATAATAATGTCCACTTACACCACACTTCTTTAATAGGGTACAGGAAGTATTAGCAAGACCATTTAGGGAGGAGAAAGAAATTAGCTTTTTTATACACTAAGGATGAACTCCTTGAAAGAGAATTCAAGAAAAAAAGATCATTCACAATACCTACAAAAATCAAATGGATAAGAATAAATTTAACCAAAGAAGTGGAAGATTTCTACGATGCAAACTGCAGATCACTCATGAAGGCAATCAACAAGGAAACAAAAACCTGGGAAGTTACCTCTGCTTATGGATCAGAAGAGTCAATATCATTAAAATACTTACACTACATAAAGCAGTCTACAGATTCAACACAGTAACTATCAAAATATCAAGAACATTGTTTACAGAATTAGAAAAGTGATCCTGAAATTCATGAGATAAAAAAAAGACCCAGATTAGCCAAAGGTGTATATGGGGATTTGGGGGGCAGGGTCAGTCAACCTGCAGGCATCACAAGACCTGCCTACAAAACATATTACAAAGCCATATATATTAAAATTACACAGTATTGGTAAAGAAAATATATATAGCACAATGGAGTGGAATACAGATCCCAGAAATTAATCGATGAATATATAGCATCTGCTTTTAGATTAAGATGACCAACATCCCAAGTCACTGATGATAAAGCTACATGAAGAGCCTAGAGGGAACCCTTCTTGGAGCTCCATGGGGAATAGTATACCTGCAAAACTAGAGGAGAGGAAGAAAAAGGGAGGGCACATTTTTCTCTCCCCACCACACTGCAACTGTGTCCTGTACAAGATGATAGAGCAGGCACCATTTCAGACATACCCAATAGCTGCACCAGCTTTTCAGTGCCAGAACCAGCCAAGTAGAGACTCCAGAGTCTGGTGGGGAGAGCTAACAGGGAGCTGGGTGTTCGTGACTGCGGGAGGCTTGTGTGCTGAGATGTGTGCATGAGAGGGCTCAGGGTGTGGCTGGGACTTTGGGATGTCACTGTGGGAGAACCCACAGGCTTAGGACTCCCTGGTTACCTGGTGAGGGACATTGCTGCAGAATCTGAGCTTACTCTGAGGACTGCACAGATCCTTTGTGTGGTCACTGTGGCAGAGTGGATGAATATAATACTCCCAGGGGCTAGCGCTCAGACACCAGTCTCCTTTGAGGAGAGGAGTTCAGCTAAGTAGAATAAACCTCTCTCCTGATAAAGAGCAAATTTACCAAGTCAAATCCAGGTGTGTCACCATAGACATGCTCTTCATCATGGAGAACTGACAGAGTTCCCTGGCCACACCTACCACCTGCCTCTATCTATTCATTGAAAGCAGATACTCCACTAATCTACAGAGGCATAATACAAAGACAAAAGCCACCACAGTGAAAAAAAAAGAAACCACTGGGCATCTCCACAAATGCCATTTAACAAATGCACCAAAGGAAACAGTAAGGAAGAAAACAACACACCTAAATGAAACAACACTTGAATACTAGATTGTGAAGATGATAATACTGAAGAAATGCCAGAAATGGAATTCAAAAATTGATTACTCTGAAAGAATCAGAAGCAAATGCATAAACTACTGAAATTCATACATGACATGAAAGAAAATTTCTCCCATGAAATTGATACCTTAAAAGAGAAATCAAAATGAAATTAAGAATTCAATAGAGCCAGCACCATGGCTGACTAGGCTAATCCTCTGCCTGCAGTGCTGGCACTCTGGGTTCTAGTCTTGGTTGCTCCTCTTCCATTCCAGCTCCCTGCTGTGGCCCGGGAAGGCAGTGGAGGATGGGCCAAGTGCTTGGGCACTGCACCTGCATGGGGGACCAGGAGGAAGCACCTGGCTCCTGGCTTTGGATCAGCGCAGCGCACCAGTCGTAGTGGCCATTTAGGGGGTGAACCAACAGAAGGAAGACCTGTCTCTCTCTCACTGTCTAGCTCTGCCTGTCAAAAAAAAAAAAGAATTCAATAGAACAAATAAAAATGCAGTGGAGAGCTTTAACAGAATTGGAAAAGCAGAAGTAACAATAGCCAACTTAGCAGACAAATCACAAGAAATTATACAGTCAGACAAAAAACAAGAGAAAGTTAGAAAACTAAAAGACACTGTTGGAAATCTACAGGATACTATCAAATGACCCAAAATATGAGTTCTATGAGTTCCTGAAGGCATAGAAAGAAAGGATTGGAAGACCTGTTTAGTGAAATAGTAACAAAAAATGTCCCTAATTAGGAAAAAGAAAGGGACTTCCAAGTACAGGAAGCACACAGAACTAATGTACATGACCAGAAAAGATCCTTACCATGGCATTGTAATCAAACTCTCCACAGTAAAATAAAGAAAATGTACTAAAATGTGCAAGAGAAATGCCAATATTACTTTCAGAGGATCTCTACTTAGACTCACAGTGGACTTCTCATCAGAAACCCCAGAGGATAAGAGACAATGACAAGATATATTCCAAGTAATAAGAAAACTGTCAACCCAGAACACTATACTCAGCAAAACTCTCTCATTTATGAATGAAGGTGCAATAAAGACCTTCCATAACAAACAGAAACTGAAAGAATTTGTCACCAACCATCCAGCCCTGCAAAAGATGCTTAACAATGCGCTGCACACAGAAACATAGAAACACAGTCATCTCTACAAGAGAAAATATCCCAGTAAATGTACAAAAAAATCCAAAGTAAAAAACAGGAATATTTTTGGAAAAATGGCAGAGCAAAGTTGTTACCTATCCATAATCACCTTGAATGTAAATGGCCTCAACTCTCCAGTTAAAAGACACACACTGGCTGAATGGATTAAAAAACAAAACTCATCTATTTGCTGCCTACAAGAAATACATCTCACCAACAAAGAGGCATACAGACTGAAAGTGAAAGGATAGAAAAAGATATTCCATGTTAACAGAAACCAAAAAAGAACTTGTGTAGGCATCCTAATATTAGACAAAATAGACCTTAACAAAAAAACTTAAGAGACAAAGAAGGGCACTGTGTAATGATTAAGGGATCAATTCAATAGGAAGATGTGACTATTATAAACGTATATGCACCCAATTTCAGGGTAGCTGGCTATTTAAATAAATGTTAAGGAATCTAAATGGAGACATAGACTCAAATGCAATATTAATGGGGCACTTCACACCACACTTAAGCAATGGATAGATGAACCAGACAGAAAATCAGCAAGGAAACAGAAGAGGTTATTGATACTATAGACCAATGGACCTAACAGATCTCTCTCTCCAGTGTATGAAACTTTCTCTAGTATCAGCCACATGCTAGGCAATAAAGCAAGTCTCACAAGTTCCAAAAAGTCATCATCATACCATGCATCTTCTCGGACCATCATGGAATGAAACTGGAATTCAGCAACTCAGTAATCTCTAGAACGTATGCAATCACATGGAGACTGAACACCATGCTCCTGAATGAACAGTGGATCACAGAAGAAATCAAGAGATTTTGACTGAGCACCAAAAAGGAAACCTGTTGAAGTGAAATGGACACTATGAGAAACAGTGACTTGATCAGCCCTTGTCCTGACTGTCGGGGAACAACTTAATACTTTATCCCTTTTAGTTTTTTTTGTTCTACTTAATACTTAATACTATTGGTTGAACTCTTTAATTAACACACAATTATTCTTAAGTGTTGAAACTTAACTGAAAAGTCATCCCTTTAAAATATAAGAGTGGGAATAAGAGAGGGAGGAGATGTACAATTTGGGAAATGCACAAGCTGGCTTGCCCCAAATGGTGGAGTTAGAAACGTGCCAAGGGATTTCAACTCAATCCCATCAAGGTGGCATGTACCAATGCCATCTCACTAGTCCAAGTGATCAGTTTCAGTTCACAATCAATCATAATGATAGGATTAAGAGTCAAAATGATCACATAAACAAGCCTAGTGTCTGCTAATACTAACTGATAACATTAAAAAAGAGAATGATCCAACATGGGAAGCAGGATACACAGCAGACTCATAGAATGGCAGATGTCCTAAATAGCCTCAGAATCAGCTGTAAGGCATTCAGATCTGGCTGAAGAGCCCATGAGAGTATTTTAGGCATGGAAAGCCAAGACACTCTGGCAAAAAAAAAAAAAAGAAAAAAAAAACTAAATGAAAGATCTCTGCAAGTGAGATCCCAGTGGAAAGAACGGGCCATCAAAGAAGGAGGTACCTTTCTCTGAAGGGAGGCGAGAACTTCCACTTGGACTACGACCTTGTCTAAATAAGATCGAAGTCGACGAACTCAAAAGGCTTCCATAGCCTTGGCAACTCATGACAAGAGCCTAGAGTGATTACTGACACTATAAACAAGAGTGTCAATTTATGAAGTCAACAACAGGAGTCACTGTGTACTTACTCCTCATGTAGGATCTCTTTCCTTAATGTGTTGTACAATGTGAATTAATGCTATAACTAGTACTCAAACAGTACTTTACACTTTGTGTTTCTGTGTGGGTACAAACTGTTGAAATCTTTACTTAGTATATACTAAATTGATCTTCTGTATATAAAGAGAATTGAAAATGAATCTTGATGTGAATGGAATGGGAGAGGGAGCAGGAGATGGGAGGGTTGCGGGTGGGAGGGAAGTTATGGGGGGAAAAAGCCACTGTAATCCAAAAGCTGTACTTTGAAAATTCATATCTGTTAAATAAAAGTTTAAAAAATAAGAAGTAAAAAAAATTCTGAAAGCAAATGATGATGACAATACAACATACCAAAACTTATGGGATTTAGCAAAAGAAGTGTTAAGAGGAAAGTTTATAGCAATTGGTGTATACACCAAGTAAATGAGCTGTCAATGCATCTCAAGTACCTAGAAAAACAGCAGGAAACCAAACTCAAAACTAATAGGAAAAAAAATTAAAGTGAGAGGAAATCCATAAAATTCAAACAAAAAATACAAAAGCAAAACAAAGAGCTGTTTTTTCATGCAATAAACAAAAATGGCAAAACATTTTTCCCACTAGCCATCAAGAGAGAGAAAAGACCCAAATCAATAAAATTAGAAGTGAAAAAGGAAGTGCAGCAACAGATACCACAGGAAAAAAAAATCAGAAATTACTCCAGAGAGCTCTATGCCAACAAACTGGGAAACCTACAAGAAATGGACAGATTCCAGGCCACATACAACCTTCCTGAGTTGAGCCATGAAGACATAGGAAACCTAAACAAACCAATTACCCAGTCAGAAATTGAATCAATAATAAAGAGCCTCGCAAAAAAGAACAGCCTGAGACCAGATGGCCTCACTGCTGAATTCTACCAGACATTTAAAGAACTAACTGCAATTCTTCTCATGTTATTCAAAACAATTGAAAGGGAGGGAATCCTCCCAAATTCTATGAAGCCAGCCATCACCTTAATCTCTAAACCTGAAAAAGATGCAACTGAAACAACGAATTCCAGATCAATTCCCCTGAGGAACATAGATGCAACAATACTGAACGAAATTCTAGCCAATCAAATTCAACAACATATTAGAAAGATCATCCACCCAGATGGACCAAGTGGAATTTATCCTTGGTAAGCAGGGATAGTTCAACATTTGCAAATCAATCAATATGATACGCCACATTAACAAACTGCAGAACAAAAACCATGTGATTGTCTCAATAGATGCAGAGAAAAATTTGATAAAATACAACACCCTTTCATGATGAAAACTCTAAGCAAACTGGGTATAGAAGGAACATTCCTCAGCATAATCAAGGCAATTTATGACACAACCACGGCCAGCATCCTATTGAATGGGGAAGACTTGGAAGCATTCCCACTGAGATCCAGAAGCGGACTAGGATGCCCACTTTCACCATTGATGTTTAATATATTCCTGGATGTTTTAGCCAGAGCCATTAGGCAAGAAAAAGAAATCAAATGGATACAAACTGGGAAGAAGGAATTCAAACTATCCTTATTAGCAGAAAATATTTCTATATAGGGGATCCAAAAGTCTCTACCAAGAGACTATTAGAACTCATAGAAGAGTGTGGGAAAGTAGCAGGAAATAAAATTAATACAAAAAATAGCCTTTGTATACACAGAGAATGCCAATACTGAGAAACAACCTCAAAAATGAATCCCATTCACAATAACTACAAAAAATCAAATACCTTGGAATAAATGTAACCAAGGTAGTCAAAGATCTGCACAATGAAAATTAACAAATATTAAAGAAAGAAATAGAAGCAGATACCAAAAAAATTGGAAAAATCTTCCATGTTCATGGATTGGAATTATCAATATCATCAAATGTCCATTCTCCTGAAAGCAATTTTCAGATTCATTGTGATACCAATCAAAATACCAAGGACTTTTTTTAAGATATAGAAAATATGATGCTGAAATTCACATGGAATCACAGGGGACTTTGAATAGTTAAAGCAGTCTTTATAACACAAAGTCAGAGGCATCACAATAAAAGATTAAAAGACATACTACAAGGCAGTTATAATCAAAATAGCCTGGTACTGATACAAAAACAGATGGATAGACCAATACAACAGAATAAAAATCTAGAAATCAACCCAAGCATCTACATCCACCTTGTATTTGACAAAGGAGTTAAAACAATTCTTTGGAGCAAGGACAGTCTCTACAACAAATGGTGCTTGGAAAACTGGATTTCCACACGCAGAAGTATGAAGACCCATACGTTTCACATTACACAAAGATCTACTCAACATGAATTAAAAGATCTAAATCTATGACCCGGCACAAATTATTAGAGAACATTTTGTAAAACACTGCAAGACATTGGCACAGGCAAAATGTTTTTGGAAAAGACCCCAGAGGCACAGGCAATCAAAGCCAAAATTAACAAATGAGGTTACATCAAATCAAGAAGTTTCTATACCACAAAAGAAACACTCAGGAAAGTGAAGAGGCAACTGACAGAGTGGGAGAAATTATTTGCAAACTATGCGACCAATTAAGGATTCATAACCAGAATATACAAATACATCAAGGGACTCAACAACAGGAAAACAAACACCCATATTAAGAAATGGGCAAAGGACTTAGACATTTTTCAAAAGAGGAAACCCAAATGGCCAATAGACACATGAAAAAATATTTAGGCTCACTAGCCACCATGGAAATGCAGATCAAAACCACAATGAGGTTTTACCTCACCCGAGTTAGAATGGCTTTCATACAGAAATCAACAAACCACAAATGCTGGTGAGGGTGTGGGGAAAAAGGTATCCTAATTCACTGTTGGTGGGAGTGTAAACTGGTAAAACCACTATGGAATACAGTATGGAAATACCTCAGAAATCTGAATTGAGACCTGCCGTATGGCCCGGCCACCCCCACTCCTGGGAATGTAGCCAAGGTAAATGAAATCAGTAAATTAAAGAATTATCTGCACCCCCATGTTTATTGCAGCTCAATTCTCAATAGCTACAACATGGAGTCAACCTCAATGCCTGTCAACCAAAGACTGGATAAAGAAATCATGGGATATGTACACTATGGAATACTTTTTTTTTCTTTTTTTAAATTTTATTTTATTTAATGAATATAAATTTCCAAAGTACAGCTTATGGATTACAATAGCTTCACCCCCCATAACTATCCTCCCACACACAACACTCCCCCCCCACTCCCTCTCCCTTCCATTCACATCAAGATTAATTTTCAATTATCTTTATATACAGAAGATCAATTTAGCATATATTAAGTAAAGATTTCAACAGTTTGCACCCACACAGAAACACAAAGTGTAAAATACTATTTGAGTACTAGTTATAGCATTAATGAAACACCTAAGAGTAATTGTGTATTAATTACAGTGTTCAACCAATAGTTTTAAGTAGAACATAAAAAATACTAAAAGGGTAAAGTATTAAGTTTTTTTGTTATATAGTTATTTTTTTATTTAATAAATGTGAATTTACAAAGTGCAACTTTTGTATTGTTGTGGCTTCCCCCACCCGACCTCCCTCCCTCCCTCCCTCCCGTGGCCCTCCCCTCTCCCACTCCCTCTCCCATCCCGCCCTTCATCACGTTTCATTTTCAATTACCTTCATATACTGAAGATCAACTTAGTATATACTAAGCAAAGATTTCAACAGGCTGTACTCACACAACCGCACAAGGTATAGGGTATTGTTTGACTAGTAGTGTTGTTTTTAAGTTTCATAGTAAAACATATTAAGGACAGAGATTCTACGTGGGGAGCATGTACCCCAGTGACTCCTGTTGATTTAACAATTGGCACTCTTATTTATGACGTCAGCAGTCACCCGAGACTCTTGCTATGAGCTGTCTAGGCTATGAAAGCCCCTTGAGTTCACTGACTCTGAACTTGTTTAGTCAAGGCCATATCACAGTGGAGGTTCCTTCCTCCCTTCAGAGAAAGGCGCCTCTCTCCTTGATGGCCTGTTCCTTCTGCTGGAGTCTTGTTCACCAGGATCTTTCATTTAGATTGTTTTTTGCCATGGTGTCATGGCTTTCCATGCCTGTGAGACTCTCATGGACCTTTTAGCCAGATCCGAATGTCCCAAGGGTTGATTCTGAGGCAGGAGTGCTGCCATTCTATGAGTCTGCTTACACTATGGAATACTACACACCAGTAAAAAATGAAATCCGGTCATTTTCAACACAATGGATGAATCTAGAAAACATCACACTTAGTGAAACAAGCCAGTACCAAATGGGCCAATACCATATGTTCTCCCTGATCTGTGAGAATAGAGCACCTACAACCAAATCTGTAGAAGTAATATTGACACTTCAAGAAGTCACGAATTGAGCTGCCTTTGTCTTGACTGTTGAGGAACAGTTTCATTTGTTTTTTTATTTGGTTTTCTTCATAGTATTTGTTGAAACTTTTTATTTAACATAGCACTAGTCATGTGTATATAAAGTTACTTGAGGGTGGGTCTCAGTAAAAAGCAAGAGTGGGAATAAAGAGAGGGAGGAGGAAATTTGTAGTTTTTTTTTTTTTTTGACAGGCAGAGTGGACAGTGAGAGAAAGGTCTTCCTTTGCCATTGGTTCACCCTCCAATGGCCACCACGGCCAGCGCACTGTGCTGATCCGATGGCAGGAGCCAGGTGCTTCTCCTGGTCTCCCGTGCGGGTGCAGGGCCCAAGCACTTGGGCCATCCTCCACTGCACTCCCTGGCCCCAGCAGAGAGCTGGCCTGGAAGAGGGGCAACCGGGACAGAATCCGGCACCCCGACCAGGACTAGAACCCGGTGTGCCGGCGCTGCAAGGCGGAGGATTAGCCTAGTGAGCCACGGCGCTGGCCGGAAGTTTGTAGTTTTAAAGCTGTAGTTATGCATACATTCCTATAGACTTACTTATAAGGGTACAGTTTAAAAACTTGCCATGGGACCCCAAATCTCATTAGACTGGGTGGTAAAAATGCCACCTTAAGTGTTAAAATGAACATATAGATAGGATTAAGTGTTAAAGTGATCCTAAAAATAGGGTTGTCTCTCTGGTAACAGTAATAGTTATCTCCGTGGATGTCTTCATGAAATTTTCCCAGTAAATCACATTCAAATGCCCTACATCTTATTTTCTCAGGGCTCAAAATAATCTGACAGCTACTAAAATGATATTTGACCTAAGAGCTGATTTTTGAGTGGTACCTGCAGCAATTTAACCATAAGCCTTAAATATTATCTCTTTGCAGCCAAGTCTTCTGGCAACTAAGTAGGGATTTTCAAATAAGTTCTGAGCAGACAATGTTATCCAGTAGAAGGAGAAGTTAACAAAGGTAATGCTGCAGTCTACAACTAAGATTGTCCCTGCTGAGGCCATTGATATATTCTATTTTATGAATATCAAAAATCTTAACAAAATGAAAAATACTTTAAAACTTAATTCTAAATGCTTTTTAAAATACATTGATACATTGAGTGTCTACCAGATGCCAGCCACTACAAGAAGAACTACAGATAAGGTATACCCAAAGGAGGGGCATAATCTGTCCCTAAATTCTGCTACCATAGTCTGCAATCTGGACATGATCCAGAAGTAACAGAAATTTTTTTTTCTTTTTTTATTTAATAAATATAAATTTACAAAGTACAACTTTTGCATTGTTGTGGCTTTTTCCCCCATAACCTCCCTCCCACTTGCAACCATCCCATTTCCCACTCCCTCTCCCATCCCATTCTTCGAGATTCATTTTCAATTATCTTTATATGCAGATGATCAACTTAGTATATACTAAGTAAAGATTTCAACAGACTGCACCCACACAGCCACACAAAATAGAATACTGTTCGACTAGTAGTTTTACTGTTAATTCTCATAGTACAACATATTAAGGACAGAGATCCTACATGGGGAGCAGGTGCACAGTGACTCCCGTTATTGATTTAACAATTGACACTCTTATTTATGATGTCAGTAATCATGAGCTGTCAAGGCTATGGAAGCTTCTTGAGTTCACCAACTCTGATCTATGGGGATGGTGCACCTGCGAATCTAGAGGAATAACCAGGACATATAAAGAGATCTAAAACCTCCACAACAAAACAACACAGTTAAGAAATTGGCAAAGGACTGAAATACTTTTTCAAAAGACAAAATCCAAATGGCTGACAGACTCATGGAAAAATGCTCAGGATTGCCGGCACTGTGGCTTACTAGGCTAATCCTCCACCTTGTGGTGCTGGCACACCAGGTTCTAGTCCTGGTCAGGGCACCGGATTCTGTCCCGGTTGCCCCTCTTCCAGGCCAGCTCTCTGCTGTGGCCAGGGAAGTGCCGTGGAGGATGGCCCAAGTGCTTGGGCCCTGCACCCCATGGGAGACCAGGAGAAGCACCTGGCTCCTGCCATCAGATCAGCACGGTGCGCTGGCCGCAGCAGCCATTGGAGGGTGAACCAACAGAAAAAGGAAGACCTTACTCTCTGTCTCTCTCTCTGTCCACTCTGCCTGTCAAAAAAATAATGCTCAGGATCACTAGCCATGAGGGAAACGAAAATCAAAACCAAAATGAAGTTTCACCTCACCCCAGCTAGAATCTTGATTTCTGAATGAAATCCACGTGGGAAGCCTGAATGACGCCCCTGTCTCTGGGCTTCAGTCCCTCAGTCCAAGCCAGCCTGGGCTATTGGAGCCACCTGGGGAGTGAACTGGCTACCGGAAAATCTCTGTGTGATTCTGCCTTTCAATCAAAATCAAAGTTTAAGAACCAAAATAATCACAGTGAGATCAGGTGCACATTGTGAATGTTTTAGACCAAACGGGAGACATGTTTTGATAGAGGAAATGCCCTTATGAATTTTCTAGGGAACTCAATGCAGAATTCCACCTATAATGAAGTAAAAGAAGAGCTTATTACTCACAGTTCTGGAGGAGGGGTTACAAAGAGCACACTAAGGGCAGGTATCATTTCTTCTGGCCTCTCTCCTTGTTTGCAGATGGCTGCCTCCTCACACTGTCCTCACCTGGCTTGCCATCAGTGCACAAAGCTCCCCACTGCTTCTCTGAGTGTGTCCTGATATTCCTTTCTTCAATGAACACTCCAGCTGGATTATGGCTTAGCGATCTCATTTTAATTCAACAGCTCTGCTAATGCCTAATAAATATCTTTACATTTGGAATCCTGGGAAGTTGCGCTTCAACATGAATTTGTGTCTGGAGAGAACTGCAATTCCGTTTAACATGCTTTGGAAATTCTGAGATGACTTTGGGAATAGAGTGATAGAATTTTTGGACTGTAAGGCCTGAATTCATCTGACAGGTTGATCTGCTCAAAATAGTTTGTTTCCTAAACAAAAATGTTTTGCCCAATAGCCACAGAGCCTCTGGGTCACCTGGCCAGGCATTCTCATTGTGCAACGCCCATCTTTTACTAATGATGCATTTCTAGGGGTTAAGGAGTCTTTGGGTGAAAACAGACATCAGATTGCACTCATCTGAATGACCTCAGCCACACGCGTTAGACCCATTTTCATAATCAAAAGTACATTCATGGTAACATCACTAAAAATTCCCAAGCAGGGAGATCTAGTGCTCCATTGTGCCCCCGCAGCAACAAAACCTAGAAAATCCACAGGAATCAAGTTTCCAAAACCTGGGATGGATTTACCACCTTACAGCAGTCAGGGGAGGGGTTAATACAAAAAGCTGCAGCTTTAAGGAAGCCTGCTGCAGTTTAAATCCCTGCCTCATGTTCCATTCTCAGGTGAGCGGCAGTGGTAACGGCAGCAATACAAACTCCGGACACAAGCTACTCAGACCAGAAGGGGCAATGCCGACATCAGTCTCAAAGACCACACTTCTCCACTGGACTGTGAGAAGGTCTCTGAGGTGTGGCACGGAGGCTGCTTGCCTCTGGTGTGCCCAGCTTGAAGCCTTTCCAAGGATGTGATAGCTTCTCAGGTGACATTTGCAGAAAGTCCAGAAAGGCACAGTATTGGCCCCAGAAGGCCGAGGGACCAGAGATCAGATGGGATGAGCCACAGATACTCTGAAGAGGGGTAAGTGAGGGGATGGGTCAGGAGCTACTTGGGATAGCAGGACATTTAAACTTCTTGTGTATGCCTTGTAATCATGGACACTACCACATCCGCGAGGTGGGCTGCGTGCACAGGAGATGGGAGAAGTGTTCCAAGATTTCAGCCCTGGCTGATGTGCGGGATGCACACAGGAGGTGTTGAGTGTGGCACAGAGGACAAGTTGCTGAAAAGCACTGAAGGAGTGGAGCAACATGGAGTCAATCTGCAGGACTGGAAAAGGATTTTCTTCTCCTCAGTTTCCTTTGACTTAAAGAATTTTAGGAACAGAAGCTGAACACTTCAGTAGACACAGAAAACATAAGACAGACATTCCAAAAAGAGATGATAGAAGAAAACGAACACATAGACCACACAAAAACAGGAACAATGAACCTGAGGTGGGGTTGGAGCAGAGATGACAAGAGCTATACGTCTTGGGTAAGAAATTGTGTGCCATGCAAAGAAACACGAAAGCAAGTCTCTTTTACAAGAAAATGAAAACATAAATATTCTACAAGGACAAAATCAAGTCAATTTTCTTTTGTGCAAAAAAAATCAAATCATAAAGATCTAGAGCAAATTGGGAAAACCACACATGACCAAAATGAGAATGTCTTCAAAGAAACAAATTTTAAACAGGAAGCAAATTCTAGAGCTGCAAAGCAGAACTGAAATGAAAAAAAAATCACAACAAATCTTAAAAGTGGATTTGAGTGTGAAGAATAGTGAACCTGAATGCCAGATAATTGAGATGTTCCAGTGCAAGGAACACAGAGGAAAAATAATGAAGAACAGAGTTTAAAAGCAGTGAAACTGTATCAAATATACCATGACTTGTACAAGATAAGCTGCATAAGAAAAGGAGACTTTAAGAAGCAGAAACAATAATGACATAAACACTATCTGAAAAGTTACAGGTGGAGGAAAAGCTTGAGCCTACACCTCAAAGACGCACAACAAATCCATGGCAGAATAAACCTCAAAGACATCCAAATTGAGATATTTTATACTCAAATTATTAAAAAAGTTGGGGAACCATATCTGCCCATCTCCATAAGATGCCAATGAGCACACCCCCATCCCACATCAGAGTATGTCTTCAGCTCTGACACTGAGTCTTTGACCTTGATGCTTCTAGGTAGATTCCTGGAATTCACAAATGTGAATTCTCCCAATTGAAAATGTCAACATGAAGTAGGGGAGAGATAGTAATTCCCTTACCTGCTTTGTTTTATCCAGGACTAAACAACCAGAGTAAAACACTAGGAAGTATTCCAGATGACACCCTGAGGCAAACTGCCTTCTAGTGGAGACCTTAGATCAGCACTCAGAAGGATGCCCTACTGCTGTCCCTGAAGGGTGCCCCATTTAGCATGAAGCCATCAGTATGGTAGCAGTCCCCGTATCCCTAACTGCAGTTAGGGTCCATTCTTCTGGGTGGGGAGGGAGTGGTTATGTGAGGAGGTATTTGAAAAAACAGTTAGGTCAGTTCCCCACTGAAATGGGGAAAGAGGATGTCCCTTTAAGCATGGACAAGACCGTTAGCAAAACTGATGAAATCTTTACTTAATATATACTAAATTGATCTTCTGTATATAATTAAAAATGAATCTTGATATGAATGGAATGGGAGAGGGAGTGGGAGATGGGAAGGTTGTGGGAGGCAGGGAAGTTATGGTGGGGGAAAAGCTATTGTAATCCATAAACTGTACTTTGGAAATTTATATTTACTAAATACAAGTTAACAAAAAGAAAAAGACCATTAGCAAGACAAAAGTGCCAATTCCATGATTCTGGGTCTCTAGTTTTTTGTGTTTTTTTTTTTTTTTTTGACAGTGAGAGAGACAGAGATAAAGGTTTTCCTTCTATTGGTTCACCCCTCAAATGGCCGCCACGGCTGGAGCTACACTGAAGCCAGGAGCCAGGTGCTTCTCCTGGTCTCCCATGCGGGTGCAGGGGCCCAAGCACTTGGGCCATCCTCCACTGCCTTCCTGGGCCACAGCAGAGAGCTGGACTGGAAGAGGAGCAACCAGGACTAGTACCTGGCGCCCATATGGATGCCAGCGCTGCAGGCGGGAATTAACCAAGTGAGCCATGGCACCGGCCCCCTGGGTCTCTGGTTTTATCATGAGAATATAAGTTTACTATTGCATACTTCTGACGGCTTTTGTATTTTATCATGAGCAGTCTATAGGGGACTGCATTTCCTGGCTTGAGTTGGGCCCTTACCATCTGTTACCTGAAATCCTGTACCTCAACTCAATTGTACTAAAGGACCCCATCTGTCATTTCCAGAATTTTCTCCTCTCTTGGAGGCCCCTCCTGATCTCTGTGGAAAGAGCATCCTGACTTAAATACATCTTGCTTGCCACAGGTATGGAAGTGCACATACACTCATACACACAGTAGGTTAACAAAGATGTCAAAAAGAGATTGAAAAACACTTAGCATTTTAATTGCAATGAAAACAAAATACAATCACCTAATGGATGAAGTGAAATCAGGGCCTAGAAGAAAATTTATACCTACGAGCAACTACAATAAAAAATATCTGAAATCAATCAATTCTTTGAACATATTTAAGAACAAGCAAAAAAGAAGAACCTAAATCCATCAAAAACTAGCAGAAAAAAACAAAAGTAGAGACACAAAGTGCCACACAGTAAAACAACATTAAGAAATCATTACCAAGACAGAAACTGAATCAGTAATAAAGACCCTTCCAGCAAAGAATAGCCCATGACTGGATGGCTTTACTGAATTCTAACAGGAATTTGAAGAAGGTCCAATCCTTCTCAAGCTATTCAGAAACAATTGAAATGGGGGGAATCCTCCCAAATTTATTCTATGAAGCCAGCATCACCTTAATTCATAAACCTGAAAAAGATGCAACAGAAAAAGAGAACTACAGACCAATTTCCCTGATGAACATAGACACAAAAATCCTCAAAAAAATGTTAGCCAATTGAATCCAACAACACATCAGAAAGACCATTCAGCTTGACCAAGTGGGATTTATTCCTGGTATGCAGGAATAGGTCAACATTCACAAAGCAAACAATGTCAAACATCACATTACCAACCTGAAGAACAAAAACCATGTGATCCAATGGCTGCAGAGAAGCCATTGGATAAAATACAACACCCTTTCATGATGAATACTCTAAGAAAATTGGGTAAAGAATCAACATTCCTCAATACAATCAAGGCATTTTATGACAAACCCACAGCCAGCATCCTATTGAATGAGGAAAAGTTGGAACCATTCCCACTGAGATATGGAACCAGACAAGGATGCCCACTCTCAACATTTCTATTTAAAACATTCCTGGAAGTTTTAGCCAGAGCCATCAGGCAAGAAAAATAAGGTAAAGGGATACAAAATGGGAAGGAGGAAGTCAAAGTATTCCTATTTGCACATGACATGATTCTATATGGAGAATCCAAAAGACTCCACTAAAAGACTATTGGACCTCATAGAAAAGTTAGGTAAAGTAGCAGGGTATAAGGTCAATTCAGAAAAATCAACAGCCTTTGAATACACAAAGCCATGGCTGAGAAAGAACTTTTAAGATCAATTCCATTCATAATAGCTGCAAAAAAATCATACCTTGGAATAAATTTAACCAAGGATGTCAAGGATCTCTATGATGAGAATTATAAATCATTAAAGAAATAGAAGATACCAAAAAAAAAGGAAAAATCTGCCATGTTCATGGATTAGAAGCATCAACATCAAAATGTCCATTCTTCCAAAGGTAATTTACAAATTCAATGCAATTTCAATCAAATACCAAGGATAAAAAGTGATGCTGAAATTCATATGGAAACACTGGAGACCTCAAATAGCTAAAACAATCTTATACAACAAAAACCAAGCTGAAGGCATCACAATACCAGATTTCAAGACATACTACAAGGCAGTTGTAAGCAAAATAGCCTGGTTCTGGTACAAAAACAGATGGATAGACCAATGGAACAGAGTAGAATTGCCAGAATTCATTCCAAGCATCTACAACCAACTTATATTTGACCTAGGATCTAAAACCAATCCCGGGAGCAAGGACAGTCTCTTCAACAAATGGTGTTAGGAAAATTGGATTTCCACATTCAGAAGTAGGAAGCAGGATCCCTACCTTACATCTTAACCATCCACTCAACATAGATTAAGGACTTAAATCTGTGACCCGATACCATCAAATTATTAGAGAACATTGGGGAAACCCTGTAAGACTTTGGAACACGCAAACCATTCTTGGAAAAGACCCCAGAGGCACAAGCAATCAAAGCCAAATTAAGAAATGGGATTATATCCAATTGGGAAGTTATGCAGTGCAATAGAAACATTCAACTATTTGAAGAGCAAATGACTGCATGGGAGAAATTATTTGCAAACTATACAACTTATAAAGGTTTAATAACCAAAATATATAAAAAGATCAAGAAACTCCACAACAACAAAGCAAGCAACCCAGTGAAGAAATGGGCAAAGGACTTAGACATTTTTCAAAAGAGGAAATCCAAATGGCCAACAGACACAGAAAAAAGGCTCAGGATCACTAGCCACTAGAGAAATGCAAATCAAAACCACAATGAGGTTTCACCTCACCCCAGTAAGAATGGCTTCCATACAGGAATCAACAAATGCTGGGGAGGATGTGAGGATAAAGGTACCCTAACCCACTGTCGGTGAGAATGTAAACTGATAAAACCACTGTGGAGGACAGTATGGAGATAGCTCAGAAATCTGAATATAGATGTACCATATGTCCCAGCCATCTGTTCCTGGGGATTTACCCAAGGGAAATGAAATCAGCATATGAGGTAGGCGGAGCCAAGATGGCGGAATAGTGAGGGCGTGCACCGATAGTCCGGGAAAATTTAGTTTAATAAAAGGGGAGTTACGGTAGCCGCAGAAAAAAGAACCAGGAAAAAATTGCACAGGAATCGTGAATCGGAGGACCTACTGGGAGAACAAGGTCGCCCACCGCGCGGAAGCCAAGTCGCGGGACGGAGCCGCAGAAGCCCCAGTGCTCCAAGGGGAGTGCATGCCACACAGACAACAGCGGGGAGACTTGGGACGCTCCACACATCGGCGCTGGAAGGGGAGGTGAGCTCAATAACCCGAGACATTGGTGGGGAAACGGGGGTCAGAATCTAGAGGGGGGCCGGAAAGTGCAGCAAACTCACTACCGGAAAGAAGGAAAAAAAAAAGCTTCGGGGTTTCTCTTCCCCCTAACCTTGCAAAGGTTACAAGGCTGCAAGGCTAGAATTCCCAAGAGACAAAGAGCAGGCCTGCGCTCTGGATTTACATATCAATGGGGGAGAGCTAAGCAACTGAGTCACTACAATTCAGTAGCCTAGGCAACCCAGTGGGAGTCCAGAGGAGCCAAAGACTGGAAGCTAAATACCATCAATTCTGCACAGCCTTGCCCTGCGGTGTTACTTACCCCCTGAATAAATAAAATAAATAAATAAATAAAAAGAGAGAGATTTACCACGCATAACCTGAGGGTGTCACCTTTGCACACCCTTAACCTGGAAGAACCAGGCAGAGCTCTCAGGCCGCACCCATCTCAAGCCTCCAAGGCTCCTCCAACAGCAGCCAGTCCACTTAACACGGACACAGTATAAATAAAAAAAAGAAAGAAAGAAAAAAAAAACGCACAGTGACGCAAGAAGAATTAACTATGCCGAGTAACAAACACAGAAATAGAGGGAGCAAGATCAACGATGACACTATGATGCCTCCAAATAAGCAAAACACCCCAAGCCAAGAGTATGAAGATGATGAGATAGAAGAAATGCAAGATACGGATTTCAAAAAATTTATGATAAGAACATTTAGAAGTTTTCAAAAGCAAATCCTTGAACTACAGAAATCCTTAATGGACAAGATTGAAAATCTCTCTCGTGAAAACAAAATTTTAAGGAAGAGTCGAAATGAAACTCAGAAACTAGTAGAACAGGAAAGTGTTATAGTGAAGAGAAATCAAAATGAAATGAAGAGCTCAATAGATCAAATGACAAACACATTAGAAAGCCTTAAAAACAGAATGGGTGAAGCAGAAGAGAGAATATTGGACTTAGAAGATAGAGCACAGGAAAACATACAGTCAAACCAAAGAAAAGAAGAGGAAATTAGAAACCTAAAAAATATTGTTGGGAACCTACAGGATACTATCAAAAAAACCAACATTCGAGTTCTAGGAGTTCCTGAAGGCATGGAGAGAGAGAAAGGATTGGAAGGCCTTTTTAGTGAGATACTAGCAGAGAACTTTCCAGGTTTGGAGAAGGACAGAGATATCCTAGTACAGGAAGCTCATAGAACCCCCAATAAACATGACCAAAAGAGATCCTCACCACGACACGTGGTAATTAAACTTACCACAGTGAAACATAAAGAAAAGATCCTAAAATGTGCAAGAGAGAAACGTCAGATTACTCTCAGAGGATCTCCAATCAGACTCACAGCTGACTTCTCATCAGAAACCCTACAAGCTAGGAGGGAATGGCGAGACATAGCACAGGTGCTAAGAGAGAAAAATTGCCAGCCCAGAATATTATATCCTGCCAAGCTCTCATTTGTGAATGAAGGTGAAATAAAGACCTTTCATAGCAAACAGAAATTGAAAGACTTTGTGGCCACTCGTCCGGCCCTGCAAAAGATACTTAAAGATGTGCTACACTCAGAAACACAGAAACACGGCCATCAATATGAAAGAAGGGAAAGGAAGAACACCTACCAGTAAAAGAGCATGGGAAGCTCAAAGCATATACTAGAAAATATTTCCGGGAAAATGGCAGGGCAAAGTCACTACGTATCAATAGTCACATTGAACATTAATGGTCTGAATTCTTCAGTTAAAAGACACCGTTTAGCTGACTGGCTCACAGAACACAACCCAACTATTTGTTGCCTACAAGAAACACATCTCTCTAACAAAGAGGCATGCAGACTGAAAGTGAAAGGTTGGAAAAAGATATTCCATGCCAACAGAAACCAAAAAAAAGCAGGTGTAGCCATATTAATATCAGACAAAATAAACTTTAATACAAAAACTGTTAAGAGAGACAAAGAGGGACACTATATAATGATTAAGGGTTCAATTCAACAGGAAGATGTAACTATTATAAATGTATATGCACCTAATTACAGGGCACCGGTCTATTTAAAAGATATGTTAAGGGACTTAAAGGGAGATTTAGATTCCAATACAATAGTACTGGGGGACTTCAATACTCCACTCTCAGAAATAGACAGATCATCCGGACAGAAGATCAACAAGGAAACAGCAGATTTAAATGACACTATAGCCCAAATGGATCTAACAGATATATACAGAACTTTCAACCCTACATCTACAGACTTCACATTCTTCTCAGCAGCGCATGGAACCTTCTCTAGGATTGACCACATACTAGGCCATAAAGCAAGTCTCAGCAAATTTAAAAGAATTAGAATCATACCATGCAGCTTCTCAGACCACAGCGGGATGAAGCTGGAAATTAGCAACTCAGGAAACCCCAGAAAGTATGCAAACACATGGAGACTGAACAACATGCTCCTGAATGAACACTGGGTCATTCAAGAAATCAAAAGAGAAATCAAAAACTTTCTGGAAGTAAATGAAGACAACAACACAACATATCAAAACTTATGGGATACAGCAAAAGCAGTATTGAGAGGCAAATTTATAGCAATAGGTGCCTATACCAAGAAGTTGGAAAGGTACCAAATAAATGAGCTTTCAGCGCACCTCAAGGACCTAGAAAAACTGCAGCAAACCAAACCCAAATCTAGTAGGAGAAGAGAAATAATTAAAACCAGAGAAGAAATTAATAGAATTGAATCCAAAAAAACATTACAAAAAATCAGCCAAGTGAGAAGCTGGTTTTTTGAAAAAATAAACAAAATTGACACCCCATTGGCCCAACTAACTAAAAAAAGAAGAGAAAAGACCCAAATCAATAAAATCAGAGATGAAAAAGGAAACGTAACAACAGACACCACAGAAATAAAAAGAATCATCAGAAATTACTACAAGGACCTGTACGCCAGCAAACAGGAAAACCTATCAGAAATGGATAGATTCCTGGACACATGCAACCTACCTAAATTGAACCATGAAGACATCGAAAACCTAAATAGACCCATAACTGAAACAGAAATTGAAACAGTAATAAAGGCCCTCCCAACAAAGAAAAGCCCAGGACCAGATGGATTCACTGCTGAATTCTACCAGACATTTAAAGAAGAACTAATCCCATTTCTTCTCAAACTATTCAGAACAATCGAAAAAGAGGGAATCCTCCCAAATTCTTTCTATGAAGCTAGCATCACCTTAATCCCTAAGCCAGAGAAAGATGCAGCACTGAAAGAAAATTACAGACCAATATCCCTGATGAACATAGACGCAAAAATCCTCAATAAAATTCTGGCCAATAGAATACAACAACACATCAGGAAAATCATCCACCCAGACCAAGTGGGATTCATCCCTGGTATGCAGGGATGGTTCAACATTCGCAAATCCATCAATGTGATTCACCACATTAACAGACTGCAAAAGAAAAACCATATGATTATCTCAATTGATGCAGAGAAAGCATTTGATAAAATTCAACACCCTTTCATGATGAAAACTCTAAGCAAATTGGGTATAGAAGGAACATTCCTCAATATAATCAAAGCAATTTATAAAAAACCCACAGCCAGCATCCTATTGAATGGGGAAAAGTTAGAAGCATTTCCACTGAAATCTGGCACCAGGCAGGGATGCCCACTCTCACCACTGCTATTTAACATAGTTCTGGAAGTTTTAGCCAGAGCCATCAGACAAGAAAAAGAAATCAAAGGAATACAAATCAAGAAGGAAGAAGTCAAACTATCCCTCTTTGCAGACGATATGATTCTGTACTTAGAGGATCCAAAGAACTCTACTAAGAGACTATTGGAACTCATAGAGGAGTTTGGCAAAGTGGCAGGATATAAAATCAATGCACAAAAATCAACAGCCTTTGTATACACAAGCAATGCCATGACTGAGAAAGAGCTGCTAAGGTCAATCCCATTCACAATAGCTACAAAAACAATCAAATACCTTGGAATAAACTTAACCAAGGACGTTAAAGATCTCTACGATGAAAATTACAAAACCTTAAAGAAAGAAATAGAAGAGGATACGAAAAAATGGAAAAATCTTCCATGCTCATGGATTGGAAGAATCAACATCATCAAAATGTCCATTCTCCCAAAAGCAATTTATAGATTCAATGCAATCCCAATCAAGATACCAAAGACATTCTTCGCAGATCTAGAAAAAATGATGCTGAAATTCATATGGAGGCACAAGAGACCTCGAATAGCTAAAGCAATCTTGTACAACAAAAACAAAGCCGGAGGCATCACAATACCAGACTTCAGGACATACTACAGGGCAGTTGTAATCAAAACAGCATGGTACTGGTACAGAAACAGATGGATAGACCAATGGAACAGAATTGAAACACCAGAAATCAACCCAAACATCTACAGCCAACTTATATTTGATCAAGGATCTAAAACTAATTCCTGGAGCAAGGACAGTCTATTCAATAAATGGTGCTGGGAAAACTGGATTTCCACGTGCAGAAGCATGAAGCAAGACCCCTACCTTACACCTTACACAAAAATCCACTCAACGTGGATTAAAGACCTAAATCTTCGTCCTGACACCATTAAGTTATTAGAGAACATTGGAGAAACCCTTCAAGATATTGATTGGCACAGGCAAAGAATTTCTGGAAAAGACCCGGGAGGCACAGACAGTCAAAGCCAAAATCAACTATTGGGATTGCATCAAATTGAGAAGTTTCTGTACTGCAAAAGAAACAGTCAGGAGAGTGAAGAGACAACCGACAGAATGGGAAAAAATATTTGCAAACTATGCAACAGATAAAGGGTTAATAACCAGAATCTACAAAGAGATCAAGAAACTCCACAAAAACAAAACCAACAACCCACTTAAGAGATGGGCCAAGGACCTCAATAGACATTTTTCAAAAGAGGAAATCCAAATGGCCAACAGGCACATGAAAAAATGTTCAAGGTCACTAGCAATCAGGGAAATGCAAATCAAAACCACAATGAGGTTTCACCTCACCCCGGTTAGAATGGCTCACATACAGAAATCTACCAACAACAGATGCTGGCGAGGATGTGGGGAAAAAGGGACACTAACCCACTGTTGGTGGGAATGCAAACTGGTCAAGCCACTATGGAAATCAGTCTGGAGATTCCTCAGAAACCTGAAGATAACCCTACCATTCAACCCAGCCATCCCACTCCTTTGAATTTACCCAAAGGAGTTTAAATTGATAAACAAAAAAGCGGTCTGCAGCCTAATGTTTATTGCAGCACAATTCACAATAGCCAAGACCTGGAACCAACCTAAATGCCCATCAACGGTAGACTGGATAAAGAAATTATGGGATATGTATTCTTTAGAGTACTATACCGCAGTAAGAAACAACGAAATCCAGTCATTTGCAACAAAATGGAGGAATCTGGAACACATCATGCTGAGTGAAGTAAGCCAGTCCCAAAGGGACAAATACCATATGTTCTCCCTGATCGGTGACAACTGACTCAACACCAAAAAGGAAACCTCCTGAAGTGAAATGGACACTATGAGAAATGGTGACTTGATCAGCATAGCTCTGACTGCTAATGGACAACTTAATACATTATCCCTCATAGTATTTTTTTTGTCTGTTCTACTTAATATGACTGGTTTAATTCTGTAATTATCACACAGTTATTCTTAAGTGTTGAAAATTAACTGAAATGTGATCCCTGTTAAACATAAGAGTGGGAATAAGAGAGGGAAGAGATGAATAATTTGGGACATGCTCGGGCTGACTTGCCCCAATTGGTAGAGTTGGAAACATACCAGGGGATTCCAATTCAATCCCATCAAGGTGGCATGTGCCAATGCCATCTCACTACTCCAAGTGATCAATTTCAGTTCACAATTGATCATAATGAAAGGACTAAGAGTCAAAGGGAGCACATAAACAAGTCTAGTATCTGCTAACACCAACCGATAGAATAAATAAAGGGGAGAGTGATCCAACATGGGAAGTGAGATACTCAGCAGACTCATAGAATGGCGGATGTCCTAAATAGCACTCTGGCCTCAGAATCAGCCCTAAAGGCACTCGGATCTGGCTGAAAAGCCCATGAGAGTATTTCAGGCATGGAAAGCCAAGACACTCTGGCAAAAAGATCTCTGTGAGTGAGATCCCAGTGGAAAGAACAGGTCTTCAAAGAGGGAGGTGCCTTTCTCTGAAGGGAGGAGAGAACCTCCACTTTGACTATGACCGTGTCTAAACAAGATAAGAGTCAGAGAACTCAAGGGGCTTCCATAGCCTTGGAAACTCATAACTGGTGCATAGGGAGATTACTGATGCCATAAACAGGAGTGTCAATTGGTAAAGTCAACAACAGGAGTCACTGTGCACTTACTCCTCATGTAGGATCTCGGTCCTTAACGTGCTGTACACTGAGGCTTAATGCTATAACGAGTACTCAAACAGTATATTTCACTTTGTGTTTCTATGGGGGTGCAAACGACTGAAATCTTTACTTAATGTATACTAAACTGATCTTCTGTAAAAAAAAAAAAAGAAAGAAATTTTCAATTCCCAACTTGACTCTCACTGGGATTAAACATGACAATAGGTCTGATCTGATTTCATCATCATTTAAAAAAAAATCATCTATTATTTTTCACTTTATGTTTCTGTGTGGGAGCAAACTGTTGAAATCCTTACTTAAGGTATACTAAGCTGATCTTCTGTATATTAAGATAGTCGAAAATGAATCTTGGTGTGAATGGAAGGGGAGAGGGAGTGGGAAAGGGGAGGGTTGTTGGTGGGAGGGACGGTATGGGGGGGGAAGCCATTGTAACCCATGAGTCGTACTTTGGAAATTTATATTCATTAAATAAAAGATAAAAAAAAAGAAATCAGCATATGAAAGAGTTATCTGCACCGCCCCCATGTTTATTGCAGCTCAGTTTACACTAGCTAAATCATGGAAGCAACTCAAAAGCCCATCAACTGAAGACTGGATAAATTATGGGATATGTACACCTTGGAATACCACACAGGGGTTATAAAAATGAAATCCAATCATTTGCAACAAAATGAATGAATGTGGAAATCATACTTACTGAAATAAGCCAGTCCCAAAGGGACAACTACCATATGTTCTCCCTGATCTGTGATAATAGAACACATAAAAAGAAATCTGTAGAAGAGAGGCAATGACTCTAACAGCCCTTGTCTTATTGTTGAGGAACGGGGTTTTTTTTTTTATATACTATTTGTCAAACTCTTAAAAGTTTAACATATGTGTATATAGTCAATTGAAAATAGACCTCAGGAAAAGTAAGAGTAGGAATAAGAGGAGGAGGAAGAGGGGTGGGAGTATGGGCATGAGGGTGGGCCCAGTGGGAAGAATCACCATGTTTCTAAAGTTGTAATTATGAAGCATGTGGAGTTTCTAACTCTAAAGCTGTATAGTTCTGCATACTTTCCTACGGACTTACTTGCAGTTTAAATACTTGCCATGGGATCTCAAATACCATTAAACTGGGTGGTAAATATATCATCTTAAGTGTTAAATTGATCATATGGGTAGGATTAGGGGTCTGGTAATAATTAAAAAGGAATGGATGTTCCAACATGATTAGCAGTCCACACAGCAGACTCAGAATCTGAGTAGATTCTGATAGACAATCCCTTTAAGTAGCACTCGGACCTCAGAATCAGCCCTTTAAGTCTTCTTGGTCTGTCTGAAAAATCCATGAGAGCATTTCAGGCATCAAAAGCCAGACACTGTGCAAAAAATATCTGAGAAGAAGGACCTTCATGGGCGAGAGCTCAGTGGAAAGAAGTGGTCATCAAAGAAGGAGGTACTTTTCTCTGAAGGCAAGAGAGGACTTCCACTTTGCTTATGGCCTTGTCTAAATGCTGATGGAGTTTGTGGATTCAAAAGGCTTTCATAGCCTAGGGAGCTCATGTCAAGGGCCTTGGGTGGTCACTGACATTATACATAAGAGTTTTAACTTTTTTTTTGACAGGCAGAGTTAGACAGTGAGAGTGAGAGTGAGAGACAGACAGAAAGGTCTTCCTTCCATTGGTTCACCCCCCAAATGGCCACCATGGCCTGCATGCTGCACCGATATGAAGCCAGGAGCTTCCTCCTGGTCTCCCATGCCAGTACAGGGCCCAAGGATTTGGGCCATCCTCCATTGCCTTCCCGGGCTGCAGCAGGGAGGTGAACTGGAAGAGGAGCAACCGGGACTAGAACCCTGGGTACCGGCGCTGCAGGCAGAGGATTAGTCCAGTGAGCCACGGTGCTGGCCAAGAGTTTTAACTGTTAACACAGGAGTTGTTGTGCACTAACTTCTCATGAAGTACCTCTAAGAGTTGCATTATGTCTAGGTGTTCGCAAAACGATGTATCATTCTTCAGTGCTTCTTTAAAGTTAATTAAGTTTCTAAAAAAATGGAGTGAAACTAACTTCAAGATGAAAGGACTTTGAACAGTCCTTGTCTCAACTGTTGAGGAACAGTTTTTTTGGTGCAAACTGTGGAACTCTTTGCTTAGTAAAGAGCTGGTCTTCTGTGTATAAAGTTAACTCAAAAGGCATCCATAGCCTTGGCAACTCATGACAAGAGCCTAGGGTGATTACTGATGCCATGAACAAGAGTGTCAATTTGTTAAGTCAACAACAGGAATCACTGTGCACTTACTCCTCATGTAGGATCTCTTTCTTTAATGTGCTGTACACTGTGATTTAATGCTATAACTAGTACTCAAACAGTATTTTTTTCACTTTGTGTTTCTGTGTGGGTGCCAACTGTTGAAATCTTTACTAATATATACTAAATTGATCTTCTGTATATAAAGAGAATTGAAAATGAATCTTGATGTGAATGGAAGGGGAGAGGGAGCGGGAGAGGAGAGGGTTGTGGGTGGGAGGGAAGTTATGGGGGGGAAGCCATTGTAATCCATAAGCTGTACTTTGGAAATTTATATTCATTAAATAAAAGTTAGAAAAAGAAAAAAGTTAATTGAAAATGGACCTTAGTAGAAAATGGGACTGGCAATGAGTCAGGGAGCAGGAGGTGGGATGAGAGAGTGGTGGGAGGGTGGGTATGGTGGGAACAATCACTATATTCCTAAAGCTGTACTTATGAAACACATGAAGTTTGTATTCCATAAATGAAAGTCTTCTTTGTGAAAAAAGAAATCATGGATGGGACTGGTGCTGTAGCATAATGTTGCCACTTGGGCAGTTCAAGCTCCAGCTGCTCCACTTCCAATCCAGCTCCACAATGCACCTGGGCAAGTCAGAGAATCTCAAGTATTTAGGTCCTTGCACCCTTGTGGGAGACACACAAGAATCTCCTGTCATCAGAGTGGCCTAGCTCCAATCACTGCAGTCACTCAGGGAGGACACCAACAGATGGAAGATCTTCTTTGTCTCTGAATCAATCAATCAGTCAGTCAGTCACTCTCTCCTTCAAATAAAGCTTTACAAAAAAATCAGAGTGGGTGTTGTGGCATAGCAAGTTAGGCTTCTGCTGCTCAGCTGACATCAGAATGGCAGACCAAGTCCCAGATGCTCTGTTTCCAAGCATCTCCATGTTAACATCCCTAGGAGGCTGCAGACCATGGTTCAAGGACTTGAGTCCCTGGCTCCCACCTCGGAGATCCACATGGAGTTCCTGAATTCTGGATTCTACCTGTCCAGCGCTGGTTGAACCTGTGGGTTGAAGACTTCCCTCATTCCCTCCCTTTCTCTCTCTCCCTCTCCTCCTCCCCCTCCCTCTCTCTCCCTCCCTTTACACACCCACTTCATGTGTTTGTGTGTGTTCCTTTGTCTCTGTCATGGTCACTTTTAAATTAATAAATCTTTAAAAAATAATCAGTGGAAGCAGACAATGTGGGATGTTGTTCTTGGTATCATGATGTGATACCATAGATCCATTTGTGTCAAAATATTTCAATTCATTTTCTTCACCCCCTCTCCTTTTGCAGTGCATAGCTAGTTCATGAAGAGGGTCATCCGCTAAGAGCAAAGTGAGTTGTTTTTTTCCTGTCCATCCCAGAGCCATGAGGAGACTGAAGCAAGAGATGGAGATGAGGTGCCTGGGGGCCCAGAATCTTGGAGGATGCCTCTCCACAATTCAGAACAGCTTAACATGTCATGCAATATTCTACACCTTCTACTTCTCTCCCCAACCTCCACTTCCCTCTGCTCAAGACAACCAGAGACAGCATGAGGCTCCTGCTCAAAGGTCTCCATCCACAGATCTCCTTGGTACTATCCCAAACCAAGCAAACAGAAGTTTCTCAGGCCCACCCCCCATGAGTAGACTCTCTGGGAGACAGATCTGCATTGCTGCCTTGGCATGCCCTCCACAGCTCATCCTGAGATTTTACAAGGAGGTGACTTCAAGCTGGACAGACCTCCAGAGAATAAGAAAGACAAGTTTGCCAATTTCCCTGCACATGAGAAGGGGGTGCAATATTGAGTCAGTGATAATGGCTTGCTGGGCACAACTGCTCTCATGATCCCCACCATTGGCCTCTTCCTCAGGTGAGGAGAGACTGGAGGGCAATCTGAGAATGTGGGCTACCTGCTTCACCATTTAATTGAACACATATACATGAATCAACATGCAAAAGTGACAAGTGTAGTTTATATACATTTTGTGAGGATGCCTTTAGCAGATGCCTTGTTTTCCTTTTCAGTCTAAGAAGGTTTCACATTGCTCACTTGATTAGACCATGCTCAAGTTCAAATCTGCCTCTCACTCAGAGTCATTCAGAGTGCAGGTGACTTCTCTGTCACTTGCATTGAGCTTCTCCAGAGACTGGAGAGGGAAAATAGTTAAAAACAAAATATAGGCCTCAGAGTACGAAGGTCTAAGAACAAGCTATAATTTTATTTCCTCATGAATACTCTAGTTCATACCTCCCCTTCCAGAAATAGGCTCAGAAACAGTAGGCACAATCTAGACTCTGTAAACTAAATACACGGACTTGAGAATCTGACGGGATTATCAGATGGCACATACTAAGGACAGCCTGACAAGGAAGACCACAAATGCAGGCTGGGAGGCTGAATGCATCCCATCAGGTACGTGTATGACACAGTCCTTATCGCTCACTGCATTTTCTGCAATCTGGGACTGACAATGGCCCAAGTTTACAAACAACATGTCTCGGGGCTGGTGCTGTGGCATAGTGAATAAAGACAACCCCTGCAGTGCCAGTATCCCATCGGGCACTGGTTTGAGTGCCAGCTGTTCCTCTTCTGATCCAGCTCTCTGCTATTGCCTGGGAAAGCAGAAGATGGCCCAAGTCGTTGGGCCCCTGCACCCATGTCGGAGACCTGGAAGAAGCTCCTGGCTTCAGATTGGCCCAGCTCCAGCCATTGCAGCCAACTAGAGAGTGAACCAGCGATGGAAGAGCTCTCTCTCTCTCTCTGCCTCTCCTTCTCTCTGTGTAACTCTGACTTTCAAGTAAATAAATATTTAAAAGAACAGTGTCTCTCATTTGTACCTGTTTTTGAAAGGACGGAGATGTCCCTGGCACTACAGATGCTGTGGTTAATAAAACAGGGCTCCTCTTTTGCATGAGCTTAGGCTAGTGGTGAGTAACTTTAGAGATGTACATTTTTGTTAGCATTTGAAAAGCAAAGTAACAGGGAGAGAGCTTGAGAGACAGACAGACATCTTCTATCCTCTGGGTTGTTGTCCAAATGGCCACCGCAGCAGTGGTTGGGCCAGGCCACAGCCAGGACATGGAGCTCCATCTGGGTCTCCTACATGGGAGGCATGCACCCAAGTAATGGGACAATTTTCTGCTTTCCTGCCAGGCATTATCCAAGGGAGCCTAGATAGGAAGTGGGGTTACAGGTAGTAACATTCATGACCTTATGAGTGCTGACTTTGCAAGCAGCTGCGCAGCCTGCTGCTCCACAACACAGCACCCTAGTTATGATTGTGTTAAATGCTTGATACAGCAAGTGAATTCTAACCCATTAAGTCTGAAGTGCTGAGACATGTCTACATAGTCAGAGGTGGAATGAGGTAAAGGGGACCAGGGCATTGTTTTAGGGGAACAAAAATGAGAACTCAAGGGCAGGAAGGTAAGGGATCAAAGCCAGAACAAGGCAAGCAGGGAGAAGGAAATACTCGTGTTTGGGAGCACCGGATGACAGGATGTTTGTCTAATGACAAGTGTGCTCACAGGAGGTTAGGCGCATGCATCTCACTGAGGCACACTGCAGGGTCCTGCACCTACTTGCAGAAGAAGCTAGACCACAGCTTCTTTCCTGTAAATGCAGGAATAGAGTTTGCAACTGGCAGACAAGAAAGCAAAAGTGAAGGGGGTGGGCAGGGTCAGACAGCTAAGCTCCAGTCAGATCACAAAGACTAGAAAGGATGGCTTCAGGTGCCTAGACCCAGCCCTGCCCCGTCTTCCTTAGACCCATCTGCTTTGGTCCAGGGAGCAATGGGAGAGTATGAATGGAAGCAACTCTGCTTTGCTGAGCTTGATGCCCAGAGATGACCCACCAGGCTTACGCCGGGTGTCTGAGCTGTATCTTGGGGAGCCTTGGAGTGGTATACAAGAGCCCCTGCAGCTGTGGGAAGATCTCCATTGCCATTGGCCCCAGGAATTGTGCCCATGACACATCAGAGTACAGGACCTTGGAAATATTTCATGGTAATACGTGCACAAATCCTGTCACTGTGCCTTGGGCCAACTCTTACTAAGGCCATGCACAGCCCTTTAACCATGTGGGGGATTCCAAGGATCCCTCAGCACCTCAGGGGTTCCAGCATGGAGGCAGCACTGAGGAGAGCAGGGAGTGAAATGTGCACTGAGTTTGCAGCAGGTCCATGTTGGCACCATCAAGAGGAGGACAGAGCAGCTGCCACCAAGCCAAGGATGGTGGCAGGGATGCAGCAGAGGAGTTTAGCACAGCTTCCCACCACTCAGATGCCAAAGGCTGCTGGCCAGAAAGCAGCGGCAGCTGTGCTGGAAGTGGTGTGGTGGAATCACTGTTCTCCACCCTGCACTGGGGCTCGGCCATGGCGATGTCCTCTGCTGCCTTGAGCAGCATGGAGGAGGAAAAGGACAGGATGGAGCACTAGCACTTCTGGAAGATCACGAATGCTCTCAGCCACTATGGCCCCAGAATGTAAGAGCTGGCACATTGAATAGAAAGAGAATTTTGATCACTTCCAGTTAATCAGCAGAAACTGCTTCCTCAATATCTTAACTTGGACAAGATCTCAAACTGCACTGATCCTAATCAAGACATGCTATTGACCATTGTGAATGACTTTATAAATATGTTTGGAAATAAAGTATATGGAGAATACGGAAAGAATGGAAAGATTTTGCCAGCATCTACACTTCACATGAAAGTTAAAATCCATACTGAGAGACTTTGTGAGACTACAGTGAAACTGGTGAAGCAGGATGGGATTCCTGATACCAGGCAATCATTATAAAAATGTTTTTTAAATTTTCCAAGATATGGGATCCTTCAAAAACAAATATTCCGGTACATGGTGCTAGACTAGAAAGATTGGTCTGGAAAATATCTCTGCTAGGTTGTGAGTGTCAAGGAAAGGAATGGACACTTTTGTGCTTTTCCCTGAGGTTTATACTAGAAAGATGCTCTGAAATTAACAAACTTTATCCCTTGCCCTTAGTTCCCTCAAATGTTCTATGAAGAAAGTACATAATCTGCATGCATCTTGACTGTTCATCATTTTTCCAGACAAAAGTTTCAGAAAAAATCTGCAATGTCACAGCGGGTGTACATGTGGGAGGGACAGAGGCCCCTGAAACTGGCACCTGAGCCACCTCCCAAAGGCATTGAAACAAGTGTGGTATGTGGAAGACACCCAGGACTAGAGCATATTCACATAGAGGTGGAGGCAGAGGTCCTATGAAGGAAAGATCAAACATTGCTGCAGAAACCTTCATGTGTGCCCATTTCCCAATCTGGATACCCAGGAGAGTCATTCATCAAATTCTAGAACACTATCCAGAATATTCTGATGTCAATTATCTAAGACAGTAAAGGAAGGAGTGTGACCTCTTGATTACAGACTGCTCTGTCCTTTTGCTCTATTCAAACCTCACCAGGAAGGGCCATTTTCTTTGCACATTCTAGCTGTTCAGATGTTAAACCAAGCCAGAAATACCCACATATACACATCAAGAATGAGGCTAGGCCAAATGTATGGATACTCGGTGGCCCAATCCAGTCATTGTGTAAAATTAACTATCATACTATGACCACACAGAAAATAAAAAAAAATAAAAACAAGATTAAGGCAGGGTTTTTGCATTCATAGCCATAATCCTTGATATGCATAGTCAGGCAGGAAGAAGGGGGCTGGAAAGGGTGAAGAGGTAAAAAAGGAGCCAAGAGAAGGGGATACTAGAGGGCAGGAAAATGATGAGACTGAAAAGGCAAATGACCAAAGAGAAAACAGTTCCTGAGGGGTGAGCAGAAGGAGTAAAACTCTGGAGTGAGAGCTGTATCTGAAGCCTGAGCCCCCGAGTTTACCTCAATCCCTCCTCCCTCACCCCAAGATGACCAAAAATATCACTGGGCCAACCAGGGCCAAATACAGGAAGAAGGTATCAGAGTAGACATGGGCAGCCATCTCCAAACAACTCTCACTCTCACAAAAGGTTCATCCATAGGCAGCTCCTCAGGACCCACAGCAGTGAAATGGGGGCTCCTGCCTGTCCTCATTTCTGGGCGTCTTTGGAATTCAGTTTAGTACAGGAAACCACAGCCAAGTAATGAAGGCCAACACATGTGTGTGTGTCTCTCTAGGGACACATACTCATCGTGGATGGCCCTGCATTTGTTGACTGATGCTTCATAGACTCATCTGTGTGATGAACAACCTCACTCATCCAGTCAAGTGATGGGTTCAGGAAGTGCATGCACCAACATCGAAACTTGGTTAACAATCTTGCAAGATTTCCAGCTTGGTAGGTCAGCATACCTGGGGCGGTTAAAGCCAACTATTGATTTCCTAGCATGGAGATCCCTCCCCTGCTTCCTCACAGGCTGAAACACTGGGGTTACAAGCTGTCCTGCATTCTCTTCACTGGTTCTTGCCACTATACTCCTGTTTATCTTGTTTGCCTAAAAGCTTTCAGGTGCTTGTAACCTAGCAGTCTTACTTTAAAACATAAATCAAGGTTTATTTTAGAATCAGGCTAAAGCCAGGAGCTCAAAACTCCTTCTGTGTCCTACAAATTGTAGTAAATACCAAGTATTTGAACCATCATCTGCTGCATCCTTGTTGCACAGCAGTGAGCTGAATTGAGAGCAGAGCAAATGGAGTGTTCACATCTCAAATATTCAAGAGTCAGGTCCTGGCCAGGTCATAGTTTGGAACCAGGTGGACATCTCCCACTTTTGTGGCAGGGACCCAGGTTCTTCAGCCATCACATGCTGCTGTCTGTGAGCTACATCACCATGAAAAGCAATCTGTAGCCATAGCTGTGACTAGAGCCCAATGCCCTCAGCTACAGGGAGGTGCTTGGTGTCATGAAATTGGCTTTGAGCCCCTCCCAGAAGAGCAGACCCAGGTGGGAATATCTGCTAAGGAAAAAGACCTATCACTTCAACCCATTCACCTGGCTTCTGCTCAGAAGAAATACAGTGAGAAGGGATTGCAAGCCCTTCTTGCATGTCTGCCTGACTTTCCAAGCAAAGCAATGCAGAGCCTTCTTGCCAAAACTGTTGGCATAAGCTACACAGTGGAGACGAAGCCAAACATGGACAGGAGTGCACCTTAAGTGAATCATGAGTATCTGACTATGCAGTCAATAACCCCAAACCTAAACCAATATTGCTCCCTCATGAATCTCTCCTATCAACAGGGCTTTGCTGTAGAGAACTCTTTGAGAGGATATTATTCTTCCTTAGGTCACTAGGCCCCCAACATGCACACCTGTATGATAAAACTGCCTGAGTGGGAATATGCTGTTCTCCTAGGATAAGCATGGATGGGAAGCTACAAACTCTGGGAAATATGTTGGTGCTTTTGACAATTAATGACTAGCCTGCCTGGATCATGCACATCTGATCAAAGCAATGTTTGCTAATGTGACTTTGGTATCTCCTAGGCTTTCCAGACCTCACATTGCATGCAGCCAGATGCATTTTGTTAATCTTTTGTCATCTATCAGGCTGCAAGGGTCAACTAAGTTACAGAAGTGACATTCTCATCGGCCTATGTCCATGTTCTCCAATTTATTTACACACGGAATGCACATGTTGTTTCTCTGAATGCTAAGTGTCTGCCTCAGACCTTCATATTAACTTCAGAGTAGAAGCAATGTGTGCAGAGTCAGCATTCACGTGAAATTCCCCTCTCCCTTGATTCAGAGGTGTCACAAAAGTCAACCATGAAGCTTCTCTACAAAAATCTTCTAATGGTTAAGTAATGGTATGGGTTCAAAGTGTCTGCTGAAAGTACACAGGTTAGAACCTTGATTACTCAATGGGAAGGATTTAGGGAGTGGTAGGTAGTGGGAATTGTGTCAGCCATTTGAGTAGACCCTGGATAAATGAATTCATGTTTTTCTCCCAGGAGTGTTTTCTCTTCCAAACCAGATTTGTTATCACAAAAGTGAGTAGGAATAAAGCAAGGACTACCCCTTTGTGTTGTTCCCTTCACTGCCCTCCACTGACTCTGCCACAAGACGAGACAGCCTCAGAGTCTCACCAGCTCTAACTACCAGACCTTGGAAATCCTGGCTCCCAGAACCATGAACCAGAATAAACCGTTGTGTAGATTATCCAGTCTGGTATCTGGCTTACAACAAATCAAAAGGCTGGAGAAACAAAGAATTCACATTTATCAGCTGACTTCAGATAATGATAGTCCCTAAATGAGCCCTGAAACCATGCCCAATGGCCCAGGAGTCCTCCTACATGAGGCCTGGAACCTCATTCTAATGAAAATTACTTGGCGAGCAATCAGACCCTCCATCCCAGAGAGCTAATGAACACAGCCCTGCATGCAGAATAAGTAACTTTCCAGGCATGGGTCTCAAATTTCAAAATCTTAAACAAGAGCAACAATGGCTTCTCCACCAAGGAAACGCAAAGAAGGGGGAATCCAATACTCCTACTTACTCATGAATGCACACACACTCAGCACAGATGACCCTGCCTTTGTCAACTGTTGATTTTTAAGGCATCTCTGTGTGAGAAACAGCCTCACCCATCCAGTCAAGCGATGGAATCTGGAAGTGCACCAAAATTGAGACTGGATTATCTGCCTTCAAGACTTCATGCTTGGTAGGCCAGCACGCGAGGGGAAGTTTAGTGTGACCTATTTATTACCTAGCATGCAGATCCCTCCCCTGGTTCCTCATTGGCTGAGTTACAGTCTTTGAGTTAGAATCCTCATTGCTTGAGTTACAATTGGCTGAGGTCACAATCTTCCTGGCATTTGTTTCATCTGTTTGCCTAAAAGCTTTCAGGTGCACATAACCCAGCAGTCTTACTTTAAAAAAGTCAATCAAGTTTGATTTCAGTGATTTTTTTTTTAAAAAGATGAATGTATTTGAAAGGTAAAGCCACACAATTTGGGGAAAGAATGTGTCTTTGGCCTGCTGATTTACTCCCTAGATCAGCACTGTAGCCTGGGCAGAATCAGGCTAATGCCAGGAGCCCAGAACTCCATCTGGTCCTGCAAATGGTGGCAAATACTCAGTGTTTGAGCCATCATCTGCTGCATCCTGGTTGCGTAGTGGCAAGCTGAATCAGGAACAGAGCAATCTGAATGTTCTAATCTCAAATGCTCAAAAGAGTCAGCTCCAGGCCAATCCACAGCCCGAAGTTGAGAACTATGTGGTATCTCCCACATAGTTCTTCAGCCATCACATGCTGCTGTCTGTCAGCTACATCATTGTGAAAAGCAATCTGTAGCCATAGCTGTGACTAGAGCCCAATGCCCTCAGCTACAGGGAAGTGCTTGGTGTCATGACATTGGCTTTGAGCCCTTCCCAGAAGAATAGATCCAGGTGGGAATTTCTGCTAAGGGAAAAGACCTATCACTTCAACCCATTCACCTGGCTTCTGCTCAGAAGAAATACAGTGAGAAGGGATTGCGAGCCCTTCTTGTGTGTCCACCTGACCTTCCAAGCAAAGCAATGCAGAGCCTTCTTGCCAAAACTGTTGGCATAAGCTACACAATGGAGACGAAGCCAAACATGGACAGGAGTGCACCTTAAATGAATCATGAGTATCTGACTATGCAGTCAATACAAACCAAACTGAAAACAATGTTGCTCCCTCATGTATCTCTCCTATTAATCTGGCTTTGTGGTAAAGAACTCTCAGAGAAGCATCTTATTCCTTTGGTCAAGAGGTCCCCAACATACACAGCTGTACGGTAAAATGACCAGTGTGAGAATATGCTTTTTCATAGGATTAATAAGGATGGGAAGCTAGAAATCCCGGGAGATATGTTGGTGCTTTTCACAACTATGACTAGCCCCTGCCTGGATCATGCAAGTCAGATCAAGGTTGTGTTGTTTATGTGACTTTGATATCCCCAAGGTTTTCCAGACCTCACACATTTCATGTAACCAGATGCATTGTTAACTGTTCGTCATCATCTATCAGGCAGCGAGGGTCAACTAACTTACTTAAGTGACATTCTCATGGGCCTCCATCAACAGTCCCCAGTTAATCACCCCATGAATCCACTTGGTGTTTGTGACTGACATCAGCCCTTTTTATTATCTGCAGCATACAATCAATGTGTGGGAAAGTATTAATTGTATACACGTCTCCTATCCCTCAGTTCAGAGGTATCACAAAAGTCACCCAGGAAACTATTCTACCAAAAAAAAAACCTGATAGGGTTTAAATAGCACTGTGGTTTCAAAGTGTCCATTAAAAGTTCATGGTTTGGGCCAGTGCTGCGGCTTAATAGCCTAATCCTCCACCTGCGGCACCGGCACACCAGGTTCTAGTCCCAGTTGGAGCACCAGATTCTGTCCAAGTTGCTCCTCTTCCAGCCCAGCTCTCTGCTGTGGCCCAGGAAGGCAGTGGAGGATGGCCCAGGTCCTTGGGCCCTGCACCTGTATGGGAGACCAGGAGGAAGCACCTGGCTCCTGGCTTCAGATCAGCATGGTGTGCCAGCTGCAGCGGCCATTGGAGGGTGAACCAATGGCAAAAGGAAGACCTTTCTCTCTGTCTCTCTCTCACTGTCAACCCTGCCTGTCAAAAAAAAAAAAAAAAAAAGAGTTGCCAACTTACAGTCTCATGAAAACAGCTGAAATGGTGGACTTACATTCTGGGAAAAAGAAAAAAAAAGTTCATGGTTTGGAACTTTAATTATTCAACAGGACAGTTTTTAGACATGGCACATAGTAGGAAGTGTGTCAGTTATAAAAGTGGAGCCTCGATAAATGAATTAAGGTCTTTTCCTCAAGAGGGAGCTCTTGGTTTTTTTTTTTTTTTTTTGACAGGCAGAGTGGACAGTGAGAGAGAGTGACAGAGAGAAAGGTCTTCCTTTGCCATTGGTTTACCCTCCAATGGCCACCACGGCCAGTGCGCTGAGGCTGGCGCACCGCGCTGATCCGAAGGCAGGAGCCAGGTGCTTCTCCTGGTCTCCCATGGGGTGCAGGGCCCAAGCACTTGGGCCATACCTCACTGTACTCCCGGGCCACAGCAGAGAGCTGGCCTGGAAGAGGGGCAACTGGGACAGAATCCAGTGCCTTGACCGGCACTAGAACCCAGTGTGCTGGCGCTGCAAGGTGGAGGATTAGCCTACTGAGCCGCGGTGCCGGCCGGGAGCTCTTGTTCTTATAGAACTAAATTTGCAAGTGTGAACCAGGCGTGACGAGCCTGCTTCACACCAGCAGAAGCCAATTCATCCAGAAGTTGTTAAAGATATTTGAGAAGCATCACCAGCAACAGCAGACACAACTGTTGTGTTGGTTATTTGCTCGAGCGGTACTGTATTTATTTCCTGTGTGCTCTATTCAAAATCTCTCTTTTTTTTAAAGATTTATTTATTTGAAATTCAGAGTTACATAGAGAGAGGAGACGGGGAGAGAGAGAAAGAGAAGGAGAGAGAGAGAGAGGTCTTCCAACCACTGGTTCACTCCCCAATTGGCCGCAATGGCTGGAACTGCACTGATCCAAAGCCAGGAGCCAGGAGCTTCTTCCTGGTCTCCCACATGGGTGCAGGGGCCCAAGGACTTGGGCCATCTTCTACTGCTTTTCCAGGCCATAGCAGAGAGCTGGATCGGAAGTGAAGCAGCCAGATCTTGAATTGGTGCCCTTAAGGGATGCCGGTGCTTCAGGCCAGGACATTAGCCCACTACGTCACAGTGCCGGCCCCTCCAAAATCTCTTTACACTCTGTTGATTGAACCAGTTGTAGAAGTGTCTCATTTTAATTAAATTTGAGCTTAGAAAACTAATTTGATGACAATGCAATTTCTGCCTGCCGAGTATATTTTCATAAATTTCTTAGAAAGATAAGCTTAAATCCTCTCCTCTGTTTCAAACATAATATTCTTATTTGACTTTAATGTCAACTACTGCTATAGCAGCAGTGTCCAAATCATATTCATAAACAAGGAAAACAGAAAGATGCTGAAATGATGGGCTTGTTGTGATGTAATCTGGTTTAAAAAGCATTCTTGGCCGGCACCATGGCTCAATAGGCTAATCCTCTGCCTGCGGCGCCGGCACACCGGGTTTAGTCCCAGTTGGAGTGCTGGATTCTGTCCCGGTTGCTCCTCTTCTAGGTCAGCTCTCTGCTGTGGTCCGGGAGTGCAGAGGAGGATGGCCCAAGTCCTTGGGCCCTGCACCCACACGGGAGACCAGGAGAAGCACCTGGCTCCTGGCTTTGGATCAGTGCAGTGGCCATTGGAGGGTGAACCAATGGAAAAAGGAAGACCTTTCTCTCTGTCTTTCTCACTGTCCACTCTGCCTGTCCAAAAAAAAAGAGAAAGCATTCTTAAAATCAAGCCTATTCCTTTGTACTTTGACAAGATTATGTTAAGAATTACTACATCTATATTCTCTTCTGGATTCAAGATGGTATTCAGAGTGCATTAAAATTTATAAATCTCAGGCAGAATTTTAGAGTTTGAAAGAACCTCAGGGTTTTCTATTATCAGTTCATCAGTATCTTTTTTTATCTTTTATTTAATGAATATAAATTTCCAAAGTACGACTCATGGGTTACAATGGCTTCCCCCCCCATACCATCCCTCCCACCAACAACCCTCCCCTTTCCCACTCCCTCTCCCCTTCCATTCACATCAAGATTCATTTTCGATTATCTTAATATACAGAAGATCAGCTTAGTATACCTTAAGTAAGGATTTCAACAGTTTGCTCCCACACAGAAACATAAAGTGAAAAATAATAGATGATTTTTTTTAAATGATGATGAAATCAGATCAGACCTATTGTCATGTTTAATCCCAGTGAGAGTCAAGTTGGGAATTGATAATTTCTTTTTTTTTTTTTTACAGAAGATCAGTTTAGTGTACGTTAAGTAAAGATTTCAACAGTTTGCACCCCCATAGAAACACAAAGTGAAATATACTGTTTGAGTACTCGTTATAGCATTAAGCCTCAATGTACAGCACATTAAGGACAGAGATCCTACATGAGGAGTAAGTGCACAGTGACTCCTGTTGTTGACTTTACAAATTGACACTCCTGTTTATGGCATCAGTAATCTCCCTATGCACCAGTCATGAGTTTCCAAGGCTATGGAAGCCCTCTGAGTTCTCCGACTCTTATCTTGTTTAGACAAGGTCATAGTCAAAGTGGAGGTTCTCTCCTCCCTTCAGAGAAAGGTACCTCCTTCTTTGAAGACCTGTTCTTTCCACTGGGATCTCACTCACAGAGATCTTTTTGTCAGAGTGTCTTGGCTTTCCATGCCTGAAATACTCTCATGGGCTTTTCAGCCAGATCCGAATGCCTTTAGGGCTGATTCTGAGGCCAGAGTGCTATTTAGGACATCCGCCATTCTATGAGTCTGCTGAGTATCTCACTTCCCATGTTGGATCACTCTCCCCTTTATTTATTCTATCGGTTAGTGTTAGCAGGTACTAGACTTGTTTATGTGCTCCCTTTGACTCTTAGTCCTTTCATTATGATCAATTGTGAACTGAAATTGATCACTTGGAATAGTGAGATGGCATTGGCACATGCCACCTTGATGGGATTGAATTGGAATCCCCTGGTATGTTTCCAACTCTACCAATTGGGGCAAGTCAGCCCGAGCATGTCCCAAATTATACATCTCTTCCCTCTCTTATTCCCACTCTTATGTTTAACAGGGATCACATTTCAGTTAATTTTCAACACTTAAGAATAACTGTGTGATAATTACAGAATTAAACCAGTCATATTAAGTAGAACAGACAAAAAATCTACTAAGAGGGATAATGTATTAAGTTGTTCATTAACAGTCAGGGCTATGCTGATCAAGTCACCATTTCCCATAGTGTCCATTTCACTTCAGGAGGTTTCCTTTTTGGTGTTGAGTCAGTTGTCACCGATCAGGGAGAACATATGGTATTTGTCCTTTTGGGACTGGCTTACTTCACTCAGCATGATGTGTTCCAGATTCCTCCATTTTTTTGCAAATGACTGGATTTCGTTGTTTCTTACTGCGGTAAAGTATTCTAAAGAATACATATCCCATAATTTCTTTATCCAGTCTACCGTTGATGGGCATTTAGGTTGGTTCCAGGTCTTGGCTATTGTGAATTGTGCTGCAATAAACATTAGGCTGCAGACCGCTTTTTTGTTTGTCAATTTAAACTCCTTTGGGTAAATCCCAAGGAGTGGGATGGCTGGGTCGAACGGTAGGGTTATATTCAGGTTTCTGAGGAATCTCCAGACTGATTTCCACAGTGGCTTGACCAGTTTGCATTCCCACCAACAGTGGGTTAGTGTCCCTTTTTCCCCACATCCTCGCCAGCATCTGTTGTTGGTAGATTTCTGTATGTGAGCCATTCTAACCGGGGTGAGGTGAAACCTCATTGTGGTTTTGATTTGCATTTCCCTGATTGCTAGTGACCTTGAACATTTTTTCATGTGCCTGTTGGCCATTTGGATTTCCTCTTTTGAAAAATGTCTATTGAAGTCCTTGGCCCATCTCTTAAGTGGGTTGTTGGTTTTGTTTTTGTGGAGTTTCTTGATCTCTTTGTAGATTCTGGTTATTAACCCTTTATCTGTTGCATAGTTTGCAAATATTTTTTCCCATTCTGTCGGTTGTCTCTTCACTCTCCTGACTGTTTCTTTTGCAGTACAGAAACTTCTCAATTTGATGCAATCCCAATAGTTGATTTTGGCTTTGACTGTCTGTGCCTCCCGGGTCTTTTCCAGAAATTCTTTGCCTGTGCCAATATCTTGAAGGGTTTCTCCAATGTTCTCTAATAACTTAATGGTGTCAGGACGTAGATTTAGGTCTTTAATCCACGTTGAGTGAATTTTTGTGTAAGGTGTAAGGTAGGGGTCTTGCTTCATGCTTCTGCACGTGGAAATCCAGTTTTCCCAGCACCATTTATTGAATAGACTGTCCTTGCTCCAGGAATTAGTTTTAGATCCTTGATCAAATATAAGTTGGCTGTAGATGTTTGGGTTGATTTCTGGTGTTTCAATTCTGTTCCATTGGTCTATCCATCTGTTTCTGTACCAGTACCATGCTGTTTTGATTACAACTGCCCTGTAGTATGTCCTGAAATCTGGTATTGTGATGCCTGCAGCTTTGTTTTTGTTGTACAAGATTGCTTTAGCTATTCGAGGTCTCTTGTGCCTCCATATGAATTTCAGCATCATTTTTTCTAGATCTGAGAAGAAGGTCTTTGGTATCTTGAGTGGGATTGCATTGAATCTATAAATTGCTTTTGGGAGAATGGACATTTTGATGATGTTGATTCTTCCAATCCATGAGCATGGAAGATTTTTCCATTTCTTGGTATCCTCTTCTATTTCTTTCTTTAAGATTTTGTAATTTTCATCGTAGAGATCTTTAACATCCTTGGTTAAGTTTATTCCAAGGTATTTGATTGTTTTTGTAGCTATTGTGAATGGGATTGACCTTAGCAGTTCTTTCTCAGTCATGGCATTGCTTGTGTATACAAAGGCTGTTGATTTTTGTGCATTGATTTTATATCCTGCCACTTTGCCAAACTCCTCTATGAGTTCCAATAGTCTCTTAGTAGAGTTCTTTGGATCCTCTAAGTACAGAATCATATCGTCTGCAAAGAGGGTAGTTTGACTTCTTCCTTCTTGATTTGTATTCCTTTGTTTTCTTTTTCTTGTCTGATGGCTCTGGCTAAAACTTTCAGAACTATGTTAAATAGCAGTGGTGAGAGTGGGCATCCCTGCCTGGTGCCAGATTTCAGTGGAAATGCTTCTAACTTTTCCCCATTCAATAGGATGCTGGCTGTGGGTTTTTTATAAATTGCTTTGATTATATTGAGGAATGTTCCTTCTATACCCAATTTGCTTAGAGTTTTCATCATGAAAGGGTGTTGAATTTTATCAAATGCTTTCTCTGCATCAATTGAGATAATCATATGGTTTTTCTTTTGCAGTCTGTTAATGTGGTGAATCACATTGATGGATTTGCGAATGTTGAACCATCCCTGCATACCAGGGATGAATCCCACTTGGTCTGGGTGGATGATTTTCCTGATGTGTTGTTGTATTCTATTGGCCAGAATTTTATTGAGGATTTTTGCGTCTATGTTCATCAGGGATATTGGTCTGTAATTTTCTTTCAGTGCTGCATCTTTCTCTGGCTTAGGGATTAAGGTGATGCTGGCTTCATAGAAAGAATTTGGGAGGATTCCCTCTTTTTCTATTGTTCTGAATAGTTTGAGAAGAATTGGAGTTAGTTCTTCTTTAAATGTCTGGTAGAATTCAGCAGTGAATCCATCTGGTCCTGGGCTTTTCTTTGTTGGGAGGGCCTTTATTACTGTTTCAATTTCTGTTTCAGTTATGTGTCTATTTAGGTTTTCTATGTCTTCATGGTTCAATTTTGGTAGATTGCATGTGTCCAGGAATCTATCCATTTCTGATAGGTTTTCCTGTTTGCTGTCATACAGGTCCTTGTAGTAATTTCTGATGATTCTTTTTATTTCTGTGGTGTCTGTTGTTACGTTTCCTTTTTCATCTCTGATTTTATTGATTTGGGTCTTTTCTCTTCTTTTTTTAGTTAGTTGGGCCAATGGGGTGTCAATTTTGTTTATTTTTTCAAAAAACCAGCTTCTCGCTTGGCTGATTTTTTGTAATGTTTTTTTTGGATTCAATCCTGTTAATTTCTTCTCTGATTTTAATTATTTCTCTTCTCCTACTAGATTTGGGTTTGGTTTGCTGCAGTTTTTCTAGGTCCTTGAGGTGCGCTGAAAGCTCATTTATTTGGTGCCTTTCCAATTTCTTGATATAGGCACCTATTGCTATAAATTTGCCTCTCAATACTGCTTTTGCTGTATCCCATAAGTTTTGATATGTTGTGTTGTTGTCTTCATTTACTTCCAGAAAGTTTTTGATTTCTCTTTTGATTTCTTGAATGACCCAGTGTTCATTCAGGAGCATGTTGTTCAGTCTCCATGTGTTTGCATACTTTCTGGGGTTTCCTGAGTTGCTAATTTCCAGCTTCATTCCGCTGTGGTCTGAGAAGCTGCATGGTATGATTCTAATTCTTTTAAATTTGCTGAGACTTGCTTTATGGCCTAGTATGTGGTCAATCCTAGAGAAGGTTCCATGCGCTGCTGAGAAGAATGTGAAGTCTGTAGATGTAGGGTTGAAAGTTCTGTATATATCTGTTAGATCCATTTGGGCTATAGTGTCATTTAAATCTGCTGTTTCCTTGTTGATCTTCTGTCCGGATGATCTGTCTATTTCTGAGAGTGGAGTATTGAAGTCCCCCAGTACTATTGTATTGGAATCTAAATCTCCCTTTAAGTCCCTTAACATATCTTTTAAATAGACCGGTGCCCTGTAATTAGGTGCATATACATTTATAATAGTTACATCTTCCTGTTGAATTGAACCCTTAATCATTATATAGTGTCCCTCTTTGTCTCTCTTAACAGTTTTTGTATTAAAGTTTATTTTGTCTGATATTAATATGGCTACACCTGCTTTTTTTTGGTTTCTGTTGGCATGGAATATCTTTTTCCAACCTTTCACTTTCAGTCTGCATGCCTCTTTGTTAGAGAGATGTGTTTCTTGTAGGCAACAAATAGTTGGGTTGTGTTCTGTGAGCCAGTCAGCCAAACGGTGTCTTTTAACTGAAGAATTCAGACCATTAATGTTCAATGTGACTATTGATACGTAGTGACTTTGCCCTGCCATTTTCCCGGAAATATTTTCTAGTATATGCTTTGAGCTTCCCATGCTCTTTTACTGGTAGGTGTTCTTCCTTTCCCTTCTTTCATATTGATGGCCGTGTTTCTGTGTTTCTGAGTGTAGCACATCTTTAAGTATCTTTTGCAGGGCCGGACGAGTGGCCACAAAGTCTTTCAATTTCTGTTTGCTATGAAAGGTCTTTATTTCACCTTCATTCACAAATGAGAGCTTGGCAGGATATAATATTCTGGGCTGGCAATTTTTCTCTCTTAGCACCTGTGCTATGTCTCGCCATTCCCTCCTAGCCTGTAGTGTTTCTGATGAGAAGTCTGCTGTGAGTCTGATTGGAGATCCTCTGAGAGTAATCTGACGTTTCTCTCTTGCACATTTTAGGATCTTTTCTTTATGTTTCACTGTGGTAAGTTTAATTACCACGTGTCGTGGTGAGGATCTCTTTTGGTCATGTTTATTGGGGGTTCTATGAGCTTCCTGTACTAGGATATCTCTGTCCTTCTGCAAACCTGGAAAGTTCTCTGCTAGTATCTCACTAAAAAGGCCTTCCAATCCTTTCTCTTTCTCCATGCCTTCAGGAACTCCTAGAACTCAAATGTTGGTTTTTTTAATAGTATCCTGTAGGTTCCCAACAATATTTTTTAGATTTCTAATTTCCTCTTCTTTTCTTTGGTTTGACTGTATGTTTTCCTGTGCTCTATCTTCTAAGTCTGATATCCTCTCTTCTGCTTCACCCATTCTGTTTTGAAGGCTTTCTAATGTGTTTGTCATTTGATCTATTGAGCTCTTCATTTCATTTTGATTTCTCTTCACTATAACACTTTCCTGTTCTACTAGTTTCTGAGTTTCATTTCGACTCTTCCTTAAAATTTTGTTTTCACGAGAGAGATTTTCAATCTTGTCCATTAAGGATTTCTGTAGTTCAAGGATTTGCTTTTGAAAACTTCTAAATGTTCTTATCATAAATTTTTTGAAATTCGTATCTTGCATTTCTTCTATCTCATCATCTTCATAATCTTGGCTTTGGGTGTTTTGTTTATTTGGAGGCATCATAGTGTCATCATTGATCTTGCTCCCTCTATTTCTGTGTTTGTTACTCGGCATAGTTAATTCTTCTTGCGTCACTGTGCATTTTTTTTTTATACTGTGTCCGTGTTAAGTGGACTGGCTGCTGTTGGAGGAGCCTTGGAGGCTTGAGATGGGTGCGGCCTGAGAGCTCTGCCTGGTTCTTCCTGGTTAAGGGTGTGCAAAGGTGACACCCTCAGGTTATGCGTGGTAAATCTCTCTCTTTTTATTTATTTATGTATTTTATTTATTCAGGGGGTAAGTAACACCGCATGGCACGGCGGTGCAGAATTGATGGTATTTCGCTTCCAGTCTTTGGCTCCTCTGGACTTCCACTGGGTTGCCTAGGCTACTAAATTATAGTGACTCAGTTCCTTAGCTCTCCCCCATTGATATGTAAATCCAGAGAGGAGGCCTGCTCTTTGTCTCTTGGGAATTCTTCAAGCCTTGCAGCCTTGTAACCTTTGCAAGGTTAGGGGGAAGAGAAACCCCGAAGCTTTTTTTTCCTTCTTTCCGGTAGTGAGTTTGCTGCACTTTCCGGCCCCCCTCTAGATTCTGACCCCCGTTTCCCCACCAATGTCTCGGGTTATTGAGCTCACCTCCCCTTCCAGCACCGATGTGTGGACTTGGTGCCCTGAGCGTCCCAAGTCTCCCCGCTGTTGTCTGTGTGGCATGCACTCCCCTTCAAGCACTGGCGCGCAGACCCTGGGGCTTCCTCGGCTCGGTCCCGCGACTTGGCTTCCACGCGGTGGGCGACCTTGTTCTCCCAGTAGGTCCTCCAATTCATCCAGAAGGGTTTCCCCTGCAATATTTTCCTGGTTCTTTTTTTCTGCGGCTACTGTAACTCCCCTTTTATTAAACTAAATTTTCCCAGACTATCGGTGCGCGCCCTCACTATTCCGCCATCTTGAGTTCATCAGTATCTTAGGGACAAATTACAAAGCTTCAGAGAAATGGCTGTGACTTGCTCAGGGTTCCCCAGCAGTAATGGAAGCATGGCAGGGACAAGGCTAGAACAAGGTCTTGTGGGTGTTTTGGGGTTTTTTAATGTATTTTTTGAGAGGCAGAGAAAACAAGCTCCTATCTGCTAATCCAACTTCTCAAATGCCAGAAATTACCAGGTCTGGCCCAGGCTGAAACTGAGAGCCAAGAACTCCATCCAGGTCTTGCCTGTGGGTAGCAGGAACCTAACTACTTGACCCATGACCTGCTGCCTCCAAGGGTGCACATTAGCAGGAAGCTAGAATCTGAAGCTGTGCCTGGACTTGAACCCAGACGTTCCAATATGGAATATGGGCATCCCAACCACTGTGTTAACCAGTAGGCCTGTCCTGGACCAAGGCTTGCTAGTTCCACACTCTGTTTGCTCCATCTCCAGTGTCTGGATTGCAGTCACAGCCTTCTATGCCATTGCTCTATGCTCCAGTTTCTTCCTACCTCTGTAAATCCTTTATAAATGCTACCAGCCAGCTCTCCCATGTGTTTTCATCAAGGTATTCTCTGGTTGAGAAAGCTAAAAGGATGGTGTAGATTTGCAGCATTACAAATTTTCTATATCAAGTCCAAGTTGGCTATTTTTGTCCCTGGTTTTGAGTCCTTCTTTGCTAAAACAAGTTCCTTTACCTCTGTGAGCCTCAGTCTTCTCACCCACAAAGTGAAGATAATGATGCCTGCACCTTGGGGATGATCTGAGAATGGAGTGAGGGGCTGTGTGGATGATGATGGAAAACACTTACCTCATGCCTGCTTCCAATAGCCCACACTGGCTCTGCTTGTTTCTCTCTTGGGTTCCAGATAAATACGAATTGGAATTATTCATCTGAAACAAAACAAAAACAAAATGTCAAACATGCACCTGCAATGGCCTCTCCACCAAGGAAACACCCAGCAGGGGGAATCCAATGCTCCTACTTCCTCAGGAGCATCTGGGACATTTCCCCTCCTTTCTCCATATTCAGAGATCCCTAGTATCTCTTTCAGAAGCATTCATGGTTCAGGGCATCATATGGCTCATGTGCAAATGTGAAACAGTGCTTCTTGGAATTATTTGTCATCCCTAAGTTATATGCCAACCAGCCCTGTTACAATGAACCTTTGCTGAAGAAGGCAAGCAGATAATGGTTCCTATGCTCAAATTTTGTGACATACCCAGAATGGTGAGAGGGATTATCACCAGGAAAATGCAATGGCTGTCAGCTGTGTCAACTGGGGTGAGGTCTTTCACTTCCCTGCCCCTAAGTTCTCGCACATGTTCTATGAAGGGAGGGGGTGCCCTCTTGATCAGACTGTTCAGTCCTGTTGCTCTATTCAAGGCTCACCAGGAAGGGCAATTTCCTTTACAAATTCTAGCTGTTCAGATGTTACACCTACCCAGAAATTCCCACATAGACACATCGAGAATGAGGCTGGGCCAAATGTATGGGCAGTTGGTGGTTCAGGCCAGTTATTATATAAAATTAATGTTCATACTATGAGCACACAGAAAATAAAACTCCAAGATTAAGGGAGGAGTTTGGCATTCATATCCATAACCTTAGATAAGCAAAGACAGGCAGGAGGAGGAAGAAGGGTTAGGAAGGGGAGAACAGGTTCACAAGGGAGCTGAGGGAAGGATTTTACTAGGGAGCAGGAAAATGATGAGGCTGGAAAGGTGAATAGCCAAAGACAAACAGTCCCATAGGGTCAAGCAGAAAGTGTAAAACTCTAGAGAGAGAGCAGTATCCTAAAACCTGAACCCTTGTGGTTCAGGCTATCCAGCAGCTCATGTGCAAATGTGACACACACCATTTCTTAGGATCATTTTTCCTCCCAGTGTATATGCCAACTGACTCTGGTGTGATGAACTTTTGGTGAAGGAGGAAAGAAGACAATGGTTCACATTTTATAAGATGAGAAACAACATATTGTGAGGATCTGACCATGTAGAGAACACCATGCCTGCCAGCTGTGTCACTTGTGGCCATGGCTTTCACCACCTGACCTGTAGTTCCCTCAAATGTTGCATGAAGCAGGTACATGATCTGGATTCACCTTGACTGTTCATTGTTCCAGAGAAAAAGTTTCAGAAGAAGCTTGTAATGACACATTGTTCTGCATGAGGAAAGGCTTCGGGCTGGCCATTGGGAACCCCTGAAATTGGCACTCTAGCTACCTCCCAAAGCATTTTTAAAAAGTGTGATGTATGAAGAACCCCAGGACCAGTGCACATTCAAGCACAGTGGCCATGTGTTCATTGTTAGAAGTAAAGTTGGAGAATCCAGATGACTGAGAACAAAGACAAAAGATCAAGGTAACTCTGGGAAATCCCTGTAGCTCTGAAGGTGTTTCCTTAATGTAGAGAGGGAACAAAGTTTAATGCCACCATGAAAACCAACTACACCACGGCCCTCCTCAGCTCCTTCTCTATTTGAGAGGATGGTGAATCAAGGATGGTTTTATAGTTGTCCATCCTTTCCTTTTATTTCTTATTACAATTAAAAGAGAAATACATAAACATAATTAGAAATAAGCATGTTAGTGCACAGAAGTTATAATAATGGTATCTTTGACCAAGAAAAAAAAAGGGTTGGACTGAGGTGTATAGGAACATTGTCTTTGTGTGCTATTGCAGGTGGCATCAACTCAGGCTAAGTGGCTATGTATTCAGAATGTTATATATAATATACATTTGAGATTTTTTACATATTTGGGGCATGCATCCTTACTGGTGCATTAACTAACAGGCCCAATTCCAACCCCATATTGTCTTCTTGACCCAGTAATTTTCCTCAAAATAATGCTCTTCTTTGTCTCCTATATTAATCTTGCCAAGGTAAGTATTGGTAATAAGAACAAAAGTATCCTAAACATGTACAAATAGGGAATCAAAGAAGGGAATCAAAAGTGTTCACTACAAAATTCAAGGAAATGAAGAAAATGCTTTGTGGGTTGAAATGAGATAAAAATAGTCTAAGAGAGAACAAAAAGCAAATGTAAAATTTCAGAAGTAATGTCATAATTATTCCAATATAAATAGTGTCAACACTCTAATGAAAAAGCAGATATCAGAATGCTTTAAAACTAACCCCAACCATACACTGTCTACATAAAATCACTGTAGATTCAATAGAAAGGAGGTTCAAAGTGATGGACAGAAAAGGAAATGTAGAATTGTATCATAGGTAAAAATCCAACTGGTGTGGTTATACTACCATCAGACAATTATATGAGAGACAAAAATCATTGCAGGAGACAAAAAGGACATTACATATTGATACAAATTACTGTGTTAAGAACATATAGGTTCTGGGGGAAGATGGTGGAATAGGGAGGGAGCACATCGAAGGTCCAGTAAGGGAAGTTTCAAAGAGGGGTGAGAATTTGTAGTTTTTAAGGAACGAGAAGCCCTTCTTGAAACTGGGGAGATAGGGTGGACACGCGAAGAGGACGTGGATGCCTGAGGCGCAGGACATCAGCAGGAGTGTGTACACACCAGCACTGGAAGCCGAGGTGAGATGGGGCGCTCGCCCAGCACTGCGGCACAGCCACCGCCACCCCTCCCCCAACCCACCCTGGGATGGACACTGAGACACACACGACTGAGTGGGGGAGGAAATAGAAAACAGAACAGAGTGGCGCCTGCAGAAAGAGTGTGCAATCCAGGGGTACTAATTGAGAGACTGAGTAAGCCAGTATCTCTTGGCGCCTCCTCGGAGCTGCAGTGGGTGGGAAGTAGCCATTTTGTCTGTTTACATTTGGGCTTAAAGGAGAACTGTCTTTGCCTCCACACTAACCTTCAGAGGCGGAGCCCAAAGGTGGAGCGGAGCAACAGGACACTTCTTGCTCGAGGGAGGGCAGCTCAAGGCCCTGACGCCCACCTATTCAAGTTACAATAAAACAAAAACTGAGAAGCGCCTGAAGGGGGAAAAAGGGCAGCATCCAGAGCTGCAGTGGGCAGAGAGCAGTCATCCTGTCTGTTTACATTCGGGCTGTGTAGAGCAGCCTGCTTACACTGGATATTGGTAGAGACCCACAGCAGCCTATAGAAGAGGGAAATCAACCTGAAAAACCACCCAGACCAAATGCCAAAAACAAAACAAAAACCCACAATAAGAATATAGAAGAACATATAAACATGCCAATGAAGCAGGCTAAACCAACCATAACAGAGGCAGAAGAAGAAGTTGAAAACATGCCAGAAAAAGAATTCAGAAAATTAATAATCAGAATACTTAGAAATAATGAGAAACAGTGTCAAGAGCTGAATGAAAAACAAGCCCAAGGATTAGAGATCCTAAAGAGAAGCCAGAATGAGATTCTAGAACTGAAAAACTCAATTGACCATATAAGAAACACTGGAATCCCTCGGAAATCAAACAGATGAAATAGAAGACTGAATATCAGAATTCGAAGACAAACTTCCAGAAATAATACAGTCAGTTCAAATGCAGGAAGAAGAAATTAAAAAATTAAAAAATACGGTCAGAGACCTACAAGATTCAATCAAACAGTGTAATGTTCCGATAATAGGAGTCCCTGAGGGGGTGGAAAGAGAGAATGGATTGGAAGGTGTCTTCAACAAAATAATATCAGAAAACTTCAAACAAAGGCAGCTGGATAACAACACACAAATACAACAGATAGCCAGGACTCCGAACAGAGTAGACCAGAAGAGAAATTCACCACAACACATTGTGGCAACACTCAGTTCAGTGACACACAAAGAACAAATCCTAAAATGTGCCAGAGAAAAGCGACAAATCACATTCAGGGGTAAGTCAATCAGACTCACCCCAGACTTCTCATTGCAAACACTACAGGCAAGGAGACAATGGCATGATATATTTCAAGTTTTAAAAGACAAACAATGCCAACCTAGAATACTATATCCTGCAAAGCTATCATTTATGAATGAAGGGGAAATAAAGATCTTCCACGACAAACAGAAACTGAAAGAATTTGTATCCACGCATCCAACCCTACAACACTTGCTCAAAACGTGCTGCACACAGAAATACAAAAACAAGAACTTCACTACAAAAAAAAAAGAGAATGTAGAGTAACCCACAAACAAAGTTCAAAATACATAAACAGCTCGTTTCAGGAAACATGAAGGGGAAAAGACAGTACTTAACAGTAATCACATTGAATGTGAATGGTCTTAATTCCACGACAAAGAGACATACATAGACTAGCTGATTGGATAAAGAAAGAGAATCCATCTATATGCTGCCTTCAGGAGACACACCTTATCAGCAAAGATGCATGAAGACTGAAAGTGAAAGGATGGAAAAAGATACTCCAAGCTAACGGAAATCAAAAAAGAGCTGGTGTGGCCATCCTAATATCAGACAAAATAGACTTTAACATAAAAACTATTAAAAGAGACAGAGAAGGGCACTATATAATGATTAAAGGATCTATCCAACAGGAAGACATTACTATTATAAATATATACGCACCTAATTACAGGGTGCCTGGCTACCTGAAAGAATTACTAAAGGATTTAAAGGGAGATATAGACTCAAATACAATAGTAACAGGGGACTTCAACACCCCACTCTCACCAATGGACAGATCAACCAGACAGAAATTCAACAAGGAAACAACTGAGCTAATTGACGCCATAGACCAAATAGACCTAATAGATATCTTCAGAACCTTCCACCCCACAGACACAGAGTTCACGTATTTCTCCCCAGTACATGGAACATTCTCTAGGATTGACCATATACTAGGCCATAAAGGGAGCCTCAACAAATTCAAAAAAACTATACCATGTAGCTTCTCAGACCATAGCACAGTGAAACTTCAAATCAACAACCCAAGAATCTCTACACCATATGCAAATATATGGAGAATGGACAACATGATCCTAAATGAACAGTGGGTCATTGAAGAAATTAAAAGAGAAATCAAAAGATTTCCAGAAACAAATGAAAATGATAACACAACCTATCAAAACCTGTGGGACACAGCAAAAGCAGTGCTAAGAGGAAAGTTTATAGCAATTAGTGCCTACATCAAGAAGTTGGAAAGGAACCAAACAAATGAACTCTCCATGCACCTCAAGGATTTAGAAAAACAGCAGCAAATCAAGCCCAAATCCAAAAGGAGGAAAGAAATACTAAAGATCAGAGAAGAAATAAACAGAATTGAAACAAACAAAAAAAAAACCAATACAAAAGATCAACAAAACCAGGAGCTGGTTCTTTGAAAAAAATAAACAAAATCGACACACCATTGGCCCAACTAACCAAAAAAAGGAGAGAGAAGACCCAAATCTGTAAAATCAAAGATAGTAATGGAAATGTAACAACAGACAGAACAAAAATTAAAAGAATCATCAGAAACTACTACAAAGAGATGTATGCTAACAAATTGGGGAACCTGGAAGAAATGGATAGATTCCTGGACAAATGCAACCTTCCTAAACTGAGCTGTGAAGATATAGAAAATCTAAACAGACCCACAACCATGGAAGAAATTGAATCAGTAATAAACGCACTACCGAAAAAGAAGAGCCCAGGACTGGATGGCTTCACTGCCGAATTTTACCAGACATTTAGAGAACAACTAACCCCAGTTCTTCTCAAATTATTCAAAACGATCGAAAGAGAGGGAATCCTTCCAAATTCTTTCTATGAAGCCAATATCACCTTAATTCCTAAGCCCAGAAAAGACACAACAGAGAAAGAAAACTACAGACCTATCCCCCTGATGAACATAGATGCAAAAATACTCAACAAAATTCTGGCAAACCGAATCCAACTACACATCAGAAAGATCATTCATCCGGTCCAAGTTGGATTTATCCCTGGTATGCAGGGATGGTTCAATATTCAAAAGTCAATCAATGTAATACATCACATTAATAAATTGAAAAACAAAAACCATATGGTTATCTCAATAGATGCAGGGAAAGCATTTGACAAAATACAACACCCTTTCATGATGAAAACCCTAATCAAATTGGGGTTAGAAGGAACATTCCTGAACATAATTAAGGCAGTCTATGATAAACCAAAGGCCAGCATCATATTGAATGGGGAAAAGTTGGAGGCATTTCCATTGAAAACTGGCACCAGACAGGGATGCCCGCTCTCACCATTGCTATTCAATATAGTCCTAGAAGTGTTAGCCAGAGCCATCAGGCAAGAAAAAGAAATTAAAGGGATACAAATGGGAAAGGAGGAAGTTAAACTATCCCTATTTGCAGATGACATGATACTATATATAGGGGACCCGATAAACTCCTGTAAGAGACTACTGGAACTCATAGAAGAGTTTGGTAAAGTAGCAGGATACAAAGTCAACGCTCAGAAATCAACAGCCTTTGTATACACAGACAATGCCAGGGCCAAGCAAGAATTACTAAGATCAATCCCATTCACAATAACCACAAAAACAATAAAGTACCTTGGAATAAACCTAACCAAGGAGGTCAAAGACCTCTATGATGGAAATTACAAAACACTAAAGAAAGAAATAGAAGACGACACAAAAAATGGAAAAACCTGCCATGCTCATGGATGGGAAGAATCAATATCATCAAAATGTCCATTCTCCCAAAAGCAATTTACAAGTTCAATGCAATACCAATCAAAATACCAAAGTCATTCTTCAAAGACCTAGAAAAAATGATGCTGAAATTCATATGGAGAAACATGAGACCCAGAATAGCTAAAGCAATCCTATACAATAAAAACAAGGCTGGAGGCATCACAATTCCAGACTTCAAGGCATACTACAGGGCAGTTGTAATCAAAACAGCCTGGTACTGGTACAGAAACAGATGGATAGACCAATGGAACAGAATAGAAACACCGGAGATCAATCCAAACATCTATAACCAACTCATATTCGACAAAGGACCTAAAACCAACCCCTGGAACAAGGACAGCCTCTTCAACAAATGGTGCTGGGAAAACTGGATGTCCACATGTCACAGTATGAAGCAAGACTTCTACCTTAAACCTTATACAAAAATCCACTCAACATGGATCAAAGAACTAGAGATGCACCACAATACCATGAAACTAATTGAGAGCATAGGAGAAACCCTTCAGGATATTGGAATAGGCGAAGAATTCCTGGAGAAGACCCCACAGGCACGGGTAATCAAAGATAAGATAAACAAATGGGATTACCTCAAATTGAAGAGTTTCTTAACAGCAAAGGAAACAGTCAGGAAAGCAAAGAGGCAACCAACAGAATGGGAGACGTTATTCACAAACCACACAACAGATAAAGGATTAACAACTAGAATCTACACGATGATCAAAAAACACCACAGAATTAAAACAAACAACCCAATAAAAAATGGGCCAAGGACCTTAACAGACATTTTTTCAAAAGAGGAAATCCAAATGGCCAACAGACACATGAAAAAATGCTCAGGATCCCTAGCCATCAGGGAAATGCAGATCAAAACCACAATGAGATTCCACTTCACTCCGGTTAGATTGGCTTACATACAGAAATCAACCAACAACAGATGCTGGTGAGGATGTGGGGAAAAAGGGACACTAATCCACTGTTGGTGGGAATGCAAACTGGTAAAGCCACTATGGAAGACAGTCTGGAGAATCCTCAGAAACCTGAATACAGCACTACCACAGGACCCAGCCATCCCACTCCTTGGAGTATACCCAAATGGAATTAAAGGGGTGAAAAAAGCCATTTGCACCTCAACATTTGTTGCAGCTCAATTCACAATAGCTAAGACATGGAATCAACCTAAATGTCCATCAACGGATGACTGGATAAAGAAACTATGGGATATGTACTCTATGGAACACTATACAGCAGTAAAAAACAATGAAATCCGGGCATTTACAACAAAATGGAGGAAGCTGGAAAACATCATGCTGAGTGAAATAAGCCAGTCCAAAAGGGACAAATATCACATGTTCTCCCTGATCGATGGCAACTAAACGAGCACCTAAATGATACCCATTGAAGTGAAATGGACACTGTGAGAGACAATGACATGAGCAGCCCTTGTCTAGACTGTTGAGGAACAACTTACTATTTTGTTTCCTTTAGTATTTTTGTTGTTGTTGTTGTTGTTGTTGTTGCTCCGTTTGCTCTACACAAGACCACTGGTTGAACTCTGCGATCAATGCACAACCATTCTTAAGCATTTAAAAATTAACAGAAAATTGATCTCTGTGAAACATAGGAGTGAGAATAAGAGAGGGAGGAGATATATAGGACGGCACATACTCACTCAGACCTACCTCCAATGGTGGAACTAAAAATGTGCCAGGGGATTTCAACTCAACCTTACCAAGGAGGCAGGTACCAATGCCAGCACACTTGGTAAAGTGATAAATATAAATACACAACTTATCAAAAAGATAGGGTAGGTGTCGAAGAGATTACACAAATAAGACCAGTGTAAGCAAATAATGAAAGATAGAATCAAAAGGGAGAGAATGATCCTGTGGGGGAAGCAGGACACACAGCAGACTGATAGAATGACAAATGCCCAAAACAGCACTCCTGCCTCAGAATCAACCCTTGGGACATTCGGATCTGGCTAAAAGGTCCATTAGAGTCTCACAGGCATGGAAAGCCATGACACGCTGGCAAAAAACAATTTAAATGAAAGATCCTGGTGAACAAGACCCCAGCAGAAGGAATAGGCCATCAAGGAGAGAGGCACCTTTCTCTGAAGGGAGGAAGGAACCTCCACTGTGATATGGCCTTGACTAAACAAATTCAGAGATGGTGAACTCAAGGGGCTTCCATAGCCTAGACAGCTCATAGTAAGAGTCTCGGGTGATTGCTGATGTCATAAATAAGAGTGCCAATTGTTAAATCTACAACGGGAGTCACTGGGTTCATGCTCCCCACACAGGATCTCTGTCCTTAATGTGTTTTACTATGAAACTCAAAAACAACACTACTAGTTGAACAATACCCTATACCTGGTTCGGTTGTGTGAGTGCAACCTGTTGAAATCCCTGCTTAGTATATACTAAGTTGATCTTCAGTATATGAAGGTAATTGAAAATGAAACGTGATGAAGGGCAGGATGGGAGAGGGAGTGGGAGAGGGGAGGGCCACGGGAGGGAGGGAGGTTGTGGGGGGAAGCCACAACAATACAAAAGTTGCATTTTATATTCTACTTAAAACTATTGGTTGAACTCTGTAATTAACACACAATTACTCTTAGGTGTTTAATGCTATAACTAGTACTCAAATAGTATTTTACACTTTGTGTTTCTGTATGGGAGCAAAATGTGGAAATCTTTACTTAATATACGCTAAATTGATCTTCTGTATATAAAGATAATTGAAAATTAATCTTGATGTGAAGGGGAGGGGAGAGGGAGTGGGAGAGGGGAGTGTTGTGGGTGGGAGGGAAGTTACGGGGGGGAGGAAGCTATTGTAATCCATAAGCTGTACTTTGGAAATTTATGCTCATTAAATAAAAAAATAAAAAAATTTTAAAAAAAGAACATATATGGATGGGCCATTGCCATGGCGTAGTGGGTTAATCTTTACCTGCAGCACTGGCATCCCATCTGGTTGCTGGTTCTGGTCCTGGCTGCTCCACCGCCAATTCAGCTCTTTTCTCAGGCCTGGGAAAGCACTGGAAGATGGCCCAAGTCCTTGGGCCCCTGCACCCATGTGGGAGACCTGGAGGAAGCTCCTGGCTCCTGGCTTTGGATTGGCACAGCTCTGGCCATTGCAGCCATTTGGGGAGTGAACCAATGGAGGGAAGACCTTTCTTTCCTGATTCTCCTTCTCACTGTCTGTAACTCTGCCTCTCAAATAAAATAAATAAAATGTTTTAAAAAAGAACATACAATATGGAATAGGCATTTGGCCTATTGGTTAAGATACCAACCAGTTAGGATGCCTTAGTGCCATATGCGTATACTTGGTTTCTAGTCACAGTTATGGCTACTGGTACCTGTTCTGCTAATGTAGATCACAGAGAGCAGCATGTGATGGCACAGGAACCTGGGTCCTGGCCACCAACATGGGATATAGCTGTAGAGTTCCAAGCTTCTGGCTTTTGGCAAGCCTGGACCTGACTGTATTGAGTATGTGGGAAGTAAACAATCACATTGCTTTGCTCCCCATCCAGCTCACTGCTGTGCAAATAGGAGGCAGAAGATATTCGTTCCAATACCTGGGTTTTTGCCACCATTTTGAAGACCCTGATTGAGTTCTGTACTCTTGGCTTTGGCCTGATTATGCCCAGGCTACTGTGCTGATTTGGTGATTAAATCAGAAAGTCAAAGCTATCTCTCTCTTTCCCTCCCTACCACCCTCCATCTTTGCCTTTAAATAAGTACATCTTTTTAAAAATCACCAGAATCAAACTTTATTCTTTGACAAATGAACACATATTACAAACACTTAGATTACAAAGGAGAGACTCAGAATCTTAACTCAGAAGTGAAACATAGACTGTTACCAATGAATGCACAGAAACAGAATTATAAGAGAAGTCTATGGAGAAGGAACTTCAAAAAACCAGATAATTAATATAGGGAGAAATTCCCTGCAAACATGAACACCATCGAAGTTCTTTACAGAATAATTATTAATCATCATAGACATAGTACAAAAATGATGGTTGAGAACAATGCCAGGGCATTCATGTTTTATGTGTAGTATACCAGAGTTAAAACACAAATTTAACTGGTTGCGATCTCTGAGTTTTGTGTTGTAGAAGCAATCAAACCTTCCTACCATGGAGGATAGAACAGAAAAAGAGGTGTTTGTAGGAGAGGGACTGCATCTTGGCCTCCCAGTGCAACCTGTAGTTCTCAGCACAGAGAAGCTATTGTAGAATTGGTCAGCTGCAGCCACCACACTCAGTCAGCAACTGAAAAAAGAATCTTATGAATGGGAAAGATATGCCCATTTCTCATTTAATATCATGAAGTTAAATATTTCTCTAACTCCAGTTTCAATAACTGAAGATAAACCTCAGTTGCCAAAAGTGGGCAATTCTGTAGTCAGATGTTCCTATGTGTTTCTTTGTGCTTATTGTTGCTGGTGCTGCAGTTGGATATCTATGGCCTTCTCATCTCACATCAGTCAGCAGATCAACTATAGCATTGTAAGGGTAGCAGAGGGGTGCTCTTTGAGTAACTATCTTGTGAGAATGCAGTAAGTGAAATACCAGCAGAAAGATAGGAAAATAACGGGTTCTGGGATATAGAAGTGCCCTTTTTTCTTAAATAACTACAAGATACCAGGTTCTGGTGTCGGAGTAGACCACCACATTTTCTTTTTTCTTTTTTTTTTTTTTGACAGAGTGGACAGTGAGAGAGAGAGAGAGAGACAGAGAGAAAGGTCTTCCTTTGCCATTGGTTCACCCTCCAATGGCTGCTGCAGCCGGCACACCATGCTGATCCGAAGGCAGGAGCCAGGTGCTTATCCTGGTCTCCCATGGGGTGCAGGGCCCAAGGACTTGGGCCATCCTCCACTGCACTCCTGGGCCACAGCAGAGAGCTGGCCTGGAAGAGGGGCAACTGGGACAGAATCCGGTGCCCCGACCGGGACTAGAACCCGGTGTGCCAGCACCACAAGGTGGAGGATTAGCCTAGTGAGCCACAGCAACGGCCAGACCACCACATTTTCAACCCGTCAGCAACAGTTTCCAACTATGGCATTTCTATAGTGATCAGTGAGGTAACGTCTTTCAACTCTTTCTACTCAGAAAGATGGCATTCTCAGCTCATCAGAGACCAGGACCACTTCCTTGATGTATAGAATGTTCCAGGTATTGGAAGCCAGATCAGACCTCAATAGAGAGATAACCTGGTCAGAGACAATGACCACTTCCTGAAATGTATGTAAGGAAGCCATTTCTCAATTCACCAGAAACCAGACCCCTGAAGAAAACATATGCAAACATGAAACAAAACAACGAAGCAGGCCCCAACATAGGCAATTAATCAATCAACAGGCAATTGCTAAATAAGCTGTGTTGTCCACAACCTTACTGGAACACTCCCTTGGACCCCCTCCTCAGTGAAACTTTACTTCTCCTTTTTCACACACTCATTATCCAACCTGAAATAAAAATTGACTCAAACTCCTGCAACAATTTGATTCTGTAATTTTTAATTGTGATTTCAAATAAATTATTTTCCTAGGACATGCTGAGAAGTATGGAAACAATTATGGTTGAAATAATTTGTCAAAATTGCCGAGGGCTGTTCAGAGCAGAAACAGCCAAGTAATGTTTACGACATAGGGTTCTAGGCTGGCACTGTGGCTCGTTTGGCTAATCCTCCGCCTGCAGCGCTGGCACCCCGGGGTTCTAGTACCAGAGGGGGCACTGGATTCTGTCCCAGTTGCTCCTCTTCCAGGCCAGCTCTCTGCTGTGGCCCAGGAAGGCAGTGGAGGATGGCCCAAGTGCTTGGGCCCTGCACCCCCATGGGAGACCAGGAGGAAGCACCTGGCTCCTGGCTTCAGATAGGTGTAGTGGCCACTTGGGGAGTGAACCAATGGAAGGAAGACCTTTTTATCTGTCTCTTTGTCTCTCACTGTCTAACTCTGCCTGTCAAAAAAAAATCATCAAAAAACAAAAATACATAGGGTTCTGTTGTAAGAGTGACCATATCATTTACCAAGAACCCCAGTATCGAAGACCATCACAACAGGCTAAATATACCAACAGATATGTTTGAGGCAGCCATGAACATTAACTTTATAGTGCAGTCATGGAGCAGCATTTGATAGCAGACTAACACATTCGTGAATCTGTAATTTCTAGAGGAATAAGGACCCTCATGTGATATCTTTTTTTTTTGAGAGGCAGAGTGGACAGTGAGAGAGACAGAGAGAAAGGTCTTCCTTTTGCCGTTGGTTCACCCTCCAATGGCCGTGCTGCGGCCGGCACACCGCGCTGATCCAATGGCAGGAATCAGGTACTTATCCTGGTCTCCCATGGAGTGCAGGACCCAAGGACTTAGGCCATCCTCCACTGCACTCCCGGGCCACAGCAGAGATCTGGCCTGGAAGAGGGGCAACCGGGACAGAATCCGGTGCCCCGACCGGGACTAGAACCTGGTGTGCTAGTGCCACAAGGCAGAGGATTAGCCTAGTGAGCCACAGTGCCGGCTTATCTTTTTCATATTCATTAAGATACTCCAAGATATTTTGCTTCTCCTTATCATACAGAAGCAAGATGTCAAATAGAATACATAAACTTATGTTCAGTAATTACTGTTTCAGTACTTTATCTGGCTTAGAAAGGATCTAGACTCTACTCTAGAGAGAAATAATATTAAATAAAGCTAGCCTTTGTTTTCAGTAATTTCCTAGTAACTTTTTATAACATGTACGTATGGGGAGACAGAGCTACTATTATTAAGCCTATGATACTACTATTTTACTTATAAAGATTTAAATACTCACAAGCATTTGAAAGCAATTTGTTTCCTTTATTTATTTCTTGGAGGTTTAGAAATATATATCTATATATTTTTTATACATTAAACACAACCGTTCACATGCTAACCAAGACTAGGAATACAGGGTTACCACATGCTTACAGCACCTTCAATAATGGTCAGCTTGTAGCCTACAAAAACACTCTACAAGCTCTAGTTTTTCAGAACTTAAGGAAGAAGAACCAAGTGGCTTTTACCAGGTATCATGGGATAACCATTTATGCATGCCTTGCCAGTGAGGTAGCCTGCTGTCCATGACTCAGAAATGAACAAATCATGTTTCTGATCTTTGAAACAGGATTTCAGTCACTTATGGAATAAAGCAGGAAGGCCACACGGCCATCTCAACACAACAAGTGCCAGAAAAACACCATCTCTGTGCTGGGCCATGACATTAAGACAGAGAGTTTCCAGAAACTGAGGCCAAAGAACTAATACTTAAAACCACTGGGGAAGTGACATTTCTAGGCTCATGCTCTATAAATGGAAATGCCACCCAAAGGTCTCTGACACACAACAGAGTAGAGCCACCATGCAGCAGAAGGCAGTGATGTTAGACACAGAAGCTGTACGGGTGGGCCAGGATCATTCAAGCACCAAAGAAATATACTCAAGCTGTTCCACACTGTTGACTCCTCCATGGTTTCCACCACCCAAACCTGTAGCTTTGCTGTCACAGGAGCCATGGTCACTAAGAAAGAAGGGCTGACCATATGAAGGAGGCAGCCCCAGCAGATGGCCCTGCTGGCGAGGCTAAGCACTGCCAATGCAGAAGCCAATGCTATTGTGCTATTAAAACCATGCTTACACCAGAGAGGTGGGAAAGTAAATAAAATTGAGCAAATGAAGGGAAAAAGGAAACTACCTCAAGATTATCTGTCTTTAATGTTAAAATGATCTCCTTAGGTTCACGTTAAAATGAGTTTATGCTTTCATCCCTTCATGAATGACAGAGGGAACCTCATATAATGTTTGCAGTCAACAATGCAGAAGGGTTGGTATCCCAAAGAGCAAATGCAAATTCACAGAGAATAAAGAAATGACTGGAAAAATCAAGGATGAATAGATTTATTAATTCATTAACCAAGGCAATGTTCAAAAATAAAACTACTTTGGGCTGACATTGTGGTATAGCAGGTTAAGCTGCTGTCTGTGATGCTGGCATCCAGTATGGGCACAAGTCCAGGACTTGGCGGTTTCATCTCCAGTCCAGCTCTGGGCTAATTTGCCTGGAAAAACAGTGGCAGATGACTCAAGTGCTTGGTCCCCTGTACACATGCAGGAGACTTGGGAAAGATCTCTGGGCTCCTGACTTTGGCCTGGACCAGTCTGGGCCATTGTAGCCTTTTGGGGACTGGGCCAGTAGATCTAAGACCTCTCTGTCTTTCTCTGTAACTCATATAAATTTTAAAATCTTTAAGAAAACTATAAAAAGAAAAAGTCACCTCTAAATCTTGAAATTTACAGTTAATATGCAGTGGAATTTGATCCTTCAACTCTCACAATAAGTAAGCTTCCTGGGTTTTTCAGTGACCATTTTTACATTCAGTGTTGCAAAGCTGACATAGAAACAGGAGCTCACCCCACATGACCTTTCCTAAGGTTCTCCATGGAGATGGGAACTCAGTTTTGCTGAGACATAAATGTGCACGACTGTACTGCTCTGCAGGATGCACCACAAAGGGGAGGACTCTCCACACCTGTCCCGTGGCTGTAGGAACCCAGGGAGTCTCCACTGTAGAGGAGGGCAGTGGAGGGCAGAGCCGGGGATCGCCTCTGGGGATCTCAGATTCAGAGAATCCGCTTCCAGGCTTCTCTCACTTCCTACTTATCTCCCAGCGCAGATGTGCACTGTGTCCCCTGCAATCCATGCCCTCAGGGAAAAGATTGCACGCTGGGAAATGAGTGAAGATAAAAGTGGAAGGGAGGCATTCAGGGTCTGTGCCACTTCACACAGGCTCCAGGATATGCATAGACTGGAGAGGCAGGACATGTGCTTCTGATGGTGTCAGAGTACCAGGGAGAGACTTACCCGGTGCCCATATGGGATGCTGGTACTACAGGTTGTGGTTTAACCCACTACACCACAACACTGGCCCCAACTTTTATGTATTTTTACTAGAAAATCGCTCATGGCTTCTAGGTCTCCAGCTTTATGCCATGAGTTTCTCTTTTCTGACTTTCCTCACAATGGGCCTGGGGTTATGGGTTTTCAGGAAGTAGATCTCAACAGTAATGTATTGCCCGCGGTCCTGGACAGTAGACAAAGATTAAAGCTCTGGATATTTCTGGTGCAGACCTGCTCTTCACTGATGGGTCTGCAGCTGTGGCCTTGAATGGCGGGACGGTGAAACAGGCTCCCTAAGACTCCTTTTCTTTTGTCTTTTTAAATTTCTTTTTTTTTCTCTTCCTTCCTTCCCTCCCTCCCTCCCTCCTTCTCTCTTTCTTTCTTTCTTGAGCTACAGTGACAGAGGGAGGGACAGATCTTCCATCTGCTGGTTCACTCCCCAAATGGCGACAATGGTGGGGCGGGCCAAGCTGAAGCCAGGAGCCTGGAACTCCCCCAGTGTCTTTCATGGGGGTGGCACGGGTGCAAGATTCTGGCCGCCACCCAAGGCTTTCCCAGGCACATCAGCGGGGAACTGGATTGGGAGTGCAGTAGCCTTGATCTAAGCAGCGCCCATAGGGAATGCCGGCATTGCAGGCAGCCACTTAAGCCGCTGTGCCGCAACGCCTGACGGCCGAAGCCTCTGTTGGCCCTGTAAGAAGGACGGTGCACTGCTCGTGTGCATTCCACTTTCATTCCGGCCTGTGGATTCCACACAGCGCCGTCTCCCACCACGCGTCGTGAGTGTCCACGCATCTGTGACAGATGTCCTGTCGTGCTCTGCACTCCACAATCTAGGGCTCCATCGTTCTGAGGATAACGTGTGTGTGTGCCCACGGGGAGCGCTGGGAGATGGAGTCCTTCGAAGCTTGCCGCTGGATGGAGTCTGAGGCGAGCGCCTGCAAGGTGTTCTGGGAGAAGCGGTCCTTCTGACGTGAGCATCCTACTAGGAACTCTGGGAGATGGAGTCCTCTGAGGCTTGTTGCTCACTGGGCTCTGGGAGATGGCGTCAGAGGCGGGGGGGGGCGCGTGGAGTTCTGGGAGACGCGGTCCTCTGATGCACAGTGCGCGCGGGGACCCCTGGGAGATGGAGTCCTCCGAGGCTTGTCGCTGGCTGGGCTCTGGTAGTTGGAGTCGCGGGGGGCGCCCGCGGGGCTTTCGCAGATGGCTTTCTGAGGGTTTCATGCTCAGGGGGCTCTGGAAGCTGGGGTCCTCAAAGAGGGAAGCCCAGCAGGGCCCTCCGTGAGACGGAGCCCTAGGAAGCTGGACACCCACGGGGCTCCGGGAGATGGAGTCTGAGGCAGGCGCCCATGTGGCTCTGGGAGATGCAGTCTGAGGCAGGTGCCCACGGGGATCTGGGTGATGGAGTCTGAGGCGGGCGCCCACGGGGTTCTAGGAGATGCAGTCTGAGGCAGGCGCCCATGTGGCTCTGGGAGATGCAGTCTGAGGCGGGCCCCCACGGGGTTCTGGGAGATGCAGTCTGAGGCGGGTGCCCACGGGACTCTGGGAAATGGAGTCTGAGTCCAGAGCCCGTGAGGTGTTCTGGGAGACGGGGTCCTCTGATGCGTGACACCCGCGGGGACCACTGGGAGATGGAGTCCTTTGAGGCTTGTCGCTCGCTGGCTCTGGGAGTTCGAGTCTGAGGCGCCCATGGGGCTCTCGGAGATGGGGTCTTAGGGATTTGCGCAGAGTGCTCTGGAAGACAGAAGACGGGCTCCTCAAAGAGGGAACCCCCGCAGGGCCCTCCGTGAGAGGAGTACTCGGAAGTCGGCTGTCCGCGGGGCTCTGGGAGATGCAGTCTGAGGCAGGCGCCCATGGGGCTCCGGGAGATGCAGTCTAAGGCAGGCGCCCATGGGGCTCTGGGAGATGGAGTCTGAGGCGGGCGCCCACTGGACCCTGGGAAATGGAGTCTGAGTCCAGAGCCCGTGAGGTGTTCTGGGAGACGCGGTCCTCTGAAGCAGGATGCCCGGGGGACCACTGGGAGGTGTAGTCTGTGGCGAACGGCCGCGAGTCCTGTGCCGAGTCCTAGAAGCCACCAGAGGGCGCGCGAGCCTGCCTTTTCTGACTGTAGCCATCAAGGGTGTGAGAAGTGCGCCAGAGGGCACGCAAGCCTGCCTTTTCTGGCTGTAGCCATCAAGGGTGTGAGAAGTGCGCCAGAGGGCGCGCGAGCCTGCCTTTTCTGGCTGTAGCCATCAAGGGTGTGAGAAGTGCGCCAGGGGGCGCGTGAACCTGCCTCTTCTGGCTGTAGCCATCAAGGGTGTGAGAAGTGCGCCAGGTTCCCAGCAAGGATGAAATCTCAGATCTGCATTCTGTAAAATGCTTCCAATCTCTGGCTGACAGGTCTTCAGAGTGCTGGACACAGAAAGGTCTCGGGGGACGGGGGGAGAAATTCCACCTAAAGCACAAGATATCTACCAATAAGATATCCATGGCCGGCGCCGTGGCTCACTAGGCTAATCCTCCACCTGTGGCGCTGGCACCCCGGGTTCTAGTCCTGGTAGGGGCACTGGGTACTAGTCCCAGTTGCTCCTCTTCCAGTCCAGCTCTCTGCTGTGGCCCGGGAAGTCAGTGGAGGATGGCCCAAGTGCTTGGGCCCTGCACCTGCATGGGAGACCAGGAGGAAGCACCTGGCTCCTGGCTTAGGATCAGCGCAGCGCTGGCCGTAGCGGCCATTTGTGGGGTGAACCAACGGAAGGAAGACCTTTCTCTCTCTCTCTCTCTCTCTCTCACTAACTCTGTCTGTCAAAAAAAAAAAAAAAAAAAGATGGCCACTGAAACTAGTATGAGGCCTGGACAGTGACCTGTAATACTGATTTTTAGGTCCACATGATGACCTGTAATATGGTGTGATATCTGATCTCTGAAACTAACTTCATGTTCCCTGTGTGGCTTCCAGTATTACTCTATCATGTCTGCATAGTGACATCCTACAAGGTTGATTGGTTTGGCAGGTGGCTGCACTGGACTTGGTGGGCTTACTGTGTTAAATAAAGTTGGATGGTCTCTGTTTTTCCTGCATGGTGTTGACATGATTGTTTTCAAAAGCAATTTCCTTCTCAAATCTACAGGGAGGGTGGGACAGTGATGAATGCAAGTTCTTATTGCAACTGCTACTGTTTCTTTTAAAAGATTTTAGCAATGGGCCAGGTGCAGTGGCATAGTGGGTAAAACCGCTGCCTGTAGTGCCAGCATCCCATATAGGCGCCGGTTCGAGACCTGGCTGCTCCACTTCAATCCAGCTCTCTGCTACAGCCTAGGAAAGCAGTAGAAGATGCGGATGGAAGACCTCTCTGTCTCTGCCTCCTTCCCTCTCTGTGTAACTCTTTCAAATAAATAATCTTAAAAAAGATTTTAGCTGTTTATAGATACACATTCTGATATTCCTGTTTTTAAAAGATTTATTTATTTATTTATTTATTTGAAAGGCAGAGAGAGAGAGAGAGAGAGAGTTTTCAATCTGCTGGTTCACTCCCCAGATGGCTACAATGGCTGGAGCTGAGTCTATCTGAAGCCAGGAGCCAGGAGCTTCCTCCAGGTCTCCCACATGAGTGTGAGGGCCCAAGGACTTGGGTTATCTTCTACTGCTTCCCCAGGCCATAACTGAGAACTGGATCAAAAGTGGTGCATCCAAGACTCGAACGGGTGCCCGTATGGGATGCCAGCACTGCAGGCGGCGGCTTTACCTGCTACACCACAGTGCTGCCCCCCTCTTTTTTTTTTTTTAAAGAGACTTATTTATTTATTTATTTATTTACTTATTTGAAAGGCAGAATTACACACACACACACACACACACAGAGAGAGAGAGGTCTTTCATCCACTGGTTCACTCCCCAGTTGGCTGCAAGGGCTGGAGCTGTGCTGATCTGAAGCCAGGAGCCAGAAGCTTATTCTGGATCTCCCATGTGGGTACAGGGGCCCAAGGACTTGGGCCATCCTTCAGTGCTTTCCCAGGCCACAGCAGAGAGCTGGATTGGAAGTGGAGCAGCTGGAACTTGAACCGGAGCCCATATGGGATTCTGGCACTGCAGGCAGCAGCTTTACCTGCTACGCCACAGCACTGGCCCCCTTTCCCTCATGACAACTGTTGTCATAATTTCTTTTTTTAAGATTTATATATTTGGCTTGTTTTCACATTTGAGCATTTCTTAAGCAGCTAAGTTAGATAATTAATTAAAATTTATAGATATTCTAGTTTTTTGTGGTTACCCTAAGGACTTATAACCACATAAGTATAGGGTAGAGAAATATTATTGTGTTTATCTTCAGAGTATAAAACTGTATACAAGAACTTGATTTAGACATCAGTGAACTTGAACTGAGTTCTGAAAAGCCATATTTCAGATAGGTGAGATATCACTGCCAGATTAACTATAGGGTAAAAAGTAGCATAAGAAGGGACTGGGATCAAGGATGGATTAATCTCACAGTGGGGGAAGTGTTCACTGACATAGCTTGAGTGGGGATGGGAAGAATGGAGAGAATAACCACGGATCAGGAAGCACAAATCAAGTTGTTGGGAAGGTGTCCTCCTGATCAATTCACATTTCCAACTCTTGATTTTGCTTCTGTTCTTTTTATATTGTTTTGCAGATTTTTTTTTGAGAGGCAGCGAGACTGACAGACAGAACTCTCATGCACTGGTTCATGCACCAAGCGCCTGCAACAGACAGGCTTTGGCCAGGCCAAAGCCAGGAGCTGGAAGTTCAATCCAGGTCTCCCACACCCAAGTATTGGATCCCTTCTGAGAGTCTGCATTAGCTGGAAGCTGGAATTAGGAGCAGAGACAAGACTTCAACCCAGGCGCTCTGGTATGCAATGCAGGTGTCCCAAGAGGCAGCGTAGCCACTGAACCAAATGCCTATGCTGACACTGATTTGATACTGTCAACTGATAAACATAATCTTCCAAAGCAATAGCTTGTGTTTTTATTGAATGTAATTACAAAATAGCTTAAATGTCTATCCATCTTCGGAGTGATATAATTTGAAAATCTTTGGAATTTTTTGAAGATTCGGTTATTTGAGCAATGTCTTCTCACCCAAATCTTGTTTCTTGTGATGTCAACAAGTACTGAACATTATGTAGGATAAAAAGTGTTGATAGAAATATTTATAGAGTCTGTATACAAGGGGGCTTCAAAAATTGTGGAAAAATAAAATTAAGATATGTTTATTTTGATGCAAAACTGTTTCAACTTCATGCATAGTTTTTTCAAAATATGCACTTTCTATGAATTTTTGAAGACCCCCTCAAATTTTTTAGGTCAGCAGCTTTAGAGTTCTTTTGAAGCATAAAGTTCTCCATTTTGAATAATGTAGAATTAATATTTTCTGACTCTTATGCAGGAAATCAGCTACATTTGTTGCTGTGGATTCATTCTGAGAGGAGGAGCATGGTGGGGGCAAGAGGTGTGGAGTGACCACACAGACCCCGGGAGTCAGGTGAAAGCAGGCCAGAGGCGAGCAGCCCACAGACTCGTCTATTTCAGTTGCAACAGCAGCTTAAATAGCCAAGAAAGCCTATCTGGTTAAGGGGTGGTTTATGCCCTAACCAATCACAGCCTGTTGCCAGGAAGTATCCAAAGCCATCCAATCACAGCCTGTTGCCAGTCATGCTCTGTTGCCAAGGGGTCTCCCAGGGGGTTACCTAAGCCACTCCTGAGTAACTGATGCTTGCTTGCCAGTGGCCATCTTGGCATGGCCTTCTCATTCCACCATACATGAACATCTTTCAACTATAATTTGTCTGAGAAACTGTTTTTAAAACATTTCCTTCATAAAATTTAAATGAAAATCAGTAGGAGTTTATGGGTAATCTACTATATAACTTAGTGTGCAGGCTATAGCCAAAGCCACTACTGTAAAGGCCAAGTGATTTGACTTGGCCCCTGGTTTGATCTTGGGCTACCCTGCCTGCAAAGTCATTGCTCTTTCAGAATGCTATGAAGTTAGAAAACGCTAGGTGGGGGTGCTGGCATCGTGGTGTAGCAGGTAAAGCTGCTGCCAGCAGTGCCGGCATCCCATGTGGGTGACGGTTTGAGTCCAGGCTGCTCCACTTCCAATCCAGCTCTTTGCTATGGCCTTGGAAAGCAGTAGAAGATGGTCCAAGTCTTTGGGGCCCTGAACCCACGTGGGAGACTCAGAAGAAGCTCCTGGCTCCTGGCTTCGGATCGATGCAGCTCCAGCCATGGCAGCCAATTGGGGAATGAACCAGTGGATGGAATACCTCTGCCTCTGTGCCTCTCCTTCTCTCTGTGTGTTATTTTCAAAAAATAAATAAATAAAAAGAAAATGCTAGGTGGGAAAACATGAAAAATGACTACATATCAGGCACTAAGATCAGAGAACACCATTTCAAGACAAACCTCAAAAGCAAGTAATCAATTCTTTTTAAGAAAACAGAGCTTGTGAAGGTTCCTCTGGCATTTTTGCAAAGGAATACAGAGTTTAAAATAAAGGCGTGCATAAATAAGCTTTAGGAAGATAAGCTGACAAGTTTTACTTCAAAAGAATCTGCTGAAGCCAAGAAAATGATCATATTAGAAAACAGATTATTTGAGAGGATAGTTGACACCTGTATTTTCCTAAGAAAGTCAATCATTAGAGATGAAATGGTCAAATATCAGAGAAAGTAAGACTGTGTGGTGATAGAAATAAATACTAAAGTGCTCTTTAGACTCAGAGCTTCTACACAGAACAAATAGGCTTATGATGGCCCCCACACAATCCAGTGAATGTAACTGTTGTGCAGGACAAAGAAACACAGAGTAGTGGTCTCAACATGGGAGTCAAAGGGTTTCCTCTGATCTCTCCAGAGAGTGCAGACAGCACACTGCCAGAGTGAGGTGTTCAATTGGGAAGAAAGTTCTACGGACAGTTTGTGGGACCGGCACTGTGGCACAGCACTGTGGCCTGAAGCACTGGCATACCATATGGGTGCTGGTTCAAAACCTGGCTGCTCCACTTCCAATCCAGCTCTCTGCTATGGCCTGGGAAAGCAGTGGAATATGGCCCAAGTCCTTGGGTCCCTGCACCCACATGGGAATCATGGAGGAAGCTCCTGGTTCCTGGCTTCAGATTGGCACAGCTCTGGCTGTTGTGGCCAATTGGGGAATGAGCCATCAGATGGACGACCTCTCTCCCCCTCTCTCTGCCTCTCCTCTCCCTGTGTAACTCTGACTTTCAAATAAATGAATAAATCTTTTAAAAAGAGGGCAGTTGGTTTAGTTCCTTGTCATTACACACACATATAAATGCTATTTGAAATCTCCCTGCCCATCCAACAAAATCCCACAAACATGAACACAGGCACACATATGTCACATACCCTAGCCCACACTTGAATAGGCCTGAGCCACACAAATGGACACACCACAGTGCACATCTAACACACACACACACATACACGTGCATAGTATTTGATGTGAGTGGGTATACACAAACATATATTTCATAAAGGTACACACACACTCATACACTTAACCCTCACACACTTACATAGTACACACAGATGAAGGTACACATGAAGATATACAATAGCAACACTAACAGAGATGTATACATATGTTAGACAAATACGCACATCACAATGCATGCATGTGAACACTGACATATACTCATGCACATGTGCACACAGATACAGACACAGATGTACAATCAGAAGGTTCCAGAGAAAGTAAATTTATCTCTACAAGATGTTTGAGAATTTTAAAATGAAGAAAAGGAGACACTAACACAAGAAAGGTGGAATAAACATATTCCCAAGCCTCTGAGAAACAGGGGTGCAGATATTAAAGCCTACGTCTTACTGCTCTCTTGTGGTGGTTCTAAAGAACACCTTTCTGATCACTGAACAGTCTCTCCTTCCTTCCCAAATGTCTAAAAAATAAAAAGCCTCTCCAAATATTTTGGAATCCACTATGAGAAACTGATGATATTTGACAATTATTACAAAACCAATAATGCAGTATCATTTGGTCAGAACTAATTACCTCCTGATTGCCATGTTCTGAATTCAAGGACAACCATATACCAAATGCTTGGGTTGGTTTACATTATTATCCCCTAAGAATTCCCTCACCATATTTGTTAGCCATTTGCATTTCTTCTTTAGAGAACTGTCTTCTGAGGTCCTTTCCCCATTTCTTAACTCGACTGGTTGTTTGTTGTTGAGTTTTTTATGTTGCTGATATATTCTGAATGTTAACCCCTTATCAGATGAGTAGCTCACAAGTATTTTTGCACTTTCTGTTGGATGTCTCTTCACTCTGTCTTTTCCTTTGACATGCAGAAGCTTCTGAGTTTTGATATAATACCATTTGTCTAGTTTTGCTTTTGTTGTCTATGCCTTGGAGACCTTAACCAAGAAGTCACCATCTACACCAATGTCTTGAAGTGTTTCCCCTATATTATCTCCTAGCAAATTTAGTTGTAGGCCTTAAATTCAGGTCTTTAATGCATCCCCAGTAAGCTTAGGAGCCCCCAAATTATTCAGCTATCTGATGGTAATAAGGTATATAACATGCAATATCTTTTAAGATGATTTATTTACTTTATTTGCAAGATAGAGTTAGAGGAAGAGAGAGAGGGGAGAGAGAGAGAGAGAGAGAGAGAGAGAGAGAGAGAGAGGTGTCTTCTATCTACTTCACTCCCCAGATGGCTGCAATGGCCAAAGCTGGGCCAGACCAAAGCCAGGAGCTGGGAGCTTCTTCCAGGTCTCCCACATGGGTGCAGGGGCCCAAGCACTTCTGCTACTACCCCAGGTATGTTAGAAGGGAGCTGAATTGGAAGTGGAGTGGCCAGGACTCAAACTGGCACCTGTATGTGATGCAAGCACCTCAAGCAGTGGTTTAACCCACTGCACCACAGTACCAGCCCCAAAATGCAATCTTATTGTAAATACATCCTTAAGATGAACATTTTCAGAGAAAGAAAACAACTAGGAAAAATATTTTAATTTGGTGCAATTGCAGCATACCACACAATGAAAAATGGCTCTCAGATGAAAGGCAATCTTCCCTCATCAAAGCACAGACAAACCAAAGAGAAATTGTTTGTTGATATTTCTCATTTCTAAAGTAAGTACACTCCAAAGTCCCTTGTGTGTTGATTTTCTACCAGTGACTCACATCAATCTCTTTGCATGGTTTGAGCATCGTATGCAATGTTCATCTGTGAGACAAAACCTCCGCATCACATGTCTTTGTGAACACTTGACTCTCTTTTCAGCAGGAAGCACAGACTCGTGTGTATACTCTTGTCCATGCTTCTGCCATTCTTTCTTGGGCTCACCCTAATTGGGCATTTACCACCATTCTAGGGACACTTCCTGTATGGTCACTAACAACCATGAGTCCCATAGCACCATCTCAGCTCCTGTCCTGTCCAACCTGCTGCAGCCCTGGAGCTAATACTGAACTCTTGGTTGCCTAATAGTAACTATTGTAAAGGACTCAGCCTAGGTATTATCCATTGTGATCCAATATTGTTGTTTCAAGGTATTTGGTATAGCATTCCTTATGTTTTCCTTTAAGAACTCCCCCTTCCTCAGACCCTTTGAATGCACTCATAGTCTATTATGACACATGTTCAACCATTGTGTTGCTCTACCATTCCCAAATGAATATCATTCTTTGCAAAACCTGATTATTTTTGCTTTTGAGATTGCCATTGTCCTGGGGATATCACAGAAAACCTGGCCAGGTGGCCCAAGGCATCATGTTCTCTCCCAAGAGGCCCCTTCTTTTCCTACATGCCCCAGACAGGTTCCAAGAGGCCTGACTGCTGGCCTTGGAGCTGTCACTGAGATCATATGTGAAGTGGGGGCCAGAATGAGCCCATTTTGGTCTTGAAGGTGCTGACCTTTTGAAAGGATGAAAGAGAGGTTGTTCTCTAGTCACTGAGCTGCAAGGGGCATCTCTACTCCTAGATTCAATTACCCCATAGCCTGGGGGAGAAAAAAAAAACAATTTCCTGCAGCCTCAGGCCCCCATAGGCAAAAGTCTCTTCTGGCTCAGTCATCCTGCCCTCCCTGTGTACTCTCAGAGCCTCCAGAGGTTTTGTGGGGAGTCTCAGAATATCCTGATGCTGGTCCGTGGTGGTGAGGCAGGCCTGAGAATGGATCTTAGGCACCCAGGGTGTGGGGCTGTGTGAGTGGGCAGAAATGAGTGCAGGCATCCTCAACTCTAGCCAAGTACAAAGCACTAGAGAGAATCCTCTTCCTGGATCCAGGCCTTGGGGACCTCCGGGCTGGTCTATGTATCAGTGTGTGCAAAGCTCATGAGTATTCACATGGGGCCCAAACCACCTCATCGTTAGAGAAGTAACACCAGTAACTGGAACATCTCTTTTATGTGGTGTGGATACCTGTTCATTTGTCAGGCATCCCCCAAGTGGCACCTGGAGACCTGGCTTGGACTGGAAGCTAAGTATGCATTCTTGGTTAACAACATCCAGGTGCAGAATGCAGTTTCTTTCTGAATAAAGGAGAGAAGATAAAATTTGGATGGGGGAATGAAGTAGCAGGGTAAGACCCTTCAAGCTAATCAAGGGTGGGTTATCAGGTAACTAACAGGAGCTACCCTGCAGCTTCTCTCTGGCAGGTGTGTTCCTGCAGGGCTCCTGGAGCTGCATCCAGGCCTGGCTGTCCTCAAAGAGGCGCCCCTGGGCCAGAGTGCAAATCTCGAGTTTTAATCCACATTCTGAGGCAGCCCCTGCTTCCCCCCGAACTTAATTGTTACTGTGGATTCGTTCTGAGAGGAGGAGCACAGTGGGGGCAAGAGGTGCGGAGTCACCACACAGATCCCAGGAGTTGGGTGAAAGCGGGTGAGAGGCGAGCAGCCCGCAGACTTGTCTATTTCAGTTGGTACAGCAGCTTATATAGTCGAAGCAGCCAATCCAGTCAAGGGGCGGTTTATGCCCTAACCAATAATAGCCCGTTGCCAGGCAGGCTCCATTGCCATGTGGTTTTGGAAGCCATCCAAGGCTCCGTTGCCAGCAGCCATCTTGGCATGGCCTTCTTGTTCCACCACATTGCCCCCTTTTTGTTTATTTTTGAGCAATGGGAGGCATGATTCTTGGCCATACCATTGTTGACCCCATTTCCATGTGGTCTCCATTCATGGCTGTGCCTGTCTTAGGTTGTCCCCCAGGGGATCTTACCCGTCATTGACTAACCAGTGCTCAAAATGGGAGACAATAGGAGTGCTTGCTCAGATGGGGGTAGGAATGAGGAACAATGGTAACCACATGCAGGCTGTGGGCCATTTGAGTGGCTGACCAGAGCTAGTGCAGATATAAAACAGTAGTGGATGTGGCTATGGGCAGTTCCTGAGGGTAGGATGATAGGGCAGCAGCTTGACAATTGGTAGCAGGTGCATCCACTAACAAGGTGGACTCTGTCTTGTTCAGCTGGTTCTGGTTGACTATCAGTTGCAGGCTTGATGTTTCTGGCTGGTACCCAAATGGGCTGTCCCACATTCTCTGGATAGACACAAGCATATCCTTGGCCCTTGGTCAGCAAAAGCCTTTCTATTGGTGTTGGAATCCAGGGCCTGAATTCCACATCTGCTCCTACATTTAGAGCAAACATGCAGATGGGATGGGGTCTAGCAGCTGCTCTGAGAGCCTGGGGTACCTGGGGACTGCCACAAACATGGGGCTCCTCACTGGGTGCGGATGGGATGACCTCACATGGGTTATTGCCTCGAGGTCATCTAAGTTCATCCCATGGATATCTGGGGGGTGTCTGACTAGGCATTGCTGCGTTGTCTGCTGACACGTCATTTTCACTGTCAGAACGCTCTCTCCCTAAGTCATCAACTGATGTCTGTGAGACAGGGACCTGGAGTGACAGGCTCTTATCACTCACAGATTCATTATGTTTGGTCATCTGTGTGGGTTTCTGAGAGGGGGTGTCTTTCCCATGTTTGAGTGCTTAAGAGCTGCACGGCACACCAACTCTAGCCAAAGGAAAGACCCGCACAGCACTGCTGCCATAACAAAACAAATTCCTAGCACCTCAGTGGTTGATGGCATTATGCAGGGGTTCCCTACATTAGACGGACAGACAATGGTGTTTCAGGTTGTACGTTTGTCCTGTGCTTAGTGGGGACTTCCTTGATTCATTAGGTCAAAGCCGTATGCCACACGGTATCTCTGGAGCATCAACTCTCTCAAGGGAGGGTAGAAGACTTGGTTCCAAATTCTGGGATGATCAGTCCCTTATGTGAATTCGCCAGGTGAACCGAAAGTAAAAGGAGGAGCTGAGAAGTGGCATTAGGTTTCTGGGCAGTGTGTGCTAACCTGGGGTCACTTAGACTGAGGACAAGGACAAGGAAAGGGGCATAGGAGGGGGTTCTGTGCTCACCTCACAGAACCGAATAGCACACAAAACACCGAGGGGCCTACTTGCCAAAATCAAGGGGGGACCTCGCCGAGTCCGACACACTGTTTCTCTCAATCACGTTGGTGCCAGATGTTGCTGTGGATTCATTCTGAGAGGAGGAGTGTGGTGGGGGCAAGAGGCACAGAGTCACCACACAGATGCCGGGAGTTGGGTGAAAGCAGGCCAGAGGTGAGCAGCCAGCAGACTTGTCTATTTCAGTTGGTGCAGCAGCTTATATAGCCGAGGTAGCCAATCTTGTCAAGGGGTGGTTTATGCCCTGACCAATCACAGCCTGTTGCCAGGCAGGCTCCATTGCCAGGTGGTTTCCCAGGGAGTTTCTGAAGCAATTCCTGAGTAACTGACGCTTTCTTGCCAGCAGCCATCTTGGCATGGCCTTCTCATTATACCACATGATCCCTTGAGGGTGCAGGGGCCCCAACATGTGGTGCCAGTGCCCCCCGACCCATGAGGTTGCCAGCATTCCCAGCCCCATGAGTGTGCCTGAACTACCAACCCCATGAGGGTGGCTGCTGCCCCTGACCCTGTGAGGATGGCTGCTGCCCGACCTGGTGAGGGTGGCTGTGGCCACCGACCCTGTGACAGTGCCCATGCCCCTGACCCGTGAGGGTGCCTCTGTCCACCGACCCATGAGGTTGCCAGCGCCCACCAACCCCTTTGGTGCCAATGTCCTCCATCCTCCATGAGGATTTCTGAGCCCACCCAATGCGGAGAGGTTGTCTACGTGCCCCCCCACACACAGTGGCATCATGGCTACCCCCAGCCCTCCCCCACCCCAACCACAGCCCACAGGTGGGCCTTCCTCAGTCTTCCTGGGCAGACAAAACTCCGGGAGTCTCCCGAGCTGTCTTTCAGAATCCCTCTCAGTGCCCCCTGAGGAGCGTCAGCCAAGGTAGGTACCTGCCACTCTGCCTGCCTCAGGACCGCATCTGCCCCACTGCACCAGCCCCACACTGGGGGGCGCCCCTGGGACCTCAGGGCCAGGCCCCTCCCTCTCCCTACTGCAGCGCCAGACTCCCTCTTTCCTGTTTCTGTCCTTGGGCCAGCTGGCTCTCTCCTCTCCCTTCCCAGGCAGCCTCGGGACTCAGTGCAGCTGCCCAGGGCCTCCGTGGCTGAGCCTGGGGGTTCTCAGGACAGGATCCACACCACTGGCAGATGTGGGTGCCCTCTGGAGCTGCCAGAGAGGCCAGGGGCTTGTGGTTGATGGTGTAGGGGCTGGGAACTTGGGGGGTGTTGTTGTGGGACAGCCAGAGGTCTTTGAACTTCCTCCTGGGAGTGCCACACCTGCCCCAATCAGAGCTGTGCTGCTGGGGGCAGGGGGTATCCTGCCCCCTGGCCTGGGAGCCTCAGCACAGGCCAGGGTGACAGGCCGGGGGTCACCTCGTCCCTTGGGTGTGCAGTTGAGAATGGCCGGGGGTGAAGCCTTCGGTTGCTTGATGACCTCAAAGCCTGAGAATCCTCTGCACCCATCAGCCCAGGCGAGGCAGGGACGCGCAGCCTCCTGCCTCCCTCCTGGGCGTTGTCACACCTGCTACTGGCTGAAGGTGGGGTCCTCAGCCCCGGATGAAGCCCCTTAGCCAGGACAGGTCAGCTACTCTGAGTTCCGCCTGGCTGGACTGCAGAGTTGGCCCAGGGCCCCACCTGCCACTCTTCGCTGGCCTCTGACTCTCCCCCTCTTCTGCTTTTCCCCATCAGGGAGGGTCCCACCTCGCCTCCACGACCTGCAGCCCCCCGAGCAGCTGAGGCTCCCCTCTTAGATTTTTGAGTTTATGGCCGCCTGCTGGCCCTGGCTCCCCAGGGTCCCCTCAGAGGACTCCTGGGCTTTTTGAGTACCCGAGGGGCCTCCAGCGCCCCCTCCAGCCATCTGTTTTAGCTGTGCACTCCTGGTTCAAGCAGGGTTCTTCCTCCTGTCTTTCTCCATCAGGCCTGCTGGCTGCCACGTGAGCCTCCCAGGCTAGTGCTGGCCCTGGCCAGTGGGTCCAAAGGCAGGGCCATCAGGGAGGAGGGAAGTCTGAGAGGACGAGGCTTGTGTCAGGACTGTGGGTGTGCTGCCTGGGTGCTGTGTGAGAGGTGGCATGAGTGGCAGGGGAGGCCCTCTCCAGCCTCCACCCTGACTCCCCGGAAACTGGTCACCCACTCCAGCTCCTCCTCCCATCTTCCTTCTCCTTCCTGTCCATGGCCTTTTCCAGAAAGCTCACCCACATGCCCACCTCCTGCTGCTTCCCATCCCCGCCCTGCCCACCAGTGCCGTGGCCTGGCTTATCACCTGTCTCCCTCCTCTCTCTCCGCTGTTCTCTCTGCTCTCTCTCCCACTGCCAGACGATTGGGTCAGGCAAGGCTGTCCCGTCCTGAGAGCCCCAGGCCCCCCTTTGACATCTAACCAGATCCTTCCTCTTCCTCGGAGACCTCCCTTTGCCAGTCTGTCCAGAGAGCTGTTCTGTGACTTGACAGGGGCCCCTCAGCCCCAAAGCCTCCCCTTCATCTGTGACTTTCTGTTGTGTGGTGAGCTCATACCTCCAGGCATGACCTTGGTGAAAATTTGTGCCCCTCTGTGGTCCTGCTCCTGCCCTGTTCTATAAATATCTATAAATACTCATAAATACACACACACACACACACACACGTGGAAGTGCCCCTGGAGTCACAATGTAATAAGACCAGCCTGGAAGAGGCCTCTTCACCCCACTGAATGCTCAGCACAGCACAGAGGCTGCCCACTGCTGGCAGGCCCTGCTGCCCTGTGCAGTGCCCACCCACAGCACAGCAGACCCTGCGCCCTGTGACAAAGCTGCCACACGGGGCCAAGCAGTATAGCTCAATCTTTTTATTTCAAGATAATAACAGGAGCCACATCAACATGGTACCACAACCCTGTCTCCGCCTCTTTCCTGGGCCATAGACTGTCAATAAATTAGTTTCCCAGCCCCAAATAATTATTAAGGCCTCCTCCTCATTTGCGAGCTCCAGCCTCAGCTATGATACAGGGGAGGCCCTACCCCCAGCATATACAAAATATACACAAGTACAATATGTACGTGGGGGTGGGGGTGGGGAGGCCCACTGGAGGCAGCCTCTTCCCCTCATCAGGCCTAGAGTTAGCCCCAACTGTCCTAGGGCCTGACAGAATGCTGCCTACTGCCCTGCCCCAAAGTGCCTCCAAAGAAAAGGGAGTCCCCCGAATGCCTGCCTCAGCCCTGCCTGGCTGGTGTGCCTGTTAGTAAGGGGACAGGCGCCCCTGCATTGCCTGCCCCAGCCGACCCTTTGAGGGCTGTTGACCGTGCCTCCCAGCTGGCCTGCCTGGGGGCACAGGCACGGAGTGAAGAGCTGGACCACGCCTGGCCTACCATGACCACCACCTGTGGTAAGCACCCGGCTTCCCATTAGCCTCAGCTTGCCCAGGCCACCCTGTGATTTGGGACCGGGAGCCTCCCTGAATAAGGGACTGTCCTCACCCAGAGAGGACCCTCATCCTATTGTGCCCTCCTTGCCCATATACCCTTACCCATGATGCCCTGGCCCGGAAGTGACCCTTGCCCATGATGATGCCCCTGCCCCGGAAGTGACCCCTGCCCAGTGATGCCCTTGCCCGGGTGCCCCCGCCCAGCAATGACCCTCACTCAGATGCCCTCCTTGTCTGATGCCCTCATGTCCGTGCCTGCTGATGCCCCCACGTGATGTTCCTGGCCAGATTATGCTGGCCAGGCTGACAGTTAGCCCCAAGAGGGGCGATGAAAACTGCCTGGCTGACTTGCCCAAGTGGATGAGCACCCCCTGGTCTCGGCTGTTCTCGGGGCCACACAAATGCTGCCTGTGTTGGTCACGGCCTCTGAGGATGGAGCTGGAAATGAGGAGGCCCCAGGAGCCCCCGGGGTCCTCCAGAGAGGCAGCCTAAAGAGGCCTTTCTCTCCCCATCAGGTGTTCTGGCTAAGGAGGAAAGGGAACTCGGAAGGAACGGCAGGGGATAGGGTGGCTAGCAGGGGTGGAGTGGCAAGGATGGGGTTGGGGCTCCCCAGGCTGATGGTATCTGGTGTTAGACGATAATGTCGTCATGCTCGTCAGCCCGGTAGAAGAAGGGGATGCAGTGGTTGGTGCCCAGGCCTGGGCACTCCTGGGGGTTCTGCATCTCCTATGGCTGCTTCCTGAGCTGCTGCACAGTAGGGTTCTGCTTGTGTAGCGCCTTCTTCTCAGAGTGCAGCTGTGTGTAGGCGGCCACGTGCTGCTGCAGGTGGAACAGGCACTGGTCGCGCTGTTGGTGCAGACCCTAAGCCTCCTGGCTCTTCAGCTCCATCTGCGGGAGACCAAGGCGGGTGGGGGGAGCATGAGGGCAGGTGGTGGCTTGCTAACCGATTCCACTGGTTGCAGGGGAGTGGCACAGAGCCCTGTGTCTCCTGCACCCAGCCTCACACCTCATCCCCTTCTTTCCCATCACTTTAACTTGAGGCCACAAGCGAGAGGGAAGGCATCATCTTTAGGGGAACACTCGTGCCTAATACTTTACATGCACAATCTCAGCTCATCCTCAACACCTGTGTAAGGAAAAAATGCTAAGTTCCTTTGTCAGGAATCTGAGGCTTAGCAAAGGGTAGCCTTTGTGTAGTGACCAGTGGAGCTGGGTGACACGCCTCTCGTGGGACAATGATGTCCAGGCCTGGGAGGAGCCCGGGGCTACCAGCCCTAAGAGAGGCAGGACAGTCGATATAGAGGTCACCTGTCACTCCAGACTGGAGCGGCCTCCCTCCTGGGCCTAGCACTGCCCTCCCCAGTGACTTGTACCCATGGCCCAGTCCTTCACAGTCGGGCTGAGCGTTACCGTTTCCTTCAGCTCCCCCAGCTTCTCCTGCAGCTGGCCGAGTTCCCTGGCCAGCTCGTTCTTGATGTGCTGCTCTGCCTGCAGTGAGAGGGTGAGCCGCATGTTGTCATTGCTCTGCACAGAGAGAAGCAATCCGTTGCCACCCAAAGTGGCTGCATCCGGATCCCAGCACCAGGTGCCCACCTCCCACAGTGCTGGGAGGGCTGGAAACTCAGCCCCTCTCCTCCGACAGACATTTGAGCAGGGTCCTGGCTCACAGGGCGCCTGCCTAGGTCATCACCGTCCCCTTTGGTGGGGGGGGAGTGAAGGCCCAGAGAGAAGTGTTTTGTACCCGAGGACTTGCCCAGGGAGGCCAAACACACCAGTCTCACGAAGCCATCCTGCAGCTCGGCCAGCTGCTCCTTGAGCTCCCGGTTCTGCAGGAGCACGTGGCTGATGGTCACGCGGTCGCTCTGTGTGCGTTCCTCGGCCTGGTTGCCCCACAGCTCCGCCTCCCGCTCCAGCTGTAGCAGCCGCTGTTCCTGATGCTGGTTCAGGTGACTCAGGCCTGCGTTGTCCTGCACCTGGGCCTGCAGCTGTCCCGCCAGGCTCTCCAGCTCCTTCTGCAGCTGCTCAGCCTGCGCCTGCAGCTGCTGTTCCACCTCCGATGGCCCTGCGGGGGAAGCTGGGGACTCTGGGGTGGGAGGCTCAGCTGAGAAAGGAAGCAGCCATCAGGGGCCCTGGCCTCTGGGTTTTCAAAAAGCTCCTGTCTTGGTCCTTAGCTCCTCAGGCCAACTGCTTGCCCCCACCCCGGTGCTGGCTTCTTGGCTAACAACTTTCCATATTCAGATGGTCATTACCCTTCCAAGCCAGGACACAGAGTGCTTGACCGTGCATGGTGGACAGTGGGTACGCCACCCCTATTTACAGATGAGGTCACCTATGCTCAAAGAGATGACAAGACTCGCCATCCACTGGCACAGACCTGCTTCCCTCTGCCACAACACCACTCACCGGGGCTCCCAGGCCACCTCTGCCCCTGCTTACCCATCTGGCTCTTGAGCTCAGCCAAGGTGGTCTCCAGCTCCAGCACCTGACTCAGGTTGCACTCCTTCTCCTCCCTCAGCATGCAGAGCTGCCCAGAGCACAGGGGAAAGAGCCATGAGCAGGGGCCACTGCCTCCCTCTAAACCGATGCTGCTGTTGTTTCTGTGGGGAGAGTCAAAGAAAGGAAGGTGACTAAGGAAGTCCCGTCTACTCCACTCCCAGAGCAAGAGGAGGTGGGCAGGGGGCCAGGGCGGGATTGGCACATTCTCAGACCCTATGGGCACAGGACCTATCCCGAGGCTCCCAGGGAAAGAGTATGTGGGTCTTTGCTGGTTTTTGCTCACAGCTGTGGAACCGAGTCTGAATCGGGATTCTCCTTAGGGGACAGTAAGGTGAGCCTCCAGAAACAGAATGTGAGAAAAGACGGGGGTTCCGCTAGGTTTGGATTTACAGGGGTGCGCGCATCATTCGACAGCTCAGCACGTGCTACATAGGGGTTGGGGCTGCTTTTAACAGCAGGGATACAGGAATGAAAAGCACAGGTAAGATCCCTTCTCTCCCTGAGGTTGACATCCCAGGGAGCCTGGAAATCTTGGATTCTTAGAGCTAAAAGAGACCTTTGACAACTGCCATTTCCACCTCCTTGGGAAACTCAAGCCCAGGGTAGAGAGGTGCTTGTCCAATCTCAAAGTTCAGGTCAGGGCCTGAGTCAGGGTGGGGACACGAGGCTCATGGCCAGTGCTGAATGAGAGGCCACAATCCCAGGGCTGTGTGGCCAGGGTGCAAGCAGGGGTATCTGAAGAAGGGAGGAGGCAGAGAGGGCAGCAAGAGGACGAGAGCCATGCTGCATGCTCCATGCTCTGGGGTCCCTCCAGCTGAGACCTGGCCCACCCAGCTCTACTCTCCCTCAGCACCAGGGGCCCCCACCCCCTTTTTCAGAGCCCGTGGGGAAATGGAAGCCCAGGGTGGGCAGCATGGAATCAGGGGACCCCACTGGGCTCTTACCAATTCCTCTATGGTGTTACTGAGCTGTTTGTTAGATAGCTGGAGTCCAGGGCTACTGCCAGCTCTTGGTACCAGCTCTGAGGCACATGCAGAGAGGAGGAGTTGCAGGAGGGCTGGGGAGAGGTAGAGAGAGCAGTCATTAGGGCTGGTGGGGGTGGCACAGGCTGTCTCAGCTGGCAGCGGGGAACTCAGCCCCTGCTGTGGGAGAAGAGGGGGGCTGGCCCTGCAGAGCCACTCACCTCCAGATCCTTCATGTAGGAAGATGTGAGGTCCTCTCCACTGATGTAGGACATTGACTAGAAGAGACAAGAGCTCCAATGGAGATGCTAATCCTCTACCACCAAGTTCCTACCCTCGGACTGCCTCCCCACCCACCTTTCCTCCCCCACCACCTCCACTTGGGAACTCCTCTGCCCAGCTGGGCTTCTTCCTCTCATCACCCTCTATGCCTACCCTCAGACTACCTCTCCCCCCCCACCTCCACCTGGTAACTCCTCTGCCCAGCCTGGCCTCTTCCTCTCATCACCCTCTAGGCCTACCTTCAGACTACTTCTTCCCCCTCAACTCCACCTGGCAACTCCTCTGCCCAGCCTGCCCTCTTCCTCTCATCACCCTCTAGGCCTACCTTCAGACTACCTCTTCCCCCTCAACTCCACCTGGCAACTCCTCTGCCCAGTTGGCCTCTTCCTCTCATCACCCTCTATGCCAGCTTCTCCTGGGTCTCATCACCATCCCCCTCCCTTCCTGAGTGATGCTCTCCCTGTGCTTCCTGCACTGAGATACATGGTCACCGTTCTCATGGCCATGTCCTTCATCTGTATGGCTTCCAAGAAGAAGCCATCACCCAGCCTGCCCAACACGGCCCAGCAGGTCAGTCTCTCCCAGGATCTCCCCATCTCTCAGGAATCCCAGCCTCCATTTCTGTCCTCTCCTCTCTCTCCTCCCTTCCTGAGTCCAGTGTCTGGTGTACCTCAGAGACAAGACCATGGAGCTGCTGAGCAGGTTGACGCAGGCTCTCCGTGGAGGACAATGTCCTAGGGACAGGCACACAGAGGTCAGGGGTGCAGGGGCTTGATGCAAAAGAGGTCCTTGGGCTGTGGCCTGCCCTCACCCCCATGGCTTAGGGACTGCTGCCCACACAGGAAGACACTCACTTGGTCTCATCTATGAGGACAGGGCCATGGTCAGCATCATGGATCTGAGGGAGAAGAGAGAGTGATCACCTGATTTCCAGTAAGAACTACCCAGGGGTGGCAGGAGCCCAGCTCCTTCCAGCAACCTGCCACTGCCACAAGCTCAAGAGAAAGCCCCATCTTGGCCTCCCCAACACCAGTGCCGGGAAGGGTGCCTGGCACTGGGAACCAAGCTGCCGGAAGAAAGGAGAAGAGAAGGCACAGCAGGCGCAGTCATCTGGGAAGGGAGATGGTGCAAGCATACAGGGGTAGCAGGCACAAGGATGGAGGCAAACCTGAGTTGGTGCCATGCTAGTTAGAGTAGTGCCAGGGGACACTACACTGCCAAGTAACACGGTGGCATCAGCAGAGGGTGGTGCAGGAGCAGCGCGGTCTTTGGGCACCTGTCAGGGAACAGAGTAGGGGGTTAGGGGGCCATGCAGGAGAGGAGGTGCCTCGCTGCCATGGACACAAGGGCGCAGGGCAGGTAGGAAGATGTTGTAGCAGTCAGAGTGACAGTCACACATGCTGGGAACCACAGGGGTTGTGGGAATGGCTTGTCCAGGCTTGGGGACATGTGACATCTTTTCAGGTGGCCAAAGCTCAAAGGAAGGGGACTACGACCTCCGTGGACACGAGGCCCTGGTTCTACCTGGACCTCAGCAAGGGCTCTGACCTCTGGCAGCCACAGCAGGCAGAAGGAACAGGCACCAACATCAGGGAGCATGGCAGTGTTCTTCCAGGAAGCCAGTCTCTGCTGCACAGTGACCCTAACTCTAGGCCCCTGCTGGGCCGAGGCTGCTGGTGGTGACAGGAATCCCTCCAGGTAGCTCTCTGCCACTGCCCTCTCCTGCTCTCCGCCCTTTCTCCCTGCCCTCCTCTCTGCCTCAACCATCAGCTGTAGTTCTCTGATTCAGGCCTTTCCAAGGAGAAATGTTGCCCAAGAAGCCCCTCCCTGCTTTCTGGAGATAAAATCAACCACAGCGCCTCATGGGTATACCTCTCAGCCCAATCTCGCAGCTCCAGAAACACCTACTCTACCAAAGAAGCCAGGAAATCACAGGTAAGACGTCTGCTCTTTGACTTGGCACATGGAGGTCATGGCGCCTCATTGCCAGAAAAACTGCTAGGAAACAATGCGGGGATCTAGTGCTTGGAGACATGGAGAAGCCTCTCCTCCTTCTTCCCCAGCAGGACCCCCTCCCTCGGCCAGCCCCATCCAGCTTCTCCCCAGGCTCAGGCCTAACTCTCGGTCCACGCATCTGGCTCTAGAGCCACCTCATCTCAGCAGGCCAGACGGCCGCACACAGCCAAGATGACTGAACAAGTGACAGCAGCCAGAGGAGCAGAGTGAAGGCAGGGAGTTGCTGCCTGCTCTCTGGACTCTTCAGCCCTGGCCTCTGAAAACCCCAATTGGCTGCCTCCTTAGATTCCAGGCTGCAAAGTCTACAGATGAGGATGAGGCGTGCTGAGTCTGCAGTTGTACCTTTGGAGAGTGGACCAGCAGATGGAAGACTTCTCTCTCCCTCTCTCTCTCTCTCTCTCATCTTGGCTTCTCTATAACTGTGCTTTTCAAATACAAACATAAGTAAAAGAAAATAGAATCTATGTACTGTGATTACTTTGTGAACAACCAAGTCACAATTCTACTTCTCAAGGTGGAGCTTCGCCTGTTGTCAGGACACCAGATGAGAAGCCTGCCCCTCCCTTCATGTCTGAAGGTGGAGCTTTGCCTGGGCGTCAGGACACCAGATGAGAAGCTTGCACCTGGCTTTCAGTATGAAGGTGGAGTTCGGCTGGGTGTCAGGACACCAGGTGAGAAGCATGCACCTCGCGTTCAGTTTAAAGGTGGAGCTTCGCCTGGGTGTAGGACACCAGATGAGAAGCCTGCACCTCACATCGCGACTGAAGGTGGAGCTTCACCTGGGTGTCAGGACACCATATGAGAAGCCATCTGCCTTTCAGTCTGTAGGTGGAGCTTCTCTTGTGCATCAGGACACCAGATGAGAAGCCTGCACCTGGCTTTCAGTCTGAAGGTGGAGCTTCACTTGGGCTTCAGGACACCAGATTAGAAGCCTGAACCTCCTTCACGTCTGGAGGTGGAGCTTCGCCTGGGTATCAGGACACCAGATGAGAAGCCTGCTCCTGGCTTTCAGTCAAGGGTGAGCTTCGCTTGGGTGTAAGGACACCAGATGAGAAGCCTGTACCGCACATCACGTCGGAAGTTGGAGCTTTGCCTGGGTGTCAGGACACCAGATGAGAAGCCTGAATCTGGCTTTCAGTCTGAATGTGGAGCTTCACCTGGGCGTCAGGACACCAGATTAGAAGCCTGAAGCTCCTTCACGTCTGGAGGTGGAACTTCACCTTGGTGTCAGAACACCAGATGAGCCTTCACCTGGCTTTCAGTCTCAAGGTGGAACTTCGCCTGGGTGTCAGGACACCAGATGAGAAGCCTGCATCTCGCTTTCAGTCTGAAGGTGGAGCTTCGCCTGGGTGTCAGGACACCAGATGAGAAGCCTGCACCAGGCTTTGAGTCTGAAGATGGAGCTTCACCTGGGTGTCAGGACACCAAATGAGAAGCCTGCATCTCTCTTTCAGACTGAAGGGGGAGCTTCACCTGGGCGTCAAGACACCAGATTAGAAACCAGAACCTCCTTCACAACTGGAGGTGGAGCTGCGCCTGGGTGTCAGGACACCTGATGAGAAGCCTGCACCTGGATTTCCGTCTGAATGTGGAGATGGGCTGGGTGTCAGCACACCAGATGTGAAGCCTGCACCTGGCTTTCAGTCTGAAGGGGAAAATCGTCTGGGTGTCAGGACACCGGATGAGAAGCCTGAATCTGACTTTCAGTCTGAATGTGGAGCTTCACCTAGACGTCAGGACACCAGATGAGAAGCCTGCACCTCGCTTCACGTCTGCAGGTGGAGTTTCGCCTGGGTGTCAGGACACCGGATGAGAAGCCTGCACCTGGCTTTCAGTCTGAAGGTGGAGCTTTGCCTGGGTGTCAGGACACCAAATGAGAAGGCTACTCATGGCTTTCAGTCTGAATGTGGAGCTTCGCCTGGGTGTCAGGACATCAGATGAAAAGCCTGCACCTCGCTTTCCGTCTGAATGTGGAGCTCGGCTGGGTGTCAGGACAGAAGGTGAGAAGCCTGCACCTAGCTTTCAGTCTGAAGGTGGAGCTTCGCCTGGGTGTCAGGACACCAGATGAGAAGCCTGCACCTGACTTCAGAGTTCCTGAGCCCGATTCCTAGCTCCAGCTTCCTGCTCATGCCAACCATGCAGACACTGTGATGGCTCAAGTACACTGAGCTACTCGAAGTCAAGTACTCAGCTGTCAGGACTTCGTGCCTGGTCTCTGCCCAGACTATGCCATTTGTTGTCTCCTCTGAGGCCGCAGAGTGATCATGGCCCCTACTCAGACCTACCTGTGTGGGAGCCGCCGTGATGGTTGACCAGCCACCTGTCCCTTTCCCCAGGCCTATCTCCAGATCAGCCCTGCTACTCTGGCTTGGCTGAAGGCCCTGGGGTAGTTAGGAAGTGCCAACATTATCTGCAGGTAATGGCCTACCTAGCCCTGCGTGCCTGTGCCCTGTCCCTCCCCCAACTCAGGCTCCTTGCAGCCCTGAAAGGTGTTCTATGACCTCACGATGCTGCCTATGACCTCATCACTCCTTCTGCCTCCACCACTCACCACGTGGATGAATATTACCCACCTTTAATCTTCACACTGGCCTCAAACGCCACCTCCTGCAGCTGCAAGTCCATTCGGAACCCACCTCCATCACCTAGCCATGCAGCTGGCCTATTGCCGCCTTTCCTCTGCCCCCTCAGAGGACTCTGCCACCCCCATGGCACCTCCTGTCTTGTTCTTCTACTTCCACCACTGTGCATCCAATGCCTTTGCCATCCATGGGCCTAGTGAACACGGTTGGTTGAGTGTCCCATCTGATATGTCAAAGAGACGAGGGGCAGGCAGAGTGTCCTAGCACTGGTCTGTCTGGGTAGCCTCACATCCTTGCCGGTTAGTTCCTCTGAAAAGCTAACCTCCATCCTTGTGATTATAAAGCCAATTCATTTTCTCTTAATTCTACCTTCTCACTCTCAAACCAAAATGGAATTCATCAAGTTGAAAAATCACTCACTTCTATCTGGTCTACTTGCCCAGAGGGCAAAATGTAACAGCATTTGTATGTTTTCAAATCTCTCCTGGTCTGACCGCATGGGCATTCAAAGCCCAAAACGCCACAGACCTGCTCTGGAAATTATTCCCAAATTACCGAATCTTTGAGGTGTGCCTTACCCTCTCCAAGATGATAAAAGACACAAGGGAAGGGAAAAAATGCAATTAGCCAAGCAGGGGAGGAAGCAGACATAAGCAGGCCGAGGGTTAATGGCAGCAACTTAAAACAAGCCAGAGTATGCAGCAAATGAGACAAGCCTCAGGGACATGCACATCTGGGAGGCAGCAAGCCAGAGAGGGGGGGTCTCGGCACTGCCTCCCCTTCCACTTGTCCTATGGGGCAGTGCTACCCCATCAGAACGGTTAAGGTCAGACACCAGCACCTTCCGTATGTCCTGCATCTAGAGGCAGTGAAAAGGGGAAAACAAGGGCAGGGGAAGACACAGAGACGTGGCTTAGAGAGAGGCGAGGATGTCGGGGAAGGAAGAGGTGGAGTCAGGAAACGGAGGCTGAGGAAGAGCAGAGATCCACACCGTGGCCTCCAGGCCATCCTCTCAGACTGGCCATTGCTGCCTCGCCAGACAGAGGGAAAAGTCCCCAGGCCCCAGAGTCACAGGAAGCGCAGTCACTGACCAGCACGGCTCTCAGACCCTCCCCCAGACACGACCCCCACTCTCCATGTTAAAACCAGACTTCTGCAGAAGGGTTCTCTTGAACAGGGAGGCTACAGCTCAACAATTAGAAGACACTGTTCCAATCCAATAATATCTGACGGCCTGAAACGGAAGCTCAGGGGAGGCTGTGACTTTTCTGAGGTCACCCAGAGCCAAGGCTGAATCCCAGTGCCTGGGGCTTCCTAAGGGAACAGCCTGATGGCCGGGCTGCTCTCACTGGCCTGGCTTTTCCTGAGGCCGGGGATGAGGAAGTCGCAAATACCAGCGACTATGAATGTTACAAGACCCTGTATTCTGGATTGATATGAGAACAGCAAAAACTCTCAAACTTTGTGAGTAAATCATCAGCCCCATCTATTTTACAGATGTGGAGAGAGAGGCCCAGAAAGCTTGAACAGTTTGCCTTACATCATATCCCTAGCAGAGGGAAAGGGAGCATTCAGACCCAGAATCCTTGACCAGTATCTAACACTCCCTTCCTCCATCTTCCACTGTCCTCTGGATCCCCAACCCCCCACCCCCCATTGCCCCTTAGCCCCCGAGCCCCCAGCAGCCTGGCCAGCCAAGACTCACATCCTCAATTGAGTGACAACCCTGAGAAGTGGTTGTCTCAGGGCTACTGCCGTTTTTAAGGCAGGAGGCCGGAGACGAGGTCTGAGGCTGGGCCGAGGAGCCCCAGGAGCCAATGGCCCAAAGTCTCCCAGGGGCGACAAGCCAGGGCGGGGGCTGGGTGCTGAGGGGACGGTGCTGGCTGAGAGGACTTGGGTGGGGGAAGCCAAGAAGTGCTGGGGCTCAACCCGAGTGTCTGAGGAGCCGCACAGACCCCGCCACAGACCGGCTGTCAGAGGGGCAGTGGGCTGGGCCGGGGGGCGCGACCCCAACGTTTTACCTTTTTCTTGGCCGCAGCCAGTTTGCTCTGTCGGGTTTCCTCCAACATCACGGGGCGGGGAGGGGGCGGGGGGAGGTGGGGCCACATCACCACGATCCCAGCAACCAACGCGAGTTGCTACCGGCAGCTACCGCGCAGGTGTGTGACTGAGCCAGGAGACGCAGGTTCAGGGCAGAACTCGGTGGGGCTGGGTGGGCGTGGTCTCCACACTTCAAGCCCATTGGTCAGTGAGAAAGACGAAACAAAGAGGGGCGTGGTCCAAGGCGTCAAAATGGGAGCTGCGCGTGCAGCTCTGTCACCGCCCACTCTGGGGGCGGGGCGATTTCCCTTGGGTGCGGGCGCAGCTTTCTGGGAGCCTCTCATGGCATCCGACACAGAATTCTAGTTAGTCTGTGGACCCCAGAGGCCGCTCTCCGGCCCGCGCCCTCAACCCCCTTTCTCCACAGGCGCCCCCGAACCGGGGCCCTCGGACCCCAGGGCTCAGGAGGTGGGCGCGGAGCGCAGAGCAGGGGACACTGCATCAGTTCACGACTCCTTTCTGACTCCTCCCAGATGTGCCCCAGACGTTCTCCTTTCAGAAATCCCCTCAGGGTCCCTTTCACGTCCTCCAGACACTGCCCTCTCACACCCAGCCCTTTCTCGAGGGGCCCCACGCTGACCCCGCCCAGCTGGATCCAGTCGGGTGCTCCCAGGTCCCGGTGGCTCCTCCGCCCGCGCCCCCACGGGCCCCCTTTCCCCTCAGAGCAGCTCCGGGGCCTCAGCCTCTCCCACGCTTCCCTCCAGGGCTGAGCAGGACCCGGCCGCAGCTGCCGCAGGGCCTTCTGGTCACGGTGAGTAGTCTGTGTGCCCGTGCCCCCTGACCCGTGCGGATGGTTGCGGACCCCATCCCGTGAGGGTGTCTGTGCCCCCGACCCGTGAGAATGTCTGCGCCCCCAACCCGTGAGGATGTCTGCGCCCCCCGACCCTTGCGGATGGTTGCAGACCCCATCCCGTGAGGTTGTCTGTGCCCCCCGACCCGTGTGTGTGCCTGCACGGCCCAACTCTATGAGTGTGCCTGCGCCCCCCCATCCGTGAGGATGTTTGCACTCCCGAACCGTGAGCATGGCTACGGACCCAACCCCGTGAGGATGCCAGCACCTCCCGACCCCATCATGGTGGCTGTACCCCCCCGACCTGTGAGGAAGTCTGTGCCCCCAGACCCCGTGCGTGTGCCTGCGTTCCCAGATCCACGCGGATGTCTGGGCCCCCAACCAGTGAGGGTGCCTGCGCCCCCTGACTCTGTGCATGTGCCAGAGCCCCCAGACCCTGTGAGGATTTCTGTGCCTCCTGAACCGTGAGGGGGCCTGCGCCCCCCGACCTGTGAGGAAGTCTACGCCCCCCAACCCCATGAGTGTGCCTGAGCCCCCCGACCAGTGAGGATGTCCAGGCCACCGAGCCGTGAGCATGGCTGCGGACCCCAACCCCGTGCAGGGGGCTGCAGTAGACATCAACCCCATGAGGGTGCCAGCACCTCCCAACCCCGTGAGGGTGCCAGTGCCTCCCAACCCCATGGGGGGCTGCACCCCCGACATCTTGAGGTTGCCTGGGACCCTCGACCCATGTCACATTTGGCAAATGGATGTAATGCATATCCCTGCCTTTGGCAAGCTATCCTGTGTCCATGTTACGGTGGATACTTACTCAGGAGTAGTTATGGCTACCGCTGCTGCCAAAGAGTCCGCCTCCCATGTAATGCAACATATGTTGCAATGTTTTGCTCTTGGGGAATTCCTAATATAATAAAAACTGATAATGGACCTGCTTATACTTCTAAGGCTTTTGCTGAGTTTTTAGCAACTTTTCATATGTCTCATTTAACCGGCATCCCATATAACCCTACTGGACAAGCCGTTGTGGAACGCACTAATCTGTATCTGAAAAATTTTGTATTAAAACAAAAAGGGGGAATAGGGGCACTATCCCATTCCCCTTAAAGACATTCTCAACCTCGTACTTACCATAAATTTTTTAAATAAAAAAACTGATGGTCTCACCCCGGCAAAACGTCATGTAATCTCGGAACAGACCCCCAATAGTAATAAACCCCATGAACCGACAGAAGCTCAGCCACCCGTTAGAAAAATGATTATGTGGAAAGACCCACAAGATAACAAATGGAAAGGCCCATACCCATTAATAAGAAGGGTACGAGGCACTGTTTGTTTTCTCCCACAGGAAGAAAAAAATCCAATCTGGACTCCAGAAAGACGGACAAGAACAATAGAGTGGCAAGATGATCGTGATCCTAATCCTACTAATAATGATGCCACTGTGACCGACGATGGCCAAGCTGGATGAGTATTGGGGTCTCTTGAGAGCCCTACCTCTCCTTCTACCTGTTTCTAATTCTTCTAACCTTCTGCCAGTTGTGTATTTGCATAACTCTACCATAGGTGAAAGATTCGGAGTGCCTTACAACAGTCTTGTCAATTCTTCCCATCAGGGCCAGGTTAACTTACCCATCCACCTTTCGGGAGCGCTATGCTTCCATAAGCCTAAGTTTGGTGCAGATCTTTGTGGTTATAATTATAGCGGCTTTCCTACACCATGTATTAATTTGGCCACTTATTCCATGGGAGATGTTATCAACTGGAATGAGTCAGGTAGTTCTTATACAGCCAATATTACAGGGGAACTTATAGCCTTTCGATCTGAGTCGCTACCTCTCAGGTGCCAGGAGTGTCACAGACCATTTGCTCCTTACCCTCCTACCAATCCACTTCCTTCTTGCACTCCTCAGGCACCCCCAATTCTCCAGATGCCTGTCCACCTCTGATCGATTCCCTGTTGCTCCTTAATGTTAATTTCTTTGCACCTTCTTGATTTGCCTTTTCATCACCCAATGAAACCCATGTATCATCCCCTGTTTGCCTTCAGCCTCCCTTCTTTTGGTATTGCTGTAATGCTACTAATAATACTTGCACTACAGGAGTTATTTCCTCATGTGTTAAAGGAAAATTAAATGAAGTGGAAACACTGGTGGTTGTGCGGATTCCCATTTGGGTTCCTGTACCAGTTGCGGTGTCTGAGAAGAACTTCTCAATGGCTGTTCGACACAGGAGAGACTTTGGAGTCACCGCGGTCGTCATTGCAGTAATTGCAGCATTATCAGCTGGTGCAGCCGCTATTGGCATGGCTGTGAGCCAAACCTCCACACTGTCCACACTTGATAGCATCACAAGATCTACCACCCAGGCACTTGATGATATACTGCTATTCAGCTGTTAACTCAATGAACGGATTTATTGCAAGATCAGGCCTGGCTGGCATACCCTGTGTTATTCGATCTACTGCAGTTTGTGTTACCACCTACCTCTGCAACCACTTTTCATTTGCCGCTAATCAGTCCCATCTTTTGGGTAGCATGTTAAATGGTAGTTGGAATCCAATTAAACAATGGGCCGCTATTATAGGGCTGGCTCTTGTGCTTATAACAGGATCAATTATTGTTCGGATCTTGCAAGGGCTGTTCAGGCGTCAGCCTAACACGCAAATGGTGGTTAAATAAGCCATGCTAACATTCAATAACCAGTACCCCATGCAAAATGGACAGATTCAGGTGTGGCTGAATCTGCTGGACTGGTAGTCAAAGACGGGTAAGTTCTGAGAGGTCTTCAAGGCAACCTAAGACAGGGCATGAACGCTCCCTCCACACCTCAAGTTCATGTGCCAATGACGGGTAAGCCCGATAGATGCTCTTGGTCACCTAAGACAGGCACAGTACCACTCCATTTTGCCAAGAAATAAGGGGGAGATGTCGGGGAATGGGACAGCCTGGCCAGCTGTGCCCCTCCCGACATGTACAAGCACAAGAAGTTTCGTGCTGGGCTTTTTCCACCCTGCCTGTTGCTAACCACAAGATCCTGTTTTGACTTTAAGCATCCTGTTATTGCATGTTTCCTACATTTACTAAGTTTTGTTTCTTGCTGATTTGGTAACATGTTTTCCATGAATCATATATAAACAGGTGGACAGTGGGAGGGGGATATATGAGGGTTGGAGGAGGCGAAGACAGTGGGCGTTCGTGACATGTAACCCGAGTCTGCTAAAAAATAAAGTGGAAGCTGAAAAGCCGATAAACGCGTCTGGTTTCTCCGAGGTCTCTCCGGCATTAACCTATCCGGAAGGTGCACGCCTGCAACTCATCTTTTTAAAAAAATTTTATTTCATGTTTCAGTTCTGATATTTCTGTCTTCTAACTCTGGGATTTTCTTGCTTTTTGCGGTCCTTGAGGTGCATTGTTGTGTTTGTTGCATTTCCATTTCTTAGGCCATCCTCTGCTACTTTCCCAGGTGCATCAGCAGGGAGCTGGATCAAAAGTGCAGCAGCTGGGATTTGAACTGGCACCCATATGGGATGCCGGTGGGGCAGGCAGAGGCTTAACTTGCTACACCATGGTTCTGGGCCCTCAAATCCATTTTTCAAAGTTCGTTCTGATGCGCCCTGACCTCTGCTGCTGCCTGGAGGTGCTCGCAGCCTGAGCCCTGAGGGGCTGTGTGGTGTCCTGGCCAGCCTCGAGCACCCTTGGTGTGGCTTTGGCTCACAGCTAGTTAAATGCCCTTGAACTTGTCCCCCATGTACATAGAAATTATCTAGGGGCTGGTGTTTGTGATGTAGCAGGTAATGCTGCTGCCTGTGATGCCAGCATCCCATATGGGCACCAGTTCAAGTCCTGGCTGCTCCACTTCCAGTCCAGCTCCTTGCTAATGCACCTGGCAAATTAGTGGAGGATGGCACAAGGGTTTGGGCCCCTGCAGCCATGTGAGATCTGGAAGAAGCTCCTGGCTCCTGGCTCTTGACTTTGGTCAGGGCCAGCTTCAGCCATGAGGCCATTTGGGTAGTGAACCAGTGGATAGAAGATCTGCCTCTCTCCCCCTCTCTCCCTGTAACTCTGCCTTTCAAATAAATAAAAATAAATCTCTAAAAGATTATCAAAAATATGTTGATACTGAGATCACATACAGCATCCTAAATATATAGCCCCTTAGTCTGAGTCGATGCCACCTACAATAGCATACACAAATTCTGCTCCTGTGTGCCTTGGTCCAATACTGCTTTTCTTGTTATTGATAACATAGTCATGCCTTGTGTGCACAAACTTGCCTGTGTATAATTAATTTTATGTAATTCCCTCCTAAGTGTTATAGGAGTAAAAGGTGGATTCCTGGGGCAGCAATAAGTCACCTCCTGGCGTCTACATCCCACATAGGATTTCCTGGGTTTACATCTGGTCCAGTCCTGATTTCAGCTTCCTCCTGATGTGCACTGTGGGAGACAGCAAGTCTCACAAGGGCCCAAAACGCAGCCCACAGTTCTTTGTGGGCTCCAGTGTTGGAGTGTGGGTGGGCGTGGATGATACGGGACTTTGCTTGTCATGGAATGGGAGCTGGAAACACATCTGCTTAGAAGCTGACAACCAAGGCACAGAGATGAGTCTGAATCCCATTGTTTCAAGCATGTGGGGGCAAAACCCCCAAGTTACTTCTGGGAATCTGTGCCACCACTGGGAGAAGTACTAGGCTAAGACTGTTGGGGGTGTGTTTGGGAATTTGTAATTTGCCAGAGGATACAGACATGCAGGCAGTTTACAATAGACCCTTTCCGGGCCATATTCAGGAGTGGGAGAGGTTAGTGATTTCCCACAGATGAGAGTGTGAGTTTTCTACATGAGTGCAGATTTGTGTTAGCCAATATAGTATATCTTCTCCTAGACAAGCCCTTGTTCACCCCTCATACACACTGCTCTGCACAAAGGTGCCTTGCCCAAGAACTCCTCACCACTATTCCTCCCTGTGAGAAGTAAACACTTGGTGCATTTTCAAAGTAAGAATGGTAGATTCTGTGCACCTGAGTTTTTAGGGACCCAGGAAGGTTGTGGCCAAACAGCTGAAGCAAATGCCAGGAAGATTGTCACGCTGTTGTTACTCAGCCAATGAGGAACTGGGGGAGGGATCTGCTTGCTAGGAAATAAATAGCTTTCTGGAACCTGCTCCTGGTGTGCTGGCACAAGGTGTTGCAAGATCGGAAGTCATGTCTCGCTCTTGTTGCACTCACTGAGTCGAGTCCATCGCTTGAGCGGATGGGTGAGGCTGTTTCTCACACAGACCAAGCTTTAGGAATCATCTGTCAGCCAATGGAGGGCTGCCCGTGGTGAGTGTGTGTGTTCCCTGAGAGGCAAACATGCGTGGCCTTGCCTTCATTACGTGCTTGTGGTTTCCTGGGCTGTTCTGAGCTTCAGAGACCCCCAGGGATGAGAGAAGGCAGGGACCTCAGTTTCCTTGCTGTGGGAACTGAGGTGCTGCCTGTGAAAGCATACACTTTGCCCACATGAGAGGGTTGTTTGGAGAAGGCTGTACATCTCTGCTAGCTGCTTCCTGAGTTCAGGAAACTTGGCCCTGGTTGCAGTGCTGGTCACGATGGGGTGAGGGTGAGGGACTGAGCTAGAGCTCAGGGCTCCACTTCAGGGGGCTGTGCTGTCTGAAGTTTTACTCTTTCTGCTGATGCCTTGTTTTTAATTAAAGATTTATTATGTATTTGAAAGAGTTACACAGAGAAGGAGAGGCAGAGAGAGGCAGAGACAGAGAGGCAGAGAGAGAGAGACAGAGACAGAGAGGCAGGCAGAGACAGAGAGGGAGATGTCAGTCTTCCATCCGCTGGTTCACTCCCCAGTTGGTCATAGTGGCCAGAACTGTGCTGATCTGAAGCCAGGAGTCAGGAGCTTCTTCTGAGTCTCCCATGCAGGTATAGGGGCCCAAGGACTTGGGCCAGCTTCTATTGCTTTCCCAGGCCTTAGCAGAGAGCTGGATAGGAAGTGGAGCAGCCAGGTCTTGAACTGGCACCCATATGGGATGCCGGCACTGCAGGTGGCGGCTTTACCTGCTATGCCACAGTGCTGTTCATCCTTATGACATTGTTGTGCCTTTTTTTTGAAGATTTATTTATTTGAAAGTCAGAGTTTTACACACACACACACACACACACACACAGGTCTTCCATCTGCAATTGGCCGCAACGGCTGGAGCTGTGCTGATCCTGAAGCCAGGAGCTTCCTCCAGGACTTGGGCCATCTTCCTCTGCTTTCCCAGGCCATAGCAGAGAGCTGGATTAGAAGTGGAGCAGGCGGGTCTTGAACCAGTGCCCATAGGGATGCTGGCTCTTCAGGCCAGGGCATTAAGCCGCTGCAGCACAGCGCTAGCCCCTGTCTTGTCTTCTGATTCCTGGTGTTTCCAAACTCTCCATCTTCCTGTCCTCCAGTGAGCCCCTCCCCTTGCCTGTTTTTTCACCCCTTCTCCCGTCCAGCCCTTCCTCCTCCTGTCTGCCTATGCATATCAACTGTTATGGCTGTGAATGTAAATGCCTGCCTTACTCCTGGTGTTTCATTTCATGTTTGATCCTAGTATGAAAGGTGATTTTATGTAATGACTGGACGGGGCCACCAAGTGCCCACACATTTGGCCAGGCATAAATTTGATGTTTCTGTGTGGGTACTTCTGGCTAGGTTTAACATCTGTAGACTTTGTCAGGGAAATCGCCCTTCCTGGTGAGGTTTGAGTGGAGCAAAAGGGCTACTCAGTCCGTGAGCAGGAGCAGACCCTCCTACCTTAGTGCCTTAGATAACTGACTAATACTCTGATAGTGTCCTAGAATTGAATGAATGGCTCTCCTGGGTCTCCAGATGGGGACATGGACATCTTGGTCCCTGGGATCCTCCCCAAATGACTCAGGAGTGTCAGCAGCTGTATAATGCATCTTTCTTTGCCAATACAGGCAAATGCCAGATACATAGAGGGATGAATGGATGGTTAAATAGATTCAACAGATGCATACCTGGAGATTTCTGCATTCTGTTGTGTCTACTTACATTGGCATTTCTGGTTAATTTCCACAGAAATCTTGAGGCTCTGAATTATGCTAAGGTGTCAGGCAGTGTGGTTTTGTAAAGATGAAAGAAACGGAAGTGTACCCTGAATGCACAAGCTTGCTGGGTAGATAAAGCAAACTCGCCTAAGAAGACAAAGAACAAATCAAAATAGAGCACAGGGAGATACTTTGTCTCACAGAACAGGAGCACAGTTGAAATGTGTGCCTGTGTAATCCACAATGGGGCCAATTGTGGTCAGAATGAAATTAACTCACCTGTTGCAGGGATCGGTAGGAGCAGTAAGACACCCTGGTTTTTCCTTAGATGAGCTGATTCCTCCACGTTGGCTGTCCATCAGCCACACCTGGGTAGACCCCTGAACGTGATGAGCCCAAGATCTCAACATGTTTCAGCCTTGCTTGAGCCTGTGGGTCTGGCCAGGCATTAGATTCCCTCCTCAAAATGCCCTGCACGGTGCTGAAATAGTTTGTCCAAGCTCTCTGTCTGATGGCTGAACTGCTAGTGGTGATGATGTACTAGTGTGTTCTCATCCCAGATTAGATCCATGGTCACAGCTTCAGTGACATACTCTTGGAATCGAGGAGCTAAATTGTTCATGCTCCCCTGGGACCTGTCTAACCAAATCTAGTTGCAAATGATACAGTAGCTTCTCTGGGGAAGGAAGATTGTTTCTTTGGTTTCTAGGAATAATCTATTGTTACACCTAGAAGAAGAGACTTTGGGTGGAATCCAAAACTCCCCAGCCAGCTGTCTGGTGAGTGGCACACAGGGAGGTGCACAATGTACCATAGTGGTTCTTTTTTATGATTTAGTTATTTGATATAGGTAGAGACAGAGAGGTCTTCATCCACTGTCTCACCCCAAGATGGCCACAATAGCCAGAGCTGTGCTGATCTGAAGCCAGGAACCAGGAGCTTCCTTTGTGTCAGGATCTCCCCCTTCGGGAACTGGCCAGGTTACCACGAAGGAAGAGTCGAGGAGACTGAGGAAGGTCAAGCTAAACACACTTTATTTATACTCTAGGCGACTAGGAGAGATGGCTCAAGCCTACTCCTGTGGGCACTAGGCACTACGGACCAGGGAGAGAGGCTGAGCAACCTCTGGTTTACAGCGTCTGAGGGTTCCCTTATATACAGTTTCTAGAGGCTATCCCCGCCCACATTCCCACCCCCCAGGGTCCCATCATCATGGCAATGACAGTTTGTGGTTAGGCCCTCTAGGCCGTCCATTTTCAAATCTTACCAGCTAGGGTGGCTACTACTCTACTTTTCCTTCAAGCTGGGCGCGACTGCAACTGCTGTGGCTGTGCAGTTACTTTCTTTCAAAGGGTGCTACAGTTACTTTGTTTCAAACGGTGCTACAGTTACTTTCTCCATGAATGGTTCCCTAATAGTCCTCCCTTTTCTTTTCTTTAAATGCGCTCGTAGCCCTGCAAAGCCCATTGAGCCGCTGGGCCAAGGGGATGAACATTCTTGAGCATATTCCGAATTGATTTCCAAATTCGGGATCTTCCTTTTCCTCTTCTATTTCTGGTGGGCTGGGTTCCTTTCAGAGTGCTAGGTATCCCTTCGTGAAATTCTGTCCAATTGAGAAGAGGTGCTGTAAGGTAGGCAAGCATACAAGAACCATACAAAATATTGCTCCTATTTTAAACCATTTCCAGGATGAGAGCCGAGAGGAAACTGTGTCAGAGTATTTATTGTCTGTTCCACTGTTTTGACCTGACCTATCTTAAATGCCGCTATATGTTGAAGCTGTATTATCTGTAGAGCACTCTCAGTAATGTTAGCCTCAAGATGAGCTGTTGCATTTACCCACTCTAGCCAGGTAGAATGGTTGTGTTTGAACATATCAGCTAGTTGCGTTGCATTAGGAATGGATAGATTGTTCCATGGAATGGTCGTAATTTCAAACTCTTCCAATCACTTCACACTTGAGTTCTCTTTCCAAAGCTAGTATAGTAATTATCTGTTCTATTTGTACCATGCGTGCTTCGAGCATCTGGAGCCCCATAGCATGCGTCTTAAGCAGTGCTGACTGGTCACCTAGCTGAACCTGCTGCTCCTGAATTACCTTCAGGAGGGATTCCAAAGCATCTCCCTGTAGTTGGGTAGTGCTTAGAGCCAGTGCTCCAGTCACAGCGCCAGCTACTGCGGCTGCTGACACCGCTATAGTGACAATAGCTGCTGTTACTCCAAAGTCTCTTTTTTTGCGCATAGGTTTTATTGGTATAGTCAAATCAGACATATTTACTGGTACATATGTGAAGGGAGTTGCCTTTACCACCATATATGGAGCCAAGAATGTTATCATTCTCTCTTCCCATTTCAGGCCTCTTATATAGCAACCAAGCTCCTTTTTAGAATCTAATGAGTGTGTGCATCTAGCATACAATACTTCCCCTTCTGTTCTACCTGTCCAATTTCCTGGGTCTTCCCTTAGTGGAATTTTTACAAAATGTTTGTGAAACATTTCATATCCTGCCTGCCAAAAACAATGTGTTGACTGATTGCTACTTGGAGGTCTACCTATAATATATCTATGCTCTGAGCCATTTTTACAAATAAAAGCAAATTATTAATATCAGGGTATGTATAGGCTGGTGGGTTTTCTACTAGGCCTAACACTTGTTCTGTTTTATCCTTGGCAATATAATTAAGAAGATTCCCACAATCTCATTAAATTACCTAATATTTTAAATTGTTTAAGCGTTTGCTTACCTTCAATTAACTTACCTTTATCTGGGTCCCCTCTCCGTTTGCTGCTGCTGCTGCCATTTCTGGAGTTCTTTAGTTCTAGCTCTGGAATATGAAATCCCTAATTCTTTCTGTAAAAAGCTTCTTACAAACATATGAGTTCTTTTGACAGGATAATTGCAATTGATATTCCATTAGTGCCTAATTGGAAATTCCCAAGTCTTGAGGTCCTGGGGCTGGAACCATCCTAACATGTCTTTGGGGCAAGCTAATAATCCCCTTTTCAGGTGTGTCAATCACTACTGCTCCTTCTCCTTTCCAAAGGATGGTAGTGAGCCCTTTCCAGTCTTTACTGTTTGGTAATCTATAAAAGCAAGAGTTTTTTATCTTTAAATTTCTGGAGTTGGAGCGTTTGCTCTAGTTTTGCCATCTCTGATGAATATATCTTTCAGTAGGGGTATAGCCCCCTATTCCTCCCCTTTTCTTTTGATTAAGGGCGATAAGAGCCAATTGTAGCCGTGCTTCAACGGTTTGAACTACATCAGCAAATTTATCCATTTCTTGTTTTAAGGATTGATTGGCTCTCTCAACCATTCCTTGTGACTGTGGATTATAGGGTGTGCCTGTGGTATGATCAAAATTTAAATATCGGCACAATCCTGTGACCCTTTCTGCTGTGAAGTTAGGGCCATTATCTGTATGGAGTGCTTGGATATGAAATAGATTCTGTAGTTCTAATATTCCCCATACTGTTTCCTGAGCAGTCTCCTTAGGAATTAGCTTAGCCCATAGAAGGCCAGTAGATGTCTCAATGGCTACCAGAATTAGCTGGGCCTCACAGTGGGTCACATCCATTTGCCACAGTCCTAGCCCTGATCTACTAATATGAGGAGTAGTTCCTCTTTTATATACACACTTGGGGCAGTTCTTTATTATTTGTTCTGCTACAATTTTTGGTAAGCTGAATTGTTGTCTCAAGTATGACACATCACTATGCCATTTAGCATGATCATCCGTGGCTGTCTCAATATGTTCTAGAAAAAAGATGTTTGGTGCCTTACTATGTCATGGAGGACTGGCATTAAAAATAACTGAGCTACTGTTGTCCTGCTTTTACATATACTATTTTTGGGGATAGGTTAACCAATCTTATCTTTAAAGGATTTTGATCTCCTGGGCTGATGAAACCTCCAACTACCCTTACTTTGGCCTCAGTCATCTCTGATGTTTCTGTTATCCACCCCCACTGTCCTGGGATTATGGTAATTTGTGTTTGAAGGTTAAGGGTCTCTATTACCTTTGGCATAAGTACCAGATCTTTTGGGGGCACTTATGGAGTATCCAATCTGTTCTGGTTCTTTTTCCTTAATGTGGCCACCTTGTACTACCAGGTTTATTTGAGTTGTATTTATTTGTGAAACTAATTTGTCAATATTTTCTTTGCCTGGGATTCCCTTATGTCCAGGCACCCATTGGATATAAATTTCTTCTTTACTTTCTAAGCTTCTAGTATGGTTCTAAGCAAGTGTTCTTCAATAGTTACAGGTAGGAGTCTGGCCTCAATTAATGTATATACATATTGGGAATCCGTAACTATATTCATTATCGGGGGTCCTTCTTGAAGGGCTAGTAGCATGGCTCTTTTTTCTAATTCTTGATTACTTCCCTCACTCTCCTTAACTAGTTTAACTCCATCTGATCTCCAAAAGCCATATTTTCCTTGCCCCTGTTTGCTTCCTCCATCAACATAGTAAGTAGGTCCTGGCACGGGATGACCTTGAAGACTGCTTAGCACCCTTCTAAGCATTAAAGGCACATGGATACATCCAATCTGTGGTACCCAATGCAAGTAGGGGTCTTCCTGAATCATAACATCTAAATCCTCTTTTTTAATAGGTAACCTATATATAGGTTCTTGCCCTATTTGAATAATGCATTCTTGTCTGATTTTATGTAGACATTTTAGGGCTCTAGTTAGAGGAGATGCTGTCAATACCTTTGGAAATTCCTGTCTACCTACCCAAAGGATATCAGATCCTTGGTGCACTTTATAATTTATGGTGTTACCTCTCATCATAACTGTACAGTAAACTTCCTTGCTGGGGTACCAGTAGCTTAAAGGTTTGTGTTCTTGTAATAGCCTCCTTATAGTCCCTAACTCCTGTCTTGCTTTGGGGGTCCATTCCCTGATACTATTTAACTCTTGGTTTCCCTTCATCATAAGAGTACAAGGTTTTGTCTTAATTCCGGGAACAGCTTGGATCATCCAATTAAGGAGTCCTACTAACTTTTGTAGTTCATTTAGGGTGGGCTTCTCTGAAGTTCTGGCAACTCTAGTTTTTGCAATGTCCATTTATTTGGGTGCAACAAGTACCCCATCCATGAATAGGGATATTGTTCTTGTAATTTCTTATTTGGTGTCTCGAATCCCTTTTCTAAAAGTATTTTTCTGAGTTTTTCTATGGAATGATCGGACCTAATATATATATCATCCATATATTGATAAAGATCTACTTCTGGGTGTTGTTGTCTCCAGGGCTCTAGTATGTCCCTTAGTATACTTTGGTAAATCAAGGGACTTAATACAAAACCTTATGGGAGGCAATTCCAAACATACCTGGGCCTTGATTATTAACCTCTGGGATGGTAAAGGCAGTGCACTGCCTGAAGTCCTTATCCAGAGGGATGGTAAAATAAGCATCCCCTATATCCAAAAGAGTAACCTGGTTTCTTCTTTGTAATCCTCCAGGGTGTGGAATACCTAATTGAACTTCTCTTCCCTTATCTACTAATTTATTAAGTTCTCTAAAATCTATTAACATTCATCATTTGCCTGATTTCTTCCTTATCACAAATATTGGGGTGTTCCAGGGATTATCTGGGTCTGCTGGAGATAGCTTCCCTTCCTCTAGTAGTCTTTTTGTTATTTCCTTAATTCCTTCTAATTTTTCTTTGGTTAAAGGCCATTGGGGAATCAAGGGACCTTTATTAGGATCTTTCATTTTTATCTTTATTGGGGTGATTTGGGTAGAGAGTTGTGCCATAATTAGGGCTACCCCTAACTTCGTTAATATATCCCTTCCAAATATATTGATGGGAATATCTGGGGATATTAGAATGGATGTCTTTGTCTTCCTTCCTTTTTTGTCTTTCAGTGTAATCTGTGATATTTTTTGTAATTTAGAGCACCCTCCCACCCCCTCTATATTTTTCCATCCTTCTGTTATCCCTTCTTTTATTCCTTTAGCCTCTTGTTCCCTTATTATAGTTAAATCAGCCCCTGTGTCTAACAGTCCTATTATATCTTCCCCCCCTAGGTTTACCTTTAAGGTAGGTCTTTGTTTTAATTCTATTTTGGTAGTTTTGGGTAGATCCCTGTCGCAGGGGTTTCCATCTGTGCTTCCCCCAGGGGTGTCGCAGATGGTGGGATAGATGACTAGATATTCTGGGAAGATGCCATCATGGTCTTGGGGGCATTGCCCCCACTTTCCCATTTCTTGGCTGTCTGCATACTTCTGCCATATGTCCTGTTCTCCCACAATCATAGCATTTTAGCGGAGTTTTTTCTCCACTCCTACAATTTCTTGCCATATGCCCCTTTTTTCCACATCTGTAACAAGTTCCCTGAAAACTTCTTGACCCTTGCTGTCTATCTCCAGCCTTTAAGACCTCTGCCAGCATGGCCATCTTATAGGAGGTGGACCCAAATTCTCTACAGGCATACATTTTTTCTTCTAATGAATCTCCTGGTCTTAAATTTCTAAGCAACTTTTTACATTCTTCATTAGCATTTTGAATGCTCATGGTGTCCTTTAAATATGTTCTCAAATCCTCTCTAGATGTTTCCATATCAATCTGAGTAAATAATCAATTAATAAACTCAGGGTAGGGTTCTTTGGGCCCTTGTCTGATGCTAACTGCTTTAGGGGCCCCACTGATATTTCTCTGGCATTCTTGAAGTGCCTCAAGAACCCATATTCTATAGAGGGTTCTGGCATCAGCAAATCTAGGGCCAGCTGCTTCTTCTGGTGATAATCCAATTCCCCTAATCTGATCTGATGTTAGTGGCACTAATCCTGCCACGTCAGCTGGGGAAGGGGGATGCATCTCATCCCATAGCATCACCTTCTCTTTTATCTTATCTATGATTAGCTGTTTCTCTGCTGCAAAGCCAGGAGTTACATTCAGTAGCATATTGATGTCTATCGATGTAAAGTTCACTGAAATTACCACAAAATAAGTGATGGTAGCTGGGTGTGTGAGACTGTGTTCCTGAACTTGTTGAAGTCAAGCGGCTATGAGTCCAGGTCCCACAGGCTCATATTCTCGCCTACCACCTCTTAACATTATCGGGTAAGCTGACTGTTCTTTTGCTTTTTCTTCCTTGCTTAACTCTCTGGGAACAACCTGAGGTTTTTGCCTACATTCTACTATGGCATCATAGAGCTTACAGGCGTCTCCTGTATTTTTTGGATTTAATGCCTTGCCACAACAAATTAACACCTTAAGGGTGTCTACTGCACATTTGTATTCTTTCCCTGTTGTGGCGCCTTCTCCTTTTTGAAGAAATTCCTCCAGGAGGTTTTCTACCTCTTCCAAGGTCTGCAGATCATGGAGGTCCCATCCTGTACAAGCTGCTGCCAGCTTACAAGCCCATGTTATATTTCCTGGGGAGTAGCACTTCACTTGCTTGCCTCTTGATGCCTGGCCTGGAAGGACCTTCATCGTCTCTATACTCACTAGTGCCTGTCTATATTCTTTTGACTGGGACATCCCACCCATCGTGGTCTCTTTCAACCACCACTACTCACCCTTTTGACGATTCCTCAAGGGCTCGTCTCCTCACCACCATCTGACTTCAGGTCCCTGTTCAGGCGCCAGCTGTCAGGATCTCCCCTCTTCAGGAACTGGCCAGGTTACCATGAAGGAAGAGTCAAGGAGACTGAGGAAGGTCAAGCTAAACACACTTTATGGATACTCTAGGCGACTAGGAGGAGAGATCACTCAAGCCTACTCCTGAGGGCACTAGGCACTATGGACCAGGAGCTTCTCCCCACGGGCACTAGGCACTATGGACCAGGGAGAGAGGCTGAGCAACCTCTGGTTTACAGCGTCTGAGGGTCTCCTTATATACAGTTTCTAGAGGCTATCCCTGCCCACATTCCCACCCCCCAGGGTCCCATCATCATGGCAATGACAGTTTGTGGTTAGGCCATCTAGTTAGGCCATCCGTTTTCAAATCTTACCAGCTAGGGTGGCTACTACTCTACTTTTCCTTCAAGCTGCGTGCCACTGTGACTGCGCAGTTACTTTCTTTCAAAGGGCGCTACAGTTACTTTGTTTCAAACCGTGCTACAATTACTTTCTCTGTGAATGGTTCCCTAACAATATAGGAGTTACTGAAAAAAGTAAAATTGTAAACTTTGAGATAAAATGAAATCATAACTTATCAACATCTATGGGATACAGCCAAAGCAGTTTTAAAGGGAAGTTGATAGCATTAACTTATATTAAAATACAGAATGGTCTCAAAGATCCAGTGATGCATCTCAAAGACACAGAAACACAGGAGGAAACCAAATGCAAAACCAGAAAGAGGTGAGAAATTGTGATGTCCAAAGCAGAAACAAATGAAATTGAAACTTAAAGCAAATGATCAATAAAACAAAAAGATATTTGAGCTGATTAATGTAATAGATTTTCCTTTAGCCAGACTTGCAAAGAAAAAAAAAGAAACATTCAAATAAAATTAGAGATGAAAAATCAGACATTTGAACTGAAACAGAGGATGCTAAGAAACTACTATGAACAAGCATGTGCACATAAACTGACAAACATCGAGAAAGTGGATAAATGAAGATTCTTAGAGCCTATCAAGATTAAATCAAGATGATATAAATCTAACTACAAGAATAAAAAGAAACAAGATTGCAGCAGTAATTAAACATCTGCCTTCCAGTAAAAATCCAAAACATTTTGGATTTGCTACTGAATTCTATTAAACATTTGAAGAGGAACTTATTCCAGTAATAGTCAAACCATTTCAAAATATTAAACGGGATGGAAGCCTGCTAAACTGACTTTACAAGGCCAGTGTCACTCTTATCAAAAACAAAAAAGACAAAACAATAAGAAAACAGACCTATATCCTTTTTGAACAAAGATGCAGAGATTCCCAAAAAACTTAATTAAAAAACCATATAAAAATCAGACATCATGATCAACTTCAATTTATCCCAAGAATCAAGAGTGTTTCAACAATAGCAAGTCAATAAACAACATAAATCACAAGAAGAAATTAAAAAATAAAAAAGCATATGGCCACCTCAATAGAGGCAAAGACAATGTTGTATAAGATTCAACACCCCTTCATGTTTAAGAAAATACACAAATTAGATATAGAAGAAACATAGGGTCTGCGCAAGTCCTTGGGCCCCTGACCAGATGGGAGACCTGGAAGAAGCTCTTGGCTCCTGACTTTGGATCGGCACAGCTCCAGCTGTTGCAGCCATCTGGGGAGTGAGCCAGCGGATGGAAGACCTCTCTCTCTCTGTCTTTACCTCTCTGTAACTCTGTTTTTCAAATAAATAAAATAAATCTTTTAAAAGTTGAAAACACTTCCCATCAGATCTGGACGAAGATGATAATGTCCACTTACACCACACTTCTTCAATAGGGTACAGGAAGTATTAGCAAGACCATTTAGGGAGGAGAAAGAAATTAGCTTTTTTTATACACTAAGGATGAACTCCTTGAAAGAGAATTCAAGAAAAAAGATCATTCACAATATCTACAAAAATCAAATGGATAAGAATAAATTTAACCAAAGAAGTGGAAGATTCCTACAATGCAAACTGCAGATCACTCATGAAGGCAATCAACAAGGAAACAAAAACCTGGGAAGTTACCTCTGCTTATGGATCAGAAGAGTCAATATCATTAAAATACTTACACTACATAAAGCAGTCTACAGATTCAACACAGTAACTATCAAAATATCAAGAACATTATTTACAGAATTAAAAAGTGATCCTGAAATTCATGAGATAAAAAAAAAAGACCCAGATTAGCCAAAGGTGAATAAGGGGATTTGGGGGGCAGGGTCAGTCTACCTGCAGGCATCACAAGACCTGCCTACAAAACATATTACAAAGCCATATATATTAAAATTACACAGTATTGGTAAAGAAAATATATATAGCTCAATGGAGTGGAATACAGATCCCAGAAATTAATTGATGAATATATAGCATCTGCTTTTAGACTAAGATGACCAGCATCCCAAGTCACTGACGATAAAGCTGCATGAAGAGCCTAGAGGGAACCCTTCTTGGAGCTCCATGGGGAATAATATACCTGCAAAACTAGAGGAGAGGAAGAAAAAGGGAGGGCACGTTTTTCTCTCCCCACCACACTGCAACTGTGTCCTGTACAAGATGATAGAGCAGGCACCATTTCAGACATACCCAATAGCTGCACCAGCTTTTCAATGCCAGAACCAGCCAAGTAGAGACTCCCGAGTCTGGTGGGGAGAGCTAACAAGGAGCTGGGTGTTCGTGACTGTGGGAGGCTTGTGTGCTGAGATGTGTGCATGAGAGGGCTCAGGGTGTGGCTGGGACTTTGGGATGTCACTGTGGGAGAACCCACAGGCTTAGGACTCCCTGGTTACCTGGTGAGGGACATGCTGCAGAATCTGAGCTTACTCTGAGGACTGCACAGATCCTTTGTGTGGTCACTGTGGCAGAGTGGATGAATATAATACTCCCAGGGGCTAGCGCTCAGACACCAGTCTCCTTTGAGGAGAGGAGTTCAGCTAAGTAGAATAAACCTCTCTCCTGATAAAGAGCAAATTTACCATGTCAAATCTAGGTGTGTCACCATAGACATGCCCTTCACCATGGAGAACTGACAGAGTTCCGTGGTCACACCTACAACATGCCTCTAGCTATTCATTGAAAGCAGATACTCCACTAATCTACAGAGGCATAATACAAAGACAAAAGCCACCACAGTGAAAAAAAAAAAAAGAAACCACTGGGCATCTCCACAAATGCCATTTAACAAATGCACCAAAGGAAACAGTAAGGAAGAAAACAACACACCTAAATGAAACAACACTTGAATACTAGATTGTGAAGATGATAATACTGAAGAAATGCCAGAAATGGAATTCAAAAATTGATTACTCTGAAAGAATCAGAAGCAAATGCATAAACTACTGAAATTCATACATGACATGAAAGAAAATTTCTCCCATGAAATTGATACCTTAAAAGAGAAATCAAAATGAAATTAAGAATTCAATAGAGCCAGCGCCATGGCTCACTAGGCTAATCCTCTGCCTGCGGTGCCGGCACTCTGGGTTCTAGTCTTGGTTGCTCCTCTTCCAGTCGAGCTCTCTGCTGTGGCCTGGGAAGGCAGTGGAGGATGGGCCAAGTGCTTGGGCACTGCACCTGCATGGGAGACCAGGAGGAAGCACCTGGCTCCTGGCTTTGGATCAGTGCAGCGCATCAGCCGTAGTGGCCATTTAGGGGGTGAACCAACAGAAGGAAAACCTGTCTCTCTCTCACTGTCTAGCTCTGCCTGTCAAAAAAAAGGAATTCAATAGAACAAATAAAAATGCAGTGGAGAGCTTTAACAGAATTGGAAAAGCAGAAGTAACAATAGCCAACTTAGAAGACAAATCACAAGAAATTATACAGTCAGACAAAAAAACAAGATAAAGTTAGAAAACTAAAAGACACTGTTGGAAATCTACAGGATGCTATCAAATGACCCAAAATATGAGTCCTAGGAGTTCCTGAAGGCATAGAAAGAAAGGATTGAAGACCTGTTTAGTGAAATAGTAACAGAAAACGTCCCTAATTAGGAGAAAGAAAGGGACTTCCAAGTACAGGAAGCACACAGAACTAATGTACATGACCAGAAAAGATCCTTACCATGGCATTGTAATCAAACTTTCCACAGTAAAATAAAGAAAATGTACTAAAATGTGCAAGAGAAATGCCAATATTACTTTCAGAGGATCTCTAGTTAGACTCACAGTGGACTTCTCATCAGAAACCCCAAAGGATAAGAGACAATGACAAGATATATTCCAAGTAATAAGAAAGCTGTCAACCCAGAACACTATACTCAGCAAAACTCTCTCATTTATGAATGAAGGTGCAATAAAGACCTTCCATAACAAGCAGAAACTGAAAGAATTTGTCACCAACCATCCAGCCCTGCAAAAGATGCTTAACAATGCACTGCACACAGAAACACAGAAACACGGTCATCTCTACAAGAGAAAATATCCCAGTAAATGTACAAAAAAAAAATCCAAAGTAAAAAGCAGGAATATTTTTGGGAAAATAGCAGGGCAAAGTTGTTACCTATCCATAATCACCTTGAATGTAAATGGCCTCAACTCTCCAGTTAAAAGACACACACTGGCTGAATGGATTAAAAAACAAAACTCATCTATTTGCTGCCTACAAGAAATACATCTCACCAACAAAGAGGCATGCAGACTGAAAGTGAAAGGATAGAAAAAGATATTCCATGTTAACAGAAACCAAAAAAGAGCTTGTGTAGGCATCCTAATATCAGACAAAATAGACCTTAACAAAAAAACTTAAGAGACAAAAAAGGGCACTGTGTAATGATTAAGGGATCAATTCAATAGGAAGATGTGACTATTATAAACGTATATGCACCCAATTTCAGGGTAGCTGGCTATTTAAATAAATGTTAAGGAATCTAAATGAGACATAGACTCAAATGCAATATTAATGGGGCACTTCACACCACACTTAAGCAATGGATAGATGAACCAGACAGAAAATCAGCAAGGAAACAGCAGAGGTTATTGATACTATAGACCAATGGACCTAACAGATCTCTCTCTCCAGTGTATGGAACTTTCTCTAGTATCAGCCACATGCTAGGCAATAAAGCAAGTCTCACCAGTTCCAAAGAGTCATCATCATACCATGCATCTTCTCGGACCATCATGGAATGAAACTGGAATTCAGCAACTCAGTAATCTCTAGAACATATGCAATCACATGGAGACTGAACACCATGCTCCTGAATGAGCAGTGGATCACAGAAGAAATCAAGAGATTTTGACTGAGCACCAAAAAGGAAACCTGTTGAAGTGAAATGGACACTATGAGAAACAGTGACTTGATCAGCCCTTGTCCTGACTGTTGGGGAACAACTTAATACTTTATCCCTTTTAGTTTTTTTTTTTTTTGGTTCTACTTAATACTTAATACTATTGGTTGAACTCTTTAACACACAATTCTTCTTAAGTGTTGAAACTTAACTGAAAAGTCATCCCTGTAAAATATAAGAGTGGGAACAAGAGAGGGAGAAGATGTACAATTTGGGACATGCACAAGCTGGCTTGCCCCAAATGGTGGAGTTAGAAACGTGCCAAGGGATTTCAACTCAATCCCATCAAGGTGGCATGTACCAATGCCATCTCACTAGTCAAAGTGATCAGTTTCAGTTCACAATCAATCATAATGATAGGATTAGAGTCAAAATGATCACATAAACAAGCCTAGTGTCTGCTAATACTAACTGATAACATTAAAAAGGAGAGAACGATCCAACATGGGAAGCAGGATACACAGCAGACTCATAGAATGGCAGATGTCCTAAATAGCACTCTGGCCTCAGAATCAGCCGTTAAGGCATTCAGATCTGGCTGAAGAGCCCATGAGAGTATTTTAGGCATGGAAAGCCAAGACACTCTGGCAAAAAAAAAAAAAAAACACCTAAATGAAAGATCTCTGCAAGTGAGATCCCAGCGGAAAGAACGGGCCATCAAAGAAGGAGGTACCTTTCTCTGAAGGGAGGCGAGAACTTCCACTTGGACTACGACCTTGTTTAAATAAGATCGAAGTCGACGAACTCAAAAGGCTTCCATAGCCTTGGCAACTCATGACAAGAGCCTAGAGTGATTACTGACACTATAAACAAGAGTGTCAATTTGTTAAGTCAACAACAGGAGTCACTGTGTACTTACTCTTCATGTAGGATCTCTTTCCTTAATGTGTTGTACAATGTGAATTAATGCTATAACTAGTACTCAAACAGTACTTTACACTTTGTGTTTCTGTGTGGGTACAAACTGTTGAAATCTTTACTTAGTATATACTAAATTGATCTTCTGTATATAAAGAGAATTGAAAATGAATCTTGATGTGAATGGAATGGGAGAGGGAGCAGGGGATGGGAGGGTTGCAGGTGGGAGGGAAGTTATGGGGGGAAAAAGCCACTGTAATCCAAAAGCTGTACTTTGAAAATTTATATCTGTTAAATAAAAGTTTAAAAAATAAGAAGTAAAAAAAATTCTGAAAGCAAATGATGATGACAATACAACATACCAAAACTTATGGGATTTAGCAAAAGAAGTGTTAAGAGGAAAGTTTATAGCAATTGGTGTGTACACCAAATAAATGAGCTGTCAATGCATCTCAAGTACCTAGAAAAACAGCAGGAAACCAAACTCAAAACTAATAGGAAAAAAAAATTAAAGTGAGAGGAAATCAATAAAATTCAAACAAAAAATACAAAAGGTAAGCAAAACAAAGAGCTGTTTTTTCATGCAATAAACAAAATTGGCAAAACATTTTTCCCACTAGCCATCAAGAGAGAGAGAAGACCCAAATCAATAAAATTAGAAGTGAAAAAGGAAGTGCAACAACAGACACCACAGGAAAAAAAATCAGAAATTACTCCAGAGAGCTCTATGCCAACAAACTGAGAAACCTACAAGAAATGGACAGATTCCAGGCCACATACAACCTTCCTGAGTTGAGTCAAGAAGACATAGGAAACCTAAACAAACCAATTACCCAGTCAGAAATTGAATCAATAATAAAGAGCCTCGCAAAAAAGAACAGCCTGAGACCAGATGGCCTCACTGCTGAATTCTACCAGACATTTAAAGAACTAACTGCAATTCTTCTCATGTTATTCAAAACAATTGAAAGGGAGGGAATCCTCCCAAATTCTATGAAGCCAGCCATCACCTTAATCTCTAAACCTGAAAAAGATGCAACTGAAACAACGAATTACAGATCAATTCCCCTGATGAACATAGATGCAACAATACTGAACAAAATTCTAGCCAATCAAATTCAACAACATATTAGAAAGATCATCCACCCAGATGGACCAAGTGGAATTTATCCTTGGTAAGCAGGGATAGTTCAACATTTGCAAATCAATCAATATGATACGCCACATTAACAAACTGCAGAACAAAAACCATGTGATTGTCTCAATAGATGCAGAGAAAAATTTGATAAAATACAACACCCTTTCATGATGAAAACTCTAAGCAAACTGGGTATAGAAGGAACATTCCTCAGCATAATCAAGGCAATTTATGACACAACCACGGCCAGCATCCTATTGAATGGGGAAGACTTGGAAGCATTCCCACTGAGATCCAGAACTGGACTAGGATGCCCACTTTCACCATTGATGTTTAATATATTCCTGGATGTTTTAGCCAGAGCCATTAGGCAAGAAAAAGAAATCAAATGGATACAAACTGGGAAGAAGGAATTCAAACTATCCTTATTAGCAGAAAATATTTCTATATAGGGGATCCAAAAGTCTCTACCAAGAGACTATTAGAACTCATAGAAGAGTGTGGGAAAGTAGCAGGAAATAAAATTAATACAAAAAATAGCCTTTGTATACACAGAGAATGCCAATACTGAGAAACAACCTCAAAAATGAATCCCATTCACAATAACTACAAAAAATCAAATACCTTGGAATAAATGTAACCAAGGTAGTCAAAGATCTGCACAATGAGAATTAACAAATATTAAAGAAAGAAATAGAAGCAGATACCAAAAAAATTGGAAAAATCTTCCATGTCCATGGATTGGAATTATCAATATCATCAAATGTCCATTCTCCTGAAAGCAATTTTCAGATTCATTGTGATACCAATCAAAATACCAAGGACTTTTTTTCAGATATAGAAAATATGATGCTGAAATTCACATGGAATCACAGGGGACTTTGAATAGCTAAAGCAATCTTTATAACACAAAGTCAGAGGCATCACAATAAAAGATTAAGACATACTACAAGGCAGTTATAATCAAAATAGCCTGGTACTGATACAAAAACAGATGGATAGACCAATACAACAGAATAAAAATCTAGAAATCAACCCAAGCATCTACATCCACCTTGTATTTGACAAAGGAGTTAAAACAATTCTTTGGAGCAAGGACAGTCTCTACAACAAATGGTGCTTGGAAAACTGGATTTCCACACGCAGAAGTATGAAGACCCATACGTTTCACATTACACAAAGATCTACTCAACATGAATTAAAAGATCTAAATCTATGACCTGGCACCAAATTATTAGAGAACATTTTGTAAAACACTGCAAGACATTGGCACAGGCAAAATGTTTTTGGAAAAGACCCCAGAGGCACAGGCAATCAAAGCCAAAATTAACAAATGAGGTTACATCAAATCAAGAAGTTTCTATACCACAAAAGAAACACTCAGGAAAGTGAAGAGGCACTGACAGAGTGGGAGAAATTATTTGCAAACTATGCGACCAATTAAGGATTAATAACCAGAATATACAAATACATCAAGGGACTCAACAGCAAGAAAACAAACACCCATATTAAGAAATGGGCAAAGGACTTAGACATTTTTCAAAAGAGGAAACCCAAATGGCCAATAGACACATGAAAAAATATTTAGGCTCACTAGCCACCATGGAAATGCAGATCAAAACCACAATGAGGTTTTACCTCACCCGAGTTAGAATGGCTTTCATACAGAAATCAACAAACCACAAATGCTGGTGAGGGTGTGGGGAAAAAGGTATCCTAATTCACTGTTGGTGGGAGTGTAAACTGGTAAAACCACTATGGAATACAGTATGGAAATACCTCAGAAATCTGAATTGAGACCTGCCGTATGGCCCGGCCACCCCCACTCCTGGGAATGTAGCCAAGGTAAATGAAATCAGTAAATTAAAGAATTATCTGCACCCCCATGTTTATTGCAGCTCAATTCTCAATAGCTACAACATGGAGTCAACCTCAATGCCTGTCAACCAAAGACTGGATAAAGAAATCATGGGATATGTACACTATGGAATACTTTTCTTTTCTTTTTTGAAAATTTTATTTTATTTAATGAATATAAATTTCCAAAGTACAGCTTATGGATTACAATAGCTTCCCCCCCATAACTTCCCTCCCACCCACAACACTCCCCTCTCCCACTCCCTCTCCCTTCCATTCACATCAAGATTAATTTTCAATTATCTTTATATACAGAAGATCAATTTAGCATATATTAAGTAAAGATTTCAACAGTTTGCACCCACACAGAAACACAAAGTATAAAATACTATTTGAGTACTAGTTATAGCATTAATTAAACACCTAAGAGTAATTGTGTATTAATTACAGAGTTCAACCAATAGTTTTAAGTAGAACATAAAAAATACTAAAAGGGTAAAGTATTAAGTTTTTTTGTTATATAGTTTTTTTTTTAATTTAATAAATGTGAATTTACAAAGTGCAACTTTTGTATTGTTGTGGCTTCCCCCGCCCCACCTCCCTCCCTCCCTCCCGTGGCCCTCCCTTCTCCCACTCCCTCTCCCATCCCGCCCTTCATCACATTTCATTTTCAATTACCTTCATATACTGAAGATCAACTTAGTATATACTAAGCAGAGATTTCAACAGGTTGCACTCACACAACCGCACAAGGTATAGGGTATTGTTCGACTAGTAGTGTTGTTTTTGAGTTTCATAGTTAAACATATTAAGGACAGAGATCCTGTGTGGGGAGCATGAACCCAGTGACTCCTGTTGATTTAACAATTGGCACTCTTATTTATGATGTCAGCAATCACCTGAGACTCTTGCTATGAGCTGTCTAGGCTATGGAAGCCCCTTGAGTTCACCAACTCTGAATTTGTTTAGTCAAGCCATATCACAGTGGAGGTTCCTTCCTCCCTTCAGAGAAAGGTGCCTCTCTCCTTGGCCATCTTCTACTACTTTCTCAGGCCATAGCAGAGAGCTGGATTGGAAGAGGAGCAGCCAGATCTCAAACCAGTGCCCATATGGGATGCTGGCACTTCAGGCCAGGGTGTTAACCCGCTGCGCCACAGCGCCAGCCCCATGTGCAAGATTTCTAAATGAGGAGAGATTGTTGAATTGTATCAAGTGATTTCTCTGTCGAGGTGATCATATGAGCTTTCTCCTTCCTTCTATTGAAGTGATTTGTGATAGGCTTCTTGGTGTGCACAGGTTGAATGTACCTGAATCCCTGTGATAAACCCCACTTGATCAGTATGAATGATTTCTTATTAAGTTCATTTTGCTAGAGTTGGTTGAGGATTTTGCAGCTGTGTCCACTGGGGACACTGACTTGTAGTTTTATTTTTTTGGTTGTATCCTTGCCTGGTTTTGAAGTAGAGGTAATGCTGTCCTCCTAGATTGAATTTGGAAGGTTTCCCTACCTTTGAATTTTTAGGGGCTACTTTGAGATTAATCAGTTTGGTTCTTACTGAGAGTCTGCTAAAATGAAGCCACAAAGCCATCTGGTCCTGGGCTTTTCCTTGCTGGGAGCTTTTTTCTTACTGCTTCCAACTCTCAGCTTTTGTTGGTCTCTCTTCATGCTGCAGGTGTGGTAAGTCACACCTACAGAATTTTATCTTTTTTTTTTTGATGGGCAGAGTTAGACAGTGAGAGAGAGACAGAGAGAAAGGTCTTCCTTTTTCCGTTGTTTCACCCCCCAAATGGCTGCTACGGCCAGCTCGTTGTGGCCAGCATGCTGCGCCGATCCAAAGCCAGAAGCCAGCTGCTTCCTCCTGGTCTCCCATGCGGGTGCAGGGCCCAAGCACTTGGGCCATTCTCCACTGCCTTCCCGGGCCACAGCAGAGAGCTGGCCTGGAAGAGGGGCAACCGGGACAGAATCTGGTACCCCGACTGGGACTAGAACCCGATGTGCCGGCGCTGCAGGCGGAGGATTAGCCTAGTGAGCCATGACGCCAGCCCTTATCTTTCTCTTAATGGTTCTCAAATTTGTTGGCATGTGGTTTTCACAGTCTATAATGGGCAGTGATGTTTCTGTGTTATCATACACGTTGTCACATTTTCATGTCTGCTATTGACTTGAGTCTTCTCTGTTTTTATTGTCTACCTAAAAATTTGTTCACAAGTGTATTTTTAAAAATATTTATTTCATTTATTTGAAAGAGTTACAGAGAGACAGAGGCAGAGAGGTCTTCTATCTGCTGGTTCACTCCCCAGTTGGCCATAATGGCTGAAGCAGTGCTGATCCAAACCAGGAGCCTCTTCCAGGTCTCCCACGTGGGTAAAGGGGCCCAAGGATTTGGGCCATCTTCCACTGCCTTCCCAGGCCACAGCAGAGAGCCGGGTCAGAAGTGGAGCGGCTAGGACTTGAACCTGCACCCTTACAGGATGCCCGCAATGTAGACTGGGGCTTTAACCTGCTGTGCCACAGCACCAGCCCCCACAACAGTATTTTTTCCTTCATACTACCTGAACTCTTAGTGTAGAGTTACCCTTAGGAGTATAAAGTAAACTAAAAATAGATTTTTGTAAAAATTAATGGAAATAGGAGAGGGAGGAGGAAGAAGGGTTGGAGCGTGGGTGGGAGGGAGGGAAGGATAGGGAATATCACTATGTTCCTAGGTCTGTATATAGGAAATACATGAAACTTGTATACCTTAAATAAAATTTAGCCTCCGAAGCGGTCAGCTGCTTCAAAATGAAGCTGAATACCTCCTTCCCAGCCACTGGCTGCCAGAAACTCATCCAAGTGCACAATGAAAGTAAACTTTGTACTTTCTATGAGAAGCGTATGGCCACAGAAGTTGCTGCCAATGCTCTGGGTGAAGAATGGGAGGGTTATGTGGTCCAGATCAGTGGTGGGAATGACAAACAAGGTTTTCCCATGAAGCAAGGTGTCTTGACCCATGGGCGGGTCCACCTTCTGCTGAATAAGGGGCATTCCTGTTACTGACCAAGGAGAACTGGAGAAAGAAAGCTCAAATCAGTTCGGGGCTGCATTGTTGATGCCAATTTGAGTGTTCTCAACTTGGTCATTGTAAAAAAAAGAGAGAGAGAGAGAGATATTCCTGGATTGACAGATACCACGGTGCCTCGTCGCCTGGGTCCTAAAAGAGCCAGCAGAATTTGTAAGCTTTTCAGTTTCTCTAAAGAAGATGATGTATGCCAGTATGTTGTAAGAAAAGCCCTTAAACAGGGTAAGAAACCTAGGACCAAAGCACCCAAGATTCAGCGTCTAGTTACTCCACGTGAACTGTGACACAGACGCCGGTGAATTGCTCTGAAGAAACAGTGTACTAAGGAGAACAAGGAGGAGGCTGCAGAATATGTTAAACTCTCAGCCAAGAGAATGGAGGAGGCCAAAGAAAAATGCCAGGAACGGATTTCCGGGAGATGTGGGCTGTCTTCTCTGAGAGCGTCTACTGCTAAATCTGAGTCCAGTCAAAACTAAGGTTTAATAACAACAAATGAATAAGATTGTGTTTCAGACCTCAAAAAATAAAAATAAATACAAATTTTGTTCACCTTTTCAAAAAACCTAATCCACTCATTGTTGGGGAATGGGACAGCCTGGCCAGCTGTGCCCCTCCCGACATGTACAAGCACAAGAAGTTTAGTGCTGGGCTTTTTCCATCCTGCCCGTTGCTAACCGCAAGATCCTGTTTTGACTTTAAGCATCCTGTTATTGCATGTTTCCCACATTTACTAAGTTTTGTTTCTTGCTGATTTGGTAACATGTTTTCCATGAATCATATATAAACAGGTGGACGGTGGGAGGGGGATATATAAGAGGGTTGGAGGAGGCGAAGACAGCGGGCGTTCACCACATGTAACCCGAGTCTGCTAAAAAATAAAGTGGAAGCTGAAAAGCCGATAAACGTGTCTGGTGTCTCTGAGGTCTCGCCGGTGTTAACCTATCTGGAAGGTGCATGCCTGCAACTGGTGCCATGACTCGGATCGCTGCGATGCAGAAAGAAGGTAAGAAAAAAAAGTCTATAGACGGGAGTCTAGGGGAAAAAGCCTAGGAATACCGCGGTACAATGGGGAACACACAGTCCACCACGAAAACGCACCTATTGATTAGCCGCCTTTTAAAGGCAACAGGTACGCCTGTAAAGAGTGTAGCTGTGTGCAATTTTACTAGGATACTATATAAAACTTGTCCTTGGTTTGTTGAAGGAGATTTATCACAGGTTTGGTGGAGACGGGTGGGACGTGAATTGCGAAACGCTGGAGTCGAGGAGGGAGTGATCCGCTTGTGGTATCTGATAGATACTGCCTTACGGTCGGAGGATGACCAGGTCGGGGAACTCTTAGATGAAGGCTCTGAACTACTGGAGGAGCTCAGCGAAGACTCCTGTGATAGTAGTGAAAAAGGAGACAATATAGAGGAACAAAGGATGGAAGCAAGCAGAGGAGCCCGACCAAAAGTGAAACATCCACAGACGCTGGAATTGCCTCCACTTTACCCAGAGTTGCCCTTAATGCCCTCCACTCCTCCTTACGAACTGCCCCCTCATCCTATGTGCTGCTGCTGTTTTGCCGGCAATGCTTCAAGTGAGATGAGGCCCATAGTTCTAGAGTCTGGGCCGGAGAAACAGACTAGAAGGCAAATACTTGAAAACAAAAGTGCTCATAATGACGATGAAGCCACTTTTCTTATAAATACTGGGGAATCAACTCCCCACCCACCGCGGCACCCGAAACCAAATTGGGCAGAGTTCTTTAATCCCCATCAGATCTTTCCAGTGACTGAAGACTGCCAAGGAAATCGCGGGTGGACTCCGGTCAACTTTACAGCATTAAAAGAGCTGCAAAAGGCAGTGACTCTCTACGGGCCACATGCTAACTTCACCAAAGCTATCCTAGGAACCTTAGGCACTCAGGGCCTAGTCCCTGAAGATTGGAGAAATGTCTGCAAGGCAGTCCTTTCAGGGGGAGATTATCTCTTATGGTCAGCCGCTTATAGGGAACTAGCTCGTACTCAGGCGGTGCAAAACTGAGCTGATGGACAACCTGCCTGGAATGAGGACATGTTAAACGGAGAGGGAGCATTCCATGCAGAAGTGGTGCAAGCTTGGTGTCCCTGGGAGGTATTACAACAAATAAGAGATATAGCCTTGAGGGCCTGGAAGGTAGTGCCAAAAAAAGGGGAAGTTAAACACAGTCTTACTAAGATAATACAAGGACCGACCGAGCCTTATGCAGATTTTATTAACCGCCTTTATGAAGCTGCGGGCAATCTGTTTGAGTCTCCTGAAGAGGCTGCACCCTTGCTGAGATGACTGGCATATGAAAATGCTAATAAGACTTGTCGCTCCACGCTAAGGCCTTGGCAACATAAGGACATCCCTACCTTTATGAAAATTTGCAGAGATGTCATGGATGATGTTGCCTCTGGGGCTCATGCTGCTATGGCAATGGCTAAGGCCAATAGAGTGAGTGACCACAAATGTTTCGCTTGCGGCCAACCCGGACATGTAAAAAAGGAATGTAGACAACATAAGCCCAACAAACGACAGCCGGGATTATGCCCTAAATGTGGGAAAGGTAATCATTGGGTCAGTGATTGTTATTCTAAGACTGATAAAGCAGGAAACCCCATTCCCCAAGAGTCAAAAAATGGGAGAGGGGCCCCACCACACCGGGGCCCGAAGCAAAATTGGGTGCGCCAGCAATCAAAAAAAGGGGATCAGGATCAGTAAGCTGTTTTGAATTGCGGCCAACAGAGTCTCAAATATTAACTCCAGCTATGGGTCTTCAAATCATTGATGTAGTCCCTACTAAAAATTCTCTTCCCAATACTGGCTTCGGACTAGTGATTGGATGAGCCACCAATTTTCAGCACAGACTCCAAATTCAGCCAGCAATAGTAACTTTCCCCACATGCTAACCTAAAGTTATCGTTCAAGCCACCTTAGGTGCAGCTATCATAGATAATGACAGACCCCTAGCACAATTACTATGCTGGGAAAAAATTAGAGATCAGAGAGCTAAACAAGGAAGTAATTTTGCAGCACTCTCCTTATCATTGGAAAACAGACCACTTTGGCCTCTTGTCATTCAGGGAAAAACAATACAAGGCTTGTTAGATACTGGGGCTGATGTAAGTATTATAGACGCAGATGACTGGCCTCCCTCCTGGCCAACACAAGAGTCAGAGAATACACTGGTAGGGTTGGGTACTACCCATGCTCCACCTAGGAGTGCCAGCATCCTCACTTGGACCGACAATGAAGGCCATTCTGGACAGATCCAACCATATATCTGTAAGCTGCCAGTTACCCTTTGGGGACGAGACGTCCTACGGGAACTAAGACTTACCTTGACTAATGAAAAGGGAAAACAACAAGGATCGCAGGCTGCGTGGAACATCATGACGCGAATGGGATATAAAGGTGGAGGCCTGGGAGCTAGGGAACAGGGTATTACAACGCCCATTAGTCCAAAAGGAGAAAAGGACAGGCATGGACTGGGTTTCCAGGAGGGGCCACTGCACCGCAGCCAATCCCTGTAACTTGGCTCTCCTCTAAGCCAGTGTGGATTTCGCAGTGGCCCCTTACAGAAGAAAAATTGGCTGCTGTAAAAACCTTAGTAGAGGAACAATTAGGGGCAGGACATCTTCAGCCATCTACTTCTCCTTGGAATACTCCTATCTTTGTGATTAAAAAGAAATCAGGTAAATATCACCTACTTCATGATTTAAGAGCTATAAATAAACAAATGCAACCTATGGGGGCCACCCAACCCGGCCTCCCCATTTTAACCATGCTACCTAGATAATGGAAACTAATAGTAGTTGATATAAAGGATTGTTTTTTCTCTATCCCCCTAGCCAAGGAAGATAGACAACGTTTTGCCTTTACAATTCCCTCTATAAATCATATAGGACCCAATGCTCATTTTGAATGGACGGTATTGCCACAAGGAATGACTAATAGTCCCACATTATGTCAAATATATGTTGCTAAGGCTATTGCACCTGTAAGAAAATTATTTCCACAAATGACAATAGTACACTACATGGGTGATAGTCTATTGGCTGCTCTCAACCAGGAAGAATTAGATAAAGCCTTTTTTGCATTAGAGCAATCCCTAAACAATTATAATCTTATCTTATCCCCTGAAAAGATTCAATGAGTTCTTGCAGTACAATATTTAGGACTATGGATTACCCCTACCACAGTAAAGCCTCTTGATTTTAATATCTCCACTCATCATGTTAAAACCTTAAATGACTTACAAAAATTGTGTGGAAGTTTAAACTGGATTTGGCCTTATTGTAAAATGACTACTAAAGAAATGCGCCCTTTGTTCTGACTTCTGGAAGGCGATGCATGCCTAAATTCACCCAGACAATTTACAAAGGAGGCAAAAGCAGTATTAAAAATTTTTGAACAGCGCCTTAAGAGCACCACTATGCAGCGGTGTGACTCCACTATGCCCTTAAGTATTTTGGTGTTCATGCAAAGTCATTATCCCTATGCTTTACTCTGGCAAGAAGGACCGTTGTTGTCTATATACCCACATAACCATATGCCCAGATCTATTACCTCCTATGCGGAGGCTATGGGAAATTTAGTTTTACAAGCCATCCACCGAGTCATAGAAATTGCAGGGAGAAGACCACAGTCCTGCATTCTTCCGTTAGAATCTGTAGTCATTCAGGAGTGGGCTAAGGAAACTTGGCAATGGTCCCACATCACCATCACCCTTGACATAAGTGTAGATAACCATTATCCCAATCATCCCTTTATTAGATTTTGCAACACGGTACCCTTACACTATTTTAAAAGAGTTTATTCTAATCCCATTCCCAAAGCACCCACAGCTTTTACTGATGGAGCAAAAGGAGCTACCAGGGTGGCTATTTTACAAGGTCAGGTGCATCATGCAGTTACTGCGTCTCCCTCACCTCAACATGCAGAGCTAGCTGTAGTGGCTAAGTTATTAAATATGGTTGAGGGTCCTCTTAATATCGTTTCTGATAGCTTATATGTTGTTAATGCTGTTAAGAGGCTAGGCTCCCCTTCGTTAATATCCAAAAGTTCTACAGTGTTTCCTTATTTTGAGCTTGTTCAGCACGCTTTATTTAGGAGATCAGATCCCATTTTGATCACCCATATTAGCACATACCTCTCTGCCAGGTCCTCTCACTGTGGGAAACGCCCTTGTCGATCAACATTGCCGCTTCCTTTTAGCTTGCACTGCCATGGAACAGGCAACGGAATATCACAAACTTTGGCATGTTAATAGTAAGACCTTAAGTATGAGATTTAATATCCCTATTTGTAAAGCTAAATCTATGTCCAAAATTGTGAAAAATGTGTTATTCATCAGCCTGTTACTATGCCCACTGGAGCTAATCCCCTGGGCCTCATCCATGTCACATTTGGCAAATGGATGTAATGCATATCCCTGCCTTTGGCAAGCTATCCTGTGTCCATGTTACGGTGGATACTTACTCAGGAGTAGTTATGGCTACTGCTGCTGCCAAAGAGTCCGCCTCCCATGTAATGCAACATATGTTGCAATGTTTTGCTCTTGGGGAATTCCTAATATAATAAAAACTGATAATGGACCTGCTTATACTTCTAAGGCTTTTGCTGAGTTTTTAGCAACTTTTCATATTTCTCATTTAACCGGCATCCCATATAACCCTACTGGACAAGCCGTTGTGGAACGCACTAATCTGTATCTGAAAAATTTTGTATTAAAACAAAAAGGGGGAATAGGGGCACTATCCCGTTCCCCTTAAAGACATTCTCAACCTCGTACTTACCATAAATTTTTTAAATAAAAAAACTGATGGTCTCACCCCGGCAGAATGTCATGTAATCTCGGAACAGACCCCCAGTAGTAATAAACCCCATGAACTGACAGAAGCTCAGCCACCCGTTAGAAAAATGATTATGTGGAAAGACCCACAAGATAACAAATAGAAAGGCCCATACCCATTAATAAGACGGGTACGAGGCCTTGTTTGTTTTCTCCCACAGGAAGAAAAAAATCCAATCTGGACTCCAGAAAGACGGACAAGAACAATAGAGTGGCAAGATGATCATGATTCTACTCCTACTAGTAGTGACGCAACTGTCACTGATGATGGCCAAGCTGGATGAGTATTGGGGTCTCTTGAGAGCCCTACCTCTCCTTCTACCTGTTTCTAATTCTTCTAACCTTCTGCCAGTTGTGTATTTGCATAACTCTACCATAGGTGAAAGATTCGGAGTGCCTTACAACAGTCTTGTCAATTCTTCCCATCAGGGCCAGGTTAACTTACCCATCCACCTTTCGGGAGCGCTATGCTTCCATAAGCCTAAGTTTGGTGCAGATCTTTGTGGTTATAATTATAGCGGCTTTCCTACACCATGTATTAATTTGGCCACTTATTCCATGGGAGATGTTATCAACTGGAATGAGTCAGGTAGTTCTTACACAGCCAATATTACAGGGGAACTTATAGCCTTTCGATCTGAGTCGCTACCTCTCAGGTGCCAGGAGTGTCACAGACCATTTGCTCCTTACCCTCCTACCAATCCACTTCCTTCTTGCACTCCTCAGGCACCCCCAATTCTCCAGATGCCTGTCCACCTCTGATTGATTCCCTGTTGCTCCTTAATGTTAATTTCTTTGCACCTTCTTGATTTGCCTTTTCTTTCTTTTTTTTTTTTTTGACAGGCAGAGAGTGGACAGTGAGAGAGAGAGACAGAGAGAAAGGTCTTCCTTTTGCCATTGGTTCACCCTCCAATGGCCGCCGCGGCCAGCATGCTGTGGCCAGTGCACCGCGCTGATCCAAAGGCAGGAGCCAGGTGCTTCTCCTGGTCTCCCATGGGGTGCAGGGCCCAAGCACTTGGGCCATCCTCCACTGCACTCCCTGGCCACAGCAGAGAGCTGGCCTGGAAGATGGGCCACCGGGACAAAATCCAGCGCCCTGTCCGGGACTAGAACCCGGTGTGCTGGCACCGCAAGGTGGAGGATTAGCCTAGTGAGCTGCGGCGCTGGCTATGATTTGCCTTTTCATCACCCAATGAAACCCATGTATCATCCCGTTTGCCTTCAGCCTCCCTTCTTTTGGTGTCGCTGTAATGCTACTAATAATACTTGCACTACAGGAGTTATTTCCTCATGTGTTAAAGGAAAATTAAATGAAGTGGAAACACTGGTGGTTGTGCGGATTCCCATTTGGGTTCCTGTACCAGTTGCGGTGTCTGAGAAGGACTTCTCAATGGCTGTTTGACACAGGAGAGACTTTGGGGTCACCGCAGTCGTCGTTGCAGTAATTGCGGCGTTATCAGCTGGTGTGGCCACTATTGGCATGGCCATGAGCCAAACCTCCACACTGTCCACACTTGATAGCATCACAAGATCTACTGCCCAGGCACTTGATGATATACTGCTATTCAGCTGTTAACTCAATGAATGGATTTATTGCAAGATCAGGCCTGGCTGGCATACCCTGTGTTATTCGATCTACTGCAGTTTGTGTTACCACCTACCTCTGCAACCACTTTTCATTTGCCGCTAATCAGTCCCATCTTTTGGGTAGCATGTTAAATGGTAGTTGGAATCCAATTAAACAATGAGCCGCTATTATAGGGTTGGCTCTTGTGCTTATAACAGGATCAATTATTGTTCGGATCTTGCAAGGGCTGTTCAGGCGTCAGCGTAATACGCAAATGGTGGTTAAATAAGCCATGCTAACATTCAATAACCAGTACCCCATGCAAAATGGACAGATTCAGGTGTGGCTGAATCTGCTGGACCGGTAGTCAAAGACGGGTAAGTTCTGAGAGATCTTCAAGGCAACCTAAGACAGGGCATGAACGCTCCCTCCACACCTCATGTTCATGTGCCAATGACGGGTAAGCCCGATAGATGCTGTTGGTCACCTAAGACAGGCACAGTACCACTCCATTTTGCAAAGCAATAAGGGGGAGATGTCAGGGAATGGGACAGCCTGGCCAGCTGTGCCCCTCCCAACATGTACAAGCACAAGAAGTTTCGTGCTGGGCTTTTTCCACCCTGCCCGTTGCTAACCGCAAGATGCTGTTTTGACTTTAAGCATCCTGTTATTGCATGTTTCCCACATTTACTAAGTTTTGCTTCTTGCTGATTTGGTAACATGTTTTCTGTGAATCATATATAAACAGGTGGACGGTGGGCGGGATATATAAGAGGGTTGGAGGAGGTGAAGACAGTGGGCATTCGCGACATGTAACCCGAGTCTGCTAAAAAATAAAGTGGAAGCTGAAAAGCTGATAAACGCGTCTGGTGTCTCCGAGGTCTCTCTGGCATTAACCTATCTGGAAGGTGCACGCCTGCAACTCATCTTTTTAAAAAAATTTTATTTCATGTTTCAGTTCTGATATTATTTCTGTCTTCTAACTCTGGGATTTTCTTGCTTTTTGCGGTCCTTGAGGTGCATTGTTGTGTTTGTTGCATTTCCATTTCTTAGGCCATCCTCTGCTGCTTTCCCAGGTGCATCAGCAGGGAGCTGGATCAAAAGTGCAGCAGCTGGGATTTGAACTGGCGCCCATATGGGATGCCGGTGCTGCAGGCAGTGGCTTAACTTGCCACACCATGGTACTGGCCCCTCAAGTCCGTTTTTCAAAGTTTGTTCTGATGCGCCCTGACCTCTGCTGCTGCCTGGAGGTGCTCGCAGCCTGAGCCCTGAGGGGCCGTGTGGCGTCCTGGCCAGCCTCGAGCACCCTTGGTGCGGCTTTGGCTCACAGCTAGTTAAATGCCCTTGAACTTGTCCCCCATGTACATAGAAATTATCTAGGCGCTGGTGTTTGTGATGTAGCAGGTAATGCTGCTGCCTGTGATGCCAGCATCCCATATGGGCACCAGTTCAAGTCCTGGCTGCTCCACTTCCAGTCCAGCTCCTTGCTAATGCACCTGGCAAATTAGTGGAGGATGGCACAAGGGTTTGGGCCCCTGCAGCCATGTGAGATCTGGAAGAAGCTCCTGGTTCCTGGCTCTTGACTTTGGTCAGGGCCAGCTTCAGCCATGAGGCCATTTGGGTAGTGAACCAGTGGATAGAAGATCTGCCTCTCTCCCCCTCTCTCCCTGTAACTCTGCCTTTCAAATAAGTAAAAATAAATCTCTAAAAGATTATCAAAAATATGTTGATACTGAGATCACATACAGCATCCTAAGTATATAGCCCCTTAGTCTGAGTCGATGCCACCTACAATAGCATACACAAATTCTGCTCCTGTGTGCCTTGGTCCAATACTGCTTTTCTTGTTATTGATAACATAGTCATGCCTTGTGTGCACAAACTTGCCTGTGTATAATTAATTTTATGTAATTCCCTCTTAAGTGTTATAGGAGTAAAAGGTGGATTCCTGGGGCAGCAATAAGTCACCTCCTGGCGTCTACATCCCACATAGGATTTCCTGGGTTTACATCTGGTCCAGTCCTGATTTCAGCTTCCTCCTGATGTGCACTGTGGGAGACAGCAAGTCTCAAAAGGGCCCAAAACGCAGCCCACAGTTCTTTGTGGGCTCCAGTGTTGGAGTGTGGGTGGGCGTGGATGATACGGGACTTTGCTTGTCATGGAATGGGAGCTGGAAACACATCTGCTTAGAAGCTGACAACCAAGGCACAGAGATGAGCCTGAATCCCATTGTTTCAAGCATGTGGGGGCAAAACCCCCAAGTTATTTCTGGGAATCTGTGCCACCACTGGGAGAAGTACTAGGCTAAGACTGTCGGGGCGTGTGTTTGGGAATTTGTAATTTGCCAGAGGATACAGACATGCAGGCAGTTTACAATAGACCCTTTCCGGGCCATATTCAGGAGTGGGAGATGATTTCCCTCAGATGAGAGTGTGAGTTTTCTACATGAGTGCAGATTTGTGTTAGCCAATATAGTATATCTTCTCCTAGACAAGCCCTTGTTCACCCCTCATACACACTGCTCTGCACAAAGGTGCCTTGCCCAAGAACTCCTCACCACTATTCCTCCCTGTGAGAAGTAAACACTTGGTGCATTTTCAAAGTAAGAATGGTAGATTCCGTGCACATGAGAGTGCTTAGGGACCCAGGAAGTTAGTGGCCAAACAGCTGAAGCAAATGCCAGGAAGATTGTCACGCTGTTGTTACTCAGCCAATGAGGAACTGGGGGAGGGATCTGCTTGCTAGGAAATAAATAGCTTTCTGGAACCTGCTCCTGGTGTGCTAGCAAAAGGCGTTGCAAGATCGGAAGTTGGGTCTCGCTCTTCTTGCACTCACTGAGTCGAGTCCATCGCTTGAGTGAATGAGTGAGGCTGTTTCTCACGCAGACCAAGCTTTAGGAATCATCTGTCAGCCAATGGAGGGCTGCCCATGGTGAGTGTGTGTGTTCCCTGAGAGGCAAACATGCGTGGCCTTGCCTTCATTACGTGCCTGTGGTTTCCTGGGCTGTTCTGAGCTTCAGAGACCCCCAGGGATGAGAGAAGGCAGGGACCTCAGTTTCCTTGCTGTGGGAACTGAGGTGCTGCCTGTGAAAGCATACACTTTGCCCACATGAGAGGGTTGTTTGGAGAAGGCTGTACATCTCTGCTAGCTGCTTCCTGAGTTCAGGAAACTTGGCCCTGGTTGCAGTGCTGGTCACAATGGGGTGAGGGTGAGGGACTGAGCTAGAGCTCAGGGCTCCACTTCAGGGGGCTGTGCTTAGTCTGAAGTTTTACTCTTTCTGCTGATGCCTTTTTTTTAATTAAAGATCTATTATGTATTTGAAAGAGTTACACAGAGAAGGAGAGGCAGAGAGAGGCAGAGACAGAGAGGCAGAGACAGGCAGAGACAGAGAGGGAGATGTCAGTCTTCCATCTGCTGGTTCACTCCCCAGTTGGCCATAATGGCCAGAACTGTGCTGATCTGAAGCCAGGAGTCAGGAGCTTCTTCTGAGTCTCCCATGCAGGTATAGGGGCCCAAGGACTTGGGCCAGCTTCTACTGCTTTCCCAGGCCTTAGTAGAGAGCTGGATCGGAAGTGGAGCAGCCAGGTCTTGAACTGGCACCCATATGGGATGCCGGCACTGCAGGTGGCGGCTTTACCTGCTATGCCACAGTGCTGTTCATCCTTATGACATTGTTGTGCCTTTTTTTTGAAGATTTATTTATTTGAAAGTCAGAGTTTTACACACACACACACACACACACACACAGGTCTTCCATCTGCAATTGGCCGCAACGGCTGGAGCTGTGCTGATCCTGAAGCCAGGAGCTTCCTCCAAGACTTGGGCCATCTTCCTCTGCTTTCCCAGGCCATAGCAGAGAGCTGGATCAGAAGTGGAGCAGGCGGGTCTTGAACCAGTGCCCATAGGGATCTGGCTCTTCAGGCCAGGGCATTAAGCCGCTGCAGCACAGCGCTAGCCCCTGTCTTGTCTTCTAATTCCTGGTGTTTCCAAACTCTCCATCTTCCTGTCCTCCAGTGAGCCCCTCCCCTTGCCTGTTTTTTCACCCCTTCTCCCGTCCAGCCCTTCCTCCTCCTGTCTGCCTATGCATATCAACTGTTATGGCTGTGAATGCAAAGGCCTGCTTTACTCCTGGTGTTTCATTTCATGTTTGATCCTAGTATGAAAGGTGATTTTATGTAATGACTGTACGGGGCCACCAAGTGCCCACACATTTGGCCAGGCATAAATTTGATGTTTCTGTGTGGGTACTTCTGGCTAGGTTTAACATCTGTAGACTTTGTCAGGGAAATTGCCCTTCCTGGTGAGGTTTGAGTGGAGCAAAAGGGCTACTCAGTCCGTGAGCAGGAGCAGACCCTCCTACCTTAGTGCCTTAGATAACTGACTAATACTCTGATAGTGTCCTAGAATTGAATGAATGGCTCTCCTGGGTCTCCAGATGGGGACATGGACATGTTGGTCCCTGGGATCCTCCCCAAATGGCTCAGGAGTGTCAGCAGCTGTATAATGCATCTTTCTTTGCCAATACAGGCAAATGCCAGATACATAGAGGGATGAATGGATGGTTAAATAGATTCAACAGATGCACATACATGGAGACTTCTGCATTCTGTTGTTTCTACTTACATTGGCATTTCTGGTTAATTTCCACAGAAATCTTGAGGATCTGAATTATGCTAAGGTGTCAGGCAGTGTGGTTTTGTAAAGATGAAAGAAACGGAAGTATACCCTGAACGCACAAGCTTGGTGGGTAGATAAAGCAAACTCACCTAAGAAGACAAAGAACAAATCAAAGTAGAGCACAGGGAGATGCTTTGTCTCGCAGAACAGGAGCACAGTTGAAATGTGTGCCTTTGTAATCTGCAATGAGGCCAATTGTGGTCAGAATGAAATTAACTCACCTGTTTCGGGGATTGGTAGAAGGAACACCCTGGTTTTTCCTTAGATGAGCTGATTCCTCCACGTTGGATGTCCATCAGCCACACCTGGGTAGACCCCTGAGCTGTGATGAGCCCAAGATCTCAACACGTTTCAGCCTTGCCTGAGCCTGTGGGTCTGGCCAGGCATTAGATTCCCTCCTTGCAAAATGCCCTGCACGGTGCTGAGATAGTTTGTCCAAGCTCTCTCTCTGATGGCTGAACTGCTAGTGGTGATGATGTACTAGTGTGTTCTCATCCCAGATTAGATCCATGGTCACAGCTTCAGTGAGATACTCTTGGAATGGAGGAGCTAAATTGTTCATGCTCCCCAGGGACCTGTCTAACCAAATCTAGTTGCAAATGATACAGTAGCTTCTCTGGGGAAGGAAGATTGTTTCTTTGGTTTCTAGGAATAATCTATTGTTACACCTAGAAGAAGAGTCTTTGGGTGGAATCCAAAACTCCCCAGCCAGCTGTCTGGTGAGTGGCACACAGGGAGGTGCACAATGTACCATAGTGATTCTTTTTTATGATTTATTTTATTTATTTGAAATAGGTAGAGACAGAGAGGTCTTCATCCGCTGTCTGACCCCCAGATGGCCACAATGGCCAGAGCTGTGCTGATCTGAAGCCAGGAACCAGGAGCTTCCTTTGTGTCAGGATCTCCCCCTTCGGGAACTGGCCAGGTTACCACGAAGGAAGAGTCGAGGAGACTGAGGAAGGTCAAGCTAAACACACTTTATTGATCCTCTAGGCGACTAGGAGGAGAGATTGCTCAAGCCTACTCCTGCGGGCACTAGGCACTATGGACCAGGAGCTTCTCTCCGCGGGCATTAGGCACTATGGACCAGAGAGAGAGGCTGAGCAACCTCTGGTTTACAGCAGCTGAGGGTCCCCTTATATTACAGTTTCTAGAGGCTATCCCCGCCCACATTCCCACCCCCCAGGGTCCCATCATCATGGCAATGACAGTTTGTGGTTAGGCCCTCTAGGCCGTCCATTTTCAAATCTTACCAGCTAGGGTGGCTACTACTCTACTTTTCCTTCAAGCTGGGCGCGACTGCAACTGCGGCTGCGCAGTTACTTTCTTTCAAAGGGTGCTACAGTTACTTTGTTTCAAACAGTGCTACAATTACTTTCTCCATGAATGGTTCCCTAATAGTCCTCCCTTTTCTTTTCTTTAAATGTGCTCGTAGCCCTGCAAAGCCCATTGAGCCGCTGGGCCAAGGGGATGAACATTCTTGAGCATATTCCGGATTGATTTCCAGATTCGGGATCTTCCTTTTCCTCTTCTATTTCTGGCGGGCTGGGTTCCTTAAAGATGGCTAGGTATCCCTTCATATAATTCTGTCCAATTGAGAAGAGGTGCTGTAAGGTAGGCAAGCATACAAGAACCATACAAAATATTGCTCCTATTTTAAACCATTTCCAGGATGGGAGCCAAGAGGAAACTGTGTCAGAGTATTTCTTGTCTGTTCCACTGTTCTGACTTGACCTATCTTAAATGCCACTATATGTTGAAGCTGTATTATCTGTAGAGCTCTCTTAGTAATGTTAGCCTCAAGATGAGCTGTTGCGTTTACCCACTCTAGCCAGGTAGAATGGTTGTGTTTGAACATATCAGCTAGTTGCGTTGCATTAGGAATGGATAGATTGTTCCACGGAATGGTGGTAATGCAAACTCTTCCAATCACTTCACACTTGAGTTCTCTTTCCAAAGCTAGTATAGTAATTATCTGTTCTATTTGTACCATGCGTGCTTCGAGCATCTGGAGCCCCATAACATGTGTCTTAAGCAGTGCTGACGGGTCACCTACTGAGCCTGCTGCTCCTGAATTACCTTCAGGAGGGACTCCAAAGCATCTCTCTGTAGTTGGGTAGTGCTTAGAGCCAGTGCTCCAGTCACAGCGCCAGCTACTGCGGCTGCTGACACTGCTATAGCGACAATAGCTGCTGTTACTCCAAAGTCTCTTTTTTTGTGCATAGGTTTTATTGGTATAGTCAAATCAGACATATTTACTGGTACATATGTGAAGGGAGTTGCCTTTACCACCATATATGGAGCCAAGAATGTTATCATTCTCTCTTCCCATTTCAGGCCTCTTATATAGCAACCAAGCTCCTTTTTAGAATCTAATGAGTGTGTGCATCTAGCATACAATACTTCCCCTTCTGTTCTACCTGTCCAATTTCCTGGGTCTTCCCTTAGTGGAATTTTTACAAAATGTTTGTGAAACATTTCATATCCTGCCTGCCAAAAACAATGTGTTGACTGATTGCTACTTGGAGGTCTACCTATAATATATCTATGCTCTGAGCCATTTTTACAAATAAAAGCAAATTATTAATATCAGGGTATGTATAGGCTGGTGTGTTTTCTACTAGGCCTAACACTTGTTCTGTTTTTATCCTTGGCAATATAATTAAGAAGATTCCCACAATCTCATTAAATTACCTAATATTTTAAATCATTTAAGCATTTTCTTACCTTCAATTAACTTACCTTTATCTGGGCCCCATCTCCGTTTGCTGCTGCTGCTGCCATTTCTGGAGTTCTTTAGTCCTAGCTCTGGAATAGGAAATCCCTAATTCTTTCTGTAAAAAGCTTCTTACAAACATATGAGTTCTTTTGACAGGATAATTGCAATTGATATTCCATTAGTGCCTAATTGGAAATTCCCAAGTCTTGAGGTCCTGGGGCTGGAACCATCCTAACATGTCTTTGGGGCAAGCTAATAATCCCCTTTTCAGGTGTGTCAATCACTACTGCTCCTTCACCTTTCCAAAGGATGGTAGTGGGCCCTTTCCAGTCTTTACTGTTTGGTAATCTATAAAAGCAAGAGTTTTTTATCTTTAAATTTCTGGAGTTGGAGCGTTTGCTCTAGTTCTTGCCATCTCTGATGAATATATCTTTCAGTAGGGGTATAGCCCCCTATTCCTCCCCTTTTCTTTTGAGTAAGGGTGATAAGAGCCAATTGTAGCCGTGCTTCAACGGTTTGAACTACATCAGCAAATTTATCCATTTCTTGTTTTAAGGATTGATTGGCTCTCTCAACCATTCCTTGTGACTGTGGATTATAGGGTGTGCCTGTGGTATGATCAAAATTTAAATATCGGCACAATCCTGTGACCCTTTCTGCTGTGAAGTTAGGGCCATTATCTGTAGGGAGTGCTTGGAAATGAACTAGATTCTGTAGTTCTAATATTCCCCATACTGTTTCCTGAGCAGTCTCCTTAGGAATTAGCTTAGCCCATAGAAGGCCAGTAGATGTCTCAATGGCTACCAGAATTAGCCGGGCCTCATAGTGGGTCACATCCATTTGCCACAGTCCTGACCCTGATCTACTAATAGGAGTAGTAGTTCCTCTTTTATGTACACACCTGGGGTAGTTCTTTATTGTTTGTTCTGCTACAATTTTTGGTAAGCTGAATTGTTGTCTCAAGTATGACACATCACTATGCCATTTAGCATGATCATCCGTGGCTGTCTCAATATGTTCTAGAAAAAAGATGTTTGGTGCCTTACTATGTCATGGAGGACTGGCATTAAAAATAACTGAGCTACTGTTGTCCTGCTTTTACATATACTATTTTTGGGGATAGGTTAACCAATCTTATCTTTAAAGGATTTTGATCTCCTGGGCTGATGAAACCTCCAACTACCCTTACTTTGGCCTCAGTCATCTCTGATGTTTCTGTTATCCACCCCCACTGTCCTGGGATTATGGTAATTTGTGTTTGAAGGTTAAGGGTCTCTATTACCTTTGGCATAAGTACCAGATCTTTTGGGGGCACTTATGAAGTATCCAATCTGTTCTGGTTCTTTTTCCTTAATGTGGCCACCTTGTACTACCAGGTTTATTTGAGTTGTATTTATTTGTGAAACTAATTTGTCAATATTTTCTTTGCCTGGGATTCCCTTATGTCCAGGCACCCATTGGATATAAATTTCTTCTTTACTTTCTATAGCTTCTAGTATGGTTCTAAGCAAGGGTTCTTCAATATTTACAGGTAGGAGTCTGGCCTCAATTAATGTATATACATATTGGGAATCCGTAACTATATTCATTATCGGGGGTCCTTCTTGAAGGGCTAGTAACATGGCTCTTTTTTCTAATTCTTGATTACTTCCCTCACTCTCCTTAACTAGTTTAACTCCATCTGATCTCCAAAAGCCATATTTTCCTTGCCCCTGTTTGCTTCCTCCATCAACATAGTAAGTAGGTCCTGGCACGGGATGACCTTGAAGACTGCTTAGCACCCTTCTAAGCATTAAAGGCACATGGATACATCCAATCTGTGGTACCCAATGCAAGTAGGGGTCGTCCTGAATCATAACATCTATTTTTTATTTATTTATTTATTTATTTATTTATTTATTTATTTTTGACAGGCAGAGTGGACAGTGAGAGAGACAGACAGATAGAAAGGTCTTCCTTTGCTGTTGGTTCACCCTCCAATGGCCGCCGTGGCCGGCGTGCTGAAGCCGGTTCACCGCGCTGATCCGATGGCAGGAGCCAGGAGCCAAGTGCTTTTCCTGGTCTCCCATGGGGTGCAGGGCCCAAGCACTTGGGCCATCCTCCACTGCACTCCCTGGCCACAGCAGAGAGCTGGCCTGGAAGAGGGGCAACCGGGACAGAATCTGGCGCCCCAACCGGGACTAGAACCCGGTGTGCTGGCGCTGCTAGGTGGAGGATTAGCCTAGTGAGCTGTGGCACCGGTGAATCATAACATCTAAATCCTCTTTTTTAATAGGTAACCTATATATAGGTTCTTGCCCTATTTGAATAATGCATTCTTGTCTGATTTTATGTAGACATTTTAGGGCTCTAGTTAGAGGAGATGCTGTCAATACCTTTGGAAATTCCTGTCTACCTACCCAAAGGATATCAGATCCTTGGTGCACTTTATAATTTATGGTGTTACCTCTCATCATAACTGTACAGTAAACTTCCTTCCTGGGGTCCAGGAGCTTAAAGTTTTGTGTTCTTGTAATAGCCTCCTTATAGTCCCTAACTCCTGTCTTGCTTCGGGGGTCCATTCCCTGATACTATTTAACTCTTGGTTTCCCTTCATCATAAGAGTACAAGGTTTTGTCTTAATTCCGGGAACAGCTTGGGTCATCCAATTAAGGAGTCCTACTAACTTTTGTAGTTCATTTAGGGTGGGCTTCTCTGAAGTTCTGGCAACTCTAGTTTTTGCAATGTCCATTTATTTGGGTGCAACAAGTACCCCATCCATGAATAGGGATATTGTTCTTGTAATTTCTCATTTGGTGTCTCGAATCCCTTTTCTAAAAGCATTTTTCTGAGTTTTTCTATGGAATGATCAGACCTAATATATATATCATCCATATATTGATAAAGATCTACTTCTGGGTGTTGTTGTCTCCAGGGCTCTAGTATGTCCCTTAGTATACTTTGGTAAATCAAGGGACTTAATACAAAACCTTGTGGGAGGCAATTCCAAACATACCTATGGCCTGGACCTTGATTATTAACCTCTGGGATGGTAAAGGCAGTGCACTGCCTGAAGTCCTTATCCAGAGGGATGGTAAAATAAGCATCCCCTATATCCAAAAGAGTAACCTGGTTTCTTCTTTGTAATCCTCCAGGGTGTGGAATACCTAACTGAACTTCTCTTCCCTTATCTACTAATTTATTAAGTTCTCTAAAATCTATTAACATTCATCATTTGCCTGATTTCTTCCTTATCACAAATATTGGGGTGTTCCAGGGATTATCTGGGTCTGCTGGAGATAGCTTCCCTTCCTCTAGTAGTCTTTTTGTTATTTCCTTAATTCCTTCTAATTTTTCTTTGGTTAAAGGCCATTGGGGAATCAAGGGACCTTTATTAGGATCTTTCATTTTTATCTTTATTGGGGTGATTTGGGTAGAGAGTTGTGCCATAATTAGGGCTACCCCTAACTTCGTTAATATATCCCTTCCAAATATATTGATGGGAATATCTGGGGATATTAGAATGGATGTCTTTGTCTTCCTTCCTTTTTTGTCTTTCAGTGTAATCTGTGATATTTTTTGTAATTTAGAGCACCCTCCCACCCCCTCTATATTTTTCCATCCTTCTGTTATCCCTTCTTTTATTCCTTTAGCCTCTTGTTCCCTTATTATAGTTAAATCAGCCCCTGTGTCTAACAGTCCTATTATATCTTCCCCCCCTAGGTTTACCTTTAAGGTAGGTCTTTGTTTTAATTCTATTTTGGTAGTTTTGGGTAGATCCCTGTCGCAGGGGTTTCCATCTGTGCTTCCCCCAGGGGTGTCGCATATGGCGGGATAGATGACTGGATATTCTGGGAAGATGCCATCATGGTCTTGGGGGCATTGCCCCCCACTTTCCCATTTTTTGGCTGTCTGCATACTTTTGCCATATGTCCTGTTCTCCCACAATTATAGCATTTTAGCGGAGTTTTTTCTCCACTCCTACAATTTCTTGCCATATGCCCCTTTTTTCCACATCTGTAACAAGTTCCCTGAAAACTTCTTGACCCTTGCTGTCTATCTCCAGCCTTTAAGGCCTCTACCAGCATGGCCATCTTATAGGAGGTGGGCCCAAATTCCCTACAGGCATACATTTTTTCTTCTAACGAATCTCCTGGTCTTAAATTTCTAAGCAACTTTTTACATTCTTCATTAAAATTTTGAATGCTCATGGTGTCCTTTAAATATGTTCTCCAATCCTCTCTAGATGTTTCCATATCAATCTGAGTAAATAATCAATTAATAAACTCAGGGTAGGGTTCTTTGGGCCCTTGTCTGATGCTAACTGCTTTAGGGGCCCCACTGAGAGTTCTCTGGCATTCTTGAAGCACCTCAAGAACCCATATTCTATAGAGGGTTCTGGCATCAGCAAATCTAGGGCCAGCTGCTTCTTCTGGTGATAATCCAATTCCCCCAATCTGATCTGATGTTAGTGGCATTGGTCCAGCTGCGTCGGCTGGGGGAGGGGGATGCATCTCATCCCATAGCATCGCCTTCTCTTTTATCTTATCTATGATTAGCTGTTTCTCTGCTGCAAAGCCAGGAGTTACATTCAGTAGCATATTAATGTCTATCGATGTAAAGTTCACTGAAATTACCACAAAATAAGTGATGGTAGCTGGGTGTGTGAGACCATGTTCCTGAACTTGTTTAAGCCAAGCGGCTATGAGTCCAGGTCCCACAGGCTCATATTCTCGTCTACCACCTCTTAACATTATCGGGTAAGATGACTGTTCTTTTGCTTTTTCTTCCTTGCTTAACTCCCTGGGAAAAACCTGAGATTTTTGCCTACATTCTGCTATGGCATCATAGAGCTTACAGGCATCTCCTGTATTTTTTGGATTTAATGCCTTGCCACAACAAATTAACACCTTAAGGGTGTCTACTGCACATTTATAGTCTTTCCCTGTTGTGGCGCCTTCTTCTTTTTGTAGAAATTCCTCCAGGAGGTTTTCTACCTCTTCCAAGGTCTGCAGTTCTTGGAGGTCCCGTCCTTTACAAGCTGCTGCCAGCTTACAAGCCCATGTTACATTTCCTGGTGATTAGCACTTCACTTTCTTGCCTCTTGGTGCCTGGCCTGGAAGGACCTTCATCGTCTCTATACTCACTAGTGCCTGTCTATTCTTTTGACTGGGATGTCCCACCCATCGTGGTCTCTTTCAACCACCACTACTCACCCTTTTGACGATTCCTCAAGGGCTCGTCTCCTCACCACCATCTGACTTCAGGTCCCTGTTCAGGCGCCAGCTGTCAGGATCTCCCCTCTTCAGGAACTGGCCAGGTTACCATGAAGGAAGAGTCCAGGAGACTGAGGAAGGTCAAGCTAAACACACTTTATGGATACTCTAGGTGACTAGGAGGAGAGATCACTCAAGCCTACTACTGCGGGCACTAGGCACTATGGACCAGGAGCTTCTCCCCACGGGCACTAGGCAATATGGACCAGGGAGAGAGGCTGAGCAACCTCTGGTTTACAGCGTCTGAGGGTCTCCTTATATACAGTTTCTAGAGGCTATCCCCGCCCACATTCCCACCCCCCAGGGTCCCATCATCATGGCAATGACAGTTTGTGGTTAGGCCATCTAGTTAGGCCACCCGTTTTCAAATCTTACCAGCTAGGGTGGCTACTACTCTACTTTTCCTTCAAGCTGTGTGCCACTGTGACTGCGCAGTTATTTTCTTTCAAAGGGCACTACAGTTACTTTGTTTCAAACGGTGCTACAATTACTTTCTCTGTGAATGGTTCCCTAACAATATAGGAGTTACTGAAAAAAGTAAAATCATAAACTTTGAGATAAAATGAAATTATAACTTATCAACATCTATGGGATACAGCCAAAGCAGTTTTAAAGGGAAGTTGATAGCATTAACTTACATTAAAATACAGAATGGTCTCAAAGATCCAGTGATGCATCTCAAAGACACAGAAACACAGGAGGAAACCAAATGCAAAACCAGAAAGAGGTGAGAAATTGTGATGTCCAAAGCAGAAACAAATGAAATTGAAACTTAAAGCAAATGATCAATAAAACAAAAAGATATTTGAGCTGATTAATGTAATAGATTTTCCTTTAGCCAGACTTGCAAAGAAAAAAAAAGAAACATTCAAATAAAATTAGAGATGAAAAAGCAGGCATTTGAACTGAAACAGAGGATGCTAAGAAACTACTATGAACAAGCATGTGCACATAAACTGACAAACGTCGAGAAAGTGGATAAATGAAGCTTCTTAGGGCCTATCAAGATTAAATCAAGATGATATAAATCTAAATACAAGAGTAAAAAGAAACAAGATTGCAGCAGTAATTAAACATCTGCCTTCCAGTAAAAATCCAAAACATTTTGGATTTGCTACTGAATTCTATTAAACATTTGAAGAGGAACTTATTCCAGTAATAGTCAACCCATTTCAAAATATGAAACGGGATGGAACCCTGCTAAACTGACTTTACAAGGCCAGTGTCACTCTTATCAAAAACAAAAAAGACAAAACAATAAGAAAACAGACCTATATCCTTTTTGAACAAAGATGCAGAGATTCCCAAAAAACTTAATTAAAAAACCATATAAAAAATCAGACATCATGATCAACTTCAATTTATCCCAAGAATCAAGAGTGTTTCAACAATAGCAAGTCAATAAACAACATAAATCACAAGAAGAAATTAAAAGTAAAAAAGCATATGGCCACCTCAATAGAGGCAAAGACAATGTTGGATAAGATTCAACACCCCTTCATGTTTAAGAAAATACACAAATTAGATATAGAAGAAACATAGGGTCTGCGCAAGTCCTTGGGCCCCTGACCAGGTGGGAGACCTGGAAGAAGCTCTTGGCTCCTGACTTTGGATTGGCACAGCTCCAGCTGTTGCAGCCATCTGGGGAGTGAGCCAGTGGATGGAAGACCTCTCTCTCTCTGTCTTTACCTCTCTGTAACTCTGTTTTTCAAATAAATAAAATAAATCTTTTAAAAGTTGAAAACACTTCCCATCAGATCTGGACGAAGATGATAATGTCCACTTACACCACACTTCTTCAATAGGGTACAGGAAGTATTAGCAAGACCATTTAGGGAGGAGAAAGAAATTAGCTTTTTTTATACACTAAGGATGAACTCCTTGAAAGAGAATTCAAGAAAAAAGATCATTCACAATATCTACAAAAATCAAATGGATAAGAATAAATTTAACCAAAGAAGTGGAAGATTTCTACAATGCAAACTGCAGATCACTCATGAAGGCAATCAACAAGGAAACAAAAACCTGGGAAGTTACCTCTGCTTATGGATCAGAAGAGTCAATATCATTAAAATACTTACACTACATAAAGCAGTCTACAGATTCAACACAGTAACTATCAAAATATCAAGAACATTATTTACAGAATTAAAAAGTGATCCTGAAATTCATGAGATAAAAAAAAAAGACCCAGATTAGCCAAAGGTGAATAAGGGGATTTGGGGGGCAGGGTCAGTCTACCTGCAGGCATCACAAGACCTGCCTACAAAACATATTACAAAGCCATATATATTAAAATTACACAGTATTGGTAAAGAAAATATATATAGCTCAATGGAGTGGAATACAGATCCCAGAAATTAATTGATGAATATATAGCATCTGCTTTTAGACTAAGATGACCAGCATCCCAAGTCACTGACGATAAAGCTGCATGAAGAGCCTAGAGGGAACCCTTCTTGGAGCTCCATGGGGAATAATATACCTGCAAAACTAGAGGAGAGGAAGAAAAAGGGAGGGCACGTTTTTCTCTCCCCACCACACTGCAACTGTGTCCTGTACAAGATGATAGAGCAGGCACCATTTCAGACATACCCAATAGCTGCACCAGCTTTTCAATGCCAGAACCAGCCAAGTAGAGACTCCCGAGTCTGGTGGGGAGAGCTAACAAGGAGCTGGGTGTTCGTGACTGTGGGAGGCTTGTGTGCTGAGATGTGTGCATGAGAGGGCTCAGGGTGTGGCTGGGACTTTGGGATGTCACTGTGGGAGAACCCACAGGCTTAGGACTCCCTGGTTACCTGGTGAGGGACATGCTGCAGAATCTGAGCTTACTCTGAGGACTGCACAGATCCTTTGTGTGGTCACTGTGGCAGAGTGGATGAATATAATACTCCCAGGGGCTAGCGCTCAGACACCAGTCTCCTTTGAGGAGAGGAGTTCAGCTAAGTAGAATAAACCTCTCTCCTGATAAAGAGCAAATTTACCATGTCAAATCTAGGTGTGTCACCATAGACATGCCCTTCATCATGGAGAACTGACAGAGTTCCCTGGCCACACCTACCACATGCCTCTAGCTATTCATTGAAAGCAGATACTCCACTAATCTACAGAGGCATAATACAAAGACAAAAGCCACCACAGTGAAAAAAAAAAAAAGAAACCACTGGGCATCTCCACAAATGCCATTTAACAAATGCACCAAAGGAAACAGTAAGGAAGAAAACAACACACCTAAACGAAACAACACTTGAATACTAGATTGTGAAGATGATAATACTGAAGAAATGCCAGAAATGGAATTCAAAAATTGATTACTCTGAAATAATCAGAAGCAAATGCATAAACTACTGAAATGCATACATGACATGAAAGAAAATTTCTCCTCAGCCACACACGTTAGACCAACTTTTGTAATCAAAAGTACATTCATGGTAACATTACTAAAAATTCCCAAGCAGAGTGATCTAGTGCTCCATTGTGCCCCTGCAGCAACAAAACCTAGAAAATCCACAGGAATCAAGTTTCCAGAACCTGGGATGGATTTACCACCTTACAGCAGTCAGGGGAGGGAGGGGTTCATACAGAAAGCTGCAGCTTTAAGGAAGCGCTGCTGCAGTTTAAATCCCTGCCCCATGTTCCATTCTCAGGTGAGCGGCAGTGCTAATGGCAGCAATACAAACTCCGGACACAAGCTACTCAGACCAGAAGGGGCAATGCCGACATCAGTCTCAAAGACCACACTTCTCCACTGGACTGTGAGAAGGTCTCTGAGGTGTGGCACGGAGGCTGCTTGCCTCTGGTGTGCCCAGCTTGAAGCCTTTCCAAGGATGTGATAGCTTCTCAGGCGACACTTGCAGAAAGTCCATAAAGGCACAGCATTGGCCCCAGAAGGCCGAGGGACCAGAGATCAGATGGGATGAGCCACAGATACTCTGAAGAGGGGTAAGTGAGGGGACGGGTCAGGAGCTACTTGGGATAACAGGACATTTAAACTTCTTGTGTATGCCTTGTAATCACGGACACTACCACATCCGCGAGGTGGGCTGCGTGCACAGGAGATGGGAGAAGTGTCCCAAGATTTCAGCTCTGGCTGATGTGCAGGATGCACACAGGAGGTGTTGAGTGTGGCACAGAGGACAAGTTGCTAAAAAGCACTGAAGGAGTGGAGCAACCTGGAGTCAATCTGCAGGACTGGAAAAGGATTTTCTTTTCCTCAGTTTCCTTTGACTTAAAGAATTTTAGGAACAGAAACTCTGAACACTTCAGTAGACACAGAAAACATAAGGCAGACATTCCAAAAAGAGATGATAAAAGAAAATGAACACTTAGGCCACACAAAAAACGGGAACAATGAACCTGAGGTGGGGTTGGAGCAGAGATGACAAGAGCTATACGTCTTGGGTAAGAAATTGTGTGTCATGCAAAGAAACATGAAAGCAAGTCTCTTTTACAAGAAAGTGAAAACATAGAAATATTCTACAAGGACAAAAACAAGTCAATTTTATTTTGTGCAAAAAAAATCAAATCATAAAGATCTAGAGCAAATTGGGAAAACCACACATGACCAAAATAAGAATGTCTTCGAAGAAACAAATTTTAAACAGGAAGCAAACAAATTCTAGAGCTTCAAAGCAGAACTGAAATGAAAACAAAAACCACAACAAATCTTAAAAGTGGATTTGAGTGTGATGAAGAATAGTGAGCCTAAGTGCCAGATAATTGAGATGTCCCAGTGCAAGGAACAGAGGAAAAATAATGAAGAACAGAGTTTAAAAGCAGTGAAACTGTATCAAATGTACCATGTCTTGTACAAGATAAGCTGCATAAGAAAAGGAGACTTTAATAAGGAGAAACAATAATGACATAAACACTATCTGAAAAGTTACAGGTGGAGGAAAAGCTTGAGCCTACACCTTGAAGACACACAACAAATCCATGGCAGAATAAACCTCAAAGACATCTAAATTGAGATATTTTATACTCAAATTATAAAAAAAAATTGGGGAACCATATCTGCCCATCTCCATAAGATGCCAATGAGCACACCCCCATCCCACATCAGAGCATGTCTTCAGCTTGCTCTGACACTTAGTCTTTGACCTTGATGCTTCTAGGTAGATTCCTGGAATTCACAAATGTGAATTCTCCCAATTGAAAACGTCAACATGAAGTAGGGGAGAGATAGTAATTCCCTTACCTGCTTTGTTTTATCCAGGACTAAACAACCAGAGTCAAACACTAGGAAGTATTCCAGATGACACCCTGAGGCAAACTGCCTTCTAGTGGAGACCTTAGATCAGCACTCAGAAGGATGCCCTACTGCTGTCCCTGAAGGGTGCCCCATTTAGCATGAAGCCATCAGTATGGTAGCAGTCCCCGTATCCCTAACTGCAGTTAGGGTCCATTCTTCTGGGTGGGGAGGGGGTGGTAATGTGAGGAGGTATTTGAAAGAACAGTTAGGTCAGTTCCCCACTGAAATGGGGAAAGAGGATGTCCCTTTAAGCATGGACAAGACCGTTAGCAAAACTGATGAAATCTTTACTTAATATATACTAAATTGATCTTCTGTATATAATTAAAAATGAATCTTGATGTGAATAGAATGGGAGAGGGAGTGGGAGATGGGAGGGTTGTGGGAGGCAGGGAAGTTATGGTGGGGAAAAAGCCATTGTAATCCATAAACTGTACTTTGGAAATTTATATTTACTAAATAAAAGTTTAAAAAAAAGAAAAAGACCATTAGCAAGAAAAAAGTGCCAATTCCATGATTCTGGGTCTCTAGTTTTTTTTTTTTTTAATTTATTTGACAGTTAGCAAGAGAGACAGGGAGAAAGGTCTTCCTTCTGTTGGTTCACCCCTCAAATGGCCGCGATGGCTGGAGCTACACTGAAGCCAGGATCCAGGTGCTTCTCCTGGTCTCCCATGCAGGTGTAGGGGCCCAAGCACTTGGGCCATCCTCCTCTGCCTTCCCAGGCCACAGCAGAGAGCTGGACTGGAAGAGGAGCAACCGGGACTAGTACCTGGCGCCCATATGGATGCCAGCACTGCAGGCAGAGAATTAACCAAGTGAGCCATGGCACCGGCCCCCTGGGTCTCTAGTTTTATCATGAGAATATAAGTTTACTATTGCATACTTCTGACGGCTTTTGTATTTTATCATGAGCAGTCTATAGGGGACTGCATTTCCAGGCTTGAGTTGGGCCCTTACCATCTGTTACCTGAAATCCTGTACCTCAACTCAATTGTACTAAAGGACCCTGTCTGTCATTTCCAGAATTTTCTTCTCTCTTGGAGACCCCTCCTGATCTCTGTGGAAAGAGCATCCTGACTTAAATACATCTTGCTTGCCACAGGTATGGAAGTGCACACACACACATACACACAGTAGGTTAACAAAGATCTCAAAAAGAGATTGAGAAACACTTAGAATTTTAATTGCAGTGAAACAAAATACAATCACCTAATGGATGAAGTGAAATCAGGGCCTAGAAGAAAATTTATACCTACAAGCAACTACAATAAAAACAAATATCTGAAATCAATCAATTCTTTGAACATATTTAAGAATAAGCAAAAAAGAACCTAAATCCATCAAAAACTAGCAGAAGAAACAAAAGTAGAGACACATAAAGTGCCACACAGTAAAACAACATTAAGAAATCATTACCAAGACAGAAACTGAATCAGTAATAAAGACCCTTCCAGCAAAGAGTAGCCCATGACTGGATGGCTTTACTGAATTCTAACAGGAATTTGAAGAAGGTCCAATCCTTCTCAAGCTATTCAGAAACAATTGAAAGGGGGGGGATCCTCCCGAATTCATTCTATGAAGCCAGCATCACCTTAATTCATAAACCTGAAAAAGATGCAACAGAAAAAGAGAACCACAGACCAATTTCCCTGATGAACATAGACACAAAAATCCTCAAAAAAAATGTTAGCCAATTGAATCCAACAGCACATCAGAAAGACCATTCAGCTTGACCAAGTGGGATTTATTCCTGATATGCAGGAATAGGTCAACATTCACAAAGCAAACAATGTCAAACATCAGAAAGACCATTCAGCTTGACCAAGTGGGATTTATTCCTGATATGCAGGAATAGGTCAACATTCACAAAGCAAACAATGTCAAACATCACATTACCAACCTGAAGAACAAAAACCATGTGATCCAATGGCTGCAGAGAAGCCATTGGATAAAATACAACACCCTTTCATGATGAATACTCTAAGAAAATTGGGTAAAGAATCAACATTCCTCAATACAATCAAGGCATTTTATGACAAACCCACAGCCAGCATCCTATTGAATGAGGAAAAGTTGGAACCATTCCCACTGAGATATGGAACCAGACAAGGATGCCCACTCTCAACATTTCTATTTAAAACATTCCTGGAAGTTTTAGCCAGAGCCATTAGGCAAGAAAAATAAGGTAAAGGGATACAAAATGGGAAGGGGGAAGTCAAATTATTCCTATTTGCACATGACATGATTCTATATAGAGAATCCAAAAGACTCCACTAAAAGACTATTGGACCTCATAGAAAAGTTAGGTAAAGTAGCAGGATATAAGGTCAATTCAGAAAAATCAACAGCCTTTGAATACACAAAGCCAAGGCTGAGAAAGAACTTTTAAGATCAATTCCATTCATAATAGCTGCAAAAAAAATCATACCTTGGAATAAATTTTACCAAGGATGTCAAGGATCTCTATGATGAGAATTATAAATATTAAAGAAATAGAAGATACCAAAAAAATGGAAAAATCTGCCATGTTCATGGATTAGAAGCATTAACATCAAAATGTCCATTCTTCCAAAGTTAATTTACAATTTCAATGCAAGTCCAATATAATACCAAGGATAAAGAGTAAGGCTGAAATTCATATGGAAACACTGGAGACCTCAAATAGCTAAAACAATCTTATACAACAAAAACCAAGCTGAAGGCATCACAATACCAGATTTCAAGACATACTACAAGGCAGTTGTAAGCAAAATAGCCTGGTTCTGGTACAAAAACAGGTGGATAGACCAATGGAACAGAGTAGAATTGCCAGAATTCATTCCAAGCATCTACAACCAACTTATATTTGACCTAGGATCTAAAACCAATCCCTGGAGCAAGGACAGTCTCTTCAACAAATGGTGTTAGGAAAATTGGATTTCCACATTCAGAAGTAGGAAGCAGGATCCCTACCTTACATCTTAACCATCCACTCAACATAGATTAAGGACTTAAATCTGTGACCCGATACCATCAAATTATTAGAGAACATTGGGGAAACCCTGTAAGACTTTGGAACACGCAAACCATTCTTGGAAAAGACCCCAGAGGCACAAGCAATCAAAGCCAAATTAAGAAATTGGATTATATCCAATTGGGAAGTTATGCAGTGCAATAGAAACATTCAACTATTTGAAGAGCAAATGACTGCATGGGAGAAATTATTTGCAAACTATACAACTTATAAAGGTTTAATAACCAAAATATATAAAAAGATCAAGAAACTCCACAACAACAAAGCAAGCAACCCAGTGAAGAAATGGGCAAAGGTCTTAGACATTGTTTTAAAAGAGGAGATCCAAATGGCCAACAGACACAGAAAAAAGGCTCAGGATCACTAGCCACCAGAGAAATGCAAATCAAAACCACAATGAGGTTTCACCTCACCCCAGTAAGAATGGCTTCCATACAGAAATCAACAAATGCTGGGGAGGATGTGAGGATAAAGGTACCCTAACCCACTGTCGGTGAGAATGTAAACTGATAAAACCACTGTGGAGGACAGTATGGAGATAGCTCAGAAATCTGAATATAGATGTACCATATGTCCCAGCCATCCCATTCCTGGGGATTTTCCCAAGGGAAATGAAATCAGCATATGAGAGTTATCTGCACCCCCCATGTTTATTGCAACTCAGTTTACACTAGCTAAGTCATGGAAGCAACTCAAATGCCCATCAACTGAAGACTGGATAAAGAAATTATGGGATATGTACACCTTGGAATACCACACAGGGGTTATAAAAATGAAATCCGATCATTTGTAACAAAATGAATGAATGTGGAAATCATACTTACTGAAAAAAGCCAGTCCCAAAGGGACAACTACCATATGTTCTCCCTGATCTGTGATAATAGAACACCTAAAAAGAAATCTGTAGAAGAGAGGCAATGACTCTAACAGCCCTTGTCTTGTTGAGGAATTTTTTTTATACTATTTGTCAAACTCTTAACAGTTTAACATATGTGTATATAGTCAATTGAAAATAGATCTCAGTAAAAAGTAAGAGTAGGAATAAGAGGAGGAGGAAGAGGGGTGGGAGTATGGGCATGAGGGTGGGCACAGTGGGAAGAATCACATGTTTCTAAAGTTGTAATTATGAAGCATGTGGAGTTTCTAACTCTAAAGCTGTATAGTTCTGCATACTTTCCTACGGACTTACTTGCAGTTTAAATACTTGCCATGGGATCTCAAATACCATTAAACTGGGTGGTAAATATATCATCTTAAATGTTAAATTGATCATATGGGTAGGATTAGGGGTCTGGTAATAATTAAAAAGGAATGGATGTTCCAACATGATTAGCAGTTCACACAGCAGACTCAGAATCTGAGTAGCTTCTGATAGACAATCCCTTTAAGTAGCACTCTGACCTCAGAATCAGCCCTTTAAGTCTTCTTGGTCTGTCTGAAAAATCCATGAGAGCATTTGGCATCAAAAGCCAGAGACTGTTCAAAAAATATCTGAGAAGAAGGACCTTCATGGGCGAGAGCTCAGTGGAAAGAAGTGGTCATCAAAGAAGGAGGTACTTTTCTCTGAAGGCAAGAGAGGACTTCCACTTTGCTTATGGCCTTGTCTAAATGCTGATGGAGTTTGTGGATTCAAAAGGCTTCCATAGCCTAGGGAGCTCATGTCAAGGTCCTTGGGTGGTTACTGACATTATACATAAGAGTTTTAACTGTTTTTTTTTTTTTTGACTGGCAGAGTTAGACAGTGAGTGTGAGAGTGAGAGACAGACAGAAAGGTCTTCCTTCCATTGGTTCACCCCCCAAATGGCCACCATGGCCTGCATGCTGCACTGATATGAAGCCAGGAGCTTCCTCCTGGTCTCCCATGCCAGTACAGGGCCCAAGGATTTGGGCCATCCTCCATTGCCTTCCCGGGCCGCAGCAGAGAGGTGGACTGGAAGAGGAGCAACCGGGACTAGAACCCTGGGTACCGGCGCTGCAGGCAGAGGATTAGTCAAGTGAGCCGCGGTGCTGGTCAAGAGTTTTAACTGTTAACACAGGAGTTGCTGTGCACTAACTTCTCATGAAGTACCTCTAAGTGTTGTATTATGTCTAGGTGCTCGCAAAATGATGTATCATTCTTCAGTGCTTCTTTAAAGTTAATTAAGTTTCTAAAAAAATGAAGTGAAACTAACTTCAAGATGAAAGGACTTTGAACAGTCCTTGTCTCAACTGTTGAGGAACAGTTTTTTGGTGTAAACTGTGGAACTCTGCTTAGTAAAGAGCTGGTCTTCTGTGTATAAAGTTAACTCAAAAGGCCTCCATAGCCTTGGCAACTCATGACAAGAGCCTAGGGTGATTACTGATGCCATAAACAAGAGTGTCAATTTGTTAAGTCAACAACAGGAATCACAGTGCACTTACTCCTCATGTAGGATCTCTTTCCTTAATGTGCTGTACATTGTGATTTAATGCTATAACTAGTACTCAAACAGTATTTTTCACTTTGTGTTTCTGTGTGGGTGCAAACTGTTGAAATCTTTACTAATATATACTAAATTGATCTTCTGTATATAAAGAGAATTGAAAATGAATCTTGATGTGAATGGAAGGGGAGAGGGAGCGGGAGAGGAGAGGGTTGTGGGTGGGAGGGAAGTTATGGGGGGAAGCCATTGTAATCCATAAGCTGTACTTTGGAAATTTATATTCATTAAATAAAAGTTTAAAAAAAGAAAAAAGTTAATTGAAAATGGACCTTAGTAGAAAATAGGACTGGCAATGGGTCAGGGAGCAGGAGGTGGGATGAGAGAGTGGTGGGAGGGTGGGTATGGTGGGAACAATCACTATATTCCTAAAGCCGTACTTATGAAATGCATGAAGTTTGTATTCCTTAAATGAAAGTCTTCTTTGTGAAAAAAGAAATCATGGATGGGACTGGTGCTGTAGCATAATGTTGCCACTTGGGCAGTTCAAGTTCCAGCTGCTCCACTTCCAATCCAGCTCCACAATGCACCTGGGAAAGTCAGAGAATCTCAAGTATTTACGTCCTTGCACCCTTGTGGGAGACACACAAGAATCTCCTGTCATCAGAGTGGCCTAGCTCCAATCACTGCAGTCACTCAGGGAGGGCACCAGCAGATGGAAGATCTTCTTTGTCTCTGAATCAATCAGTCAGTCAGTCACTCTCTCCTTCAAATAAAGCTTTACAAAAAAATCAGAGTGGGTGTTGTGGCACAGCAAGTTAGGCTTCTGCTGCTCAGCTGACATCAGAATGGCAGACCAAGTCCCAGATGCTCTGTTTCCAAGCATCTCCATGTTAACATCCCTAGGAGGCTGCAGACCATGGTTCAAGGACTTGAGTCTCTGGCTCCCACCTCGGAGATCCACATGGAGTTCCTGAATTCTGGATTCTACCTGTCCAGCGCTGGTTGAACCTGTGGGTTGAAGACTTCCCTCATTCCCTCCCTTTCTCTCTCTCCCTCTTCCCCTCCCCCTCCCTCTCTTTCCCTCCCTTTACACCCCCACTTCATGTGTTTGTGTGTGTGTTCCTTTGTCTCTGTCATGGTCACTTTTAAATTAATAAATCTTTAAAAAATAATCAGTGGAAGCAGACAATGTGGGATGTTGTTCTTGGTATCATGATGTGATACCATAGATCCATTTGTGTCAAAATATTTCAACTCATTTTCTTCACCCCCTCTCCTTTTGCAGTGCATAGCTAGTTCATGAAGAGGGTCATCTGCTAAGAGCAAAGTGAGTTGTTTTTTTCCTGTCCATCCCAGAGCCATGAGGAGACTGAAGCAAGAGAGAGATGAGGTGCCTGGGGGCCCAGAATCTTGGAGGATGCCTCTCCACAATTCAGAACAGCTTAAACATGTCATGCAATATTCTACACCTTCTACTTCTCTCCCCAACCTCTACTTCCCTCTGCTCAAGACAACCAGAGACAGCATGAGGCCCCTACTCAAAGGTCTCCATCCGCAGATCTGCTTGGTACTATCGCAAACCATGCAAACAGAAGCTTCTCAGGCCCATCCACCATGAGTAGACTCTGGGAGACAGATCTGCGTTGCTGCCTTGGCATGCCCTCCACAGCTCATCCTGAGATTTTACAAGGAGGTGACTTCAAGCTGGACAGACCTCCAGAGTATAAGACAAGTTTCCCAATTTCCCTGCACATGAGAAGTGAGTTGCAATATTGGGTCAGTGATAATGGCTTGCTGGACACAACTGCTCTCATGATCCCCACCGTTGGCCTCTTCCTCAGGTGAGGAGAGACTGGAGGGCAATCTGAGAATGTGGGCTACCTGCTACACCATTTAAATGAATACATATACATGAATCAACATGCAAAAGTAACAAGTGTAGTTTATATACATTCTGTGAGGATGCCTTTAGCAGATGCCTTGTTTTCCTTTTTGGTTTGAGAAGGTTTCACATTGCTCACTTGATTAGGCCATGCTCAAGTTCAAATCTGCCTCCTATTAAGAGTCAGGAAACACTTCTCTGTCACCTGCATTGAGCTTCTCAGGAGACTGAAGAGGGAAGATAGTAAAAAACAAAATACAGGCCTCAGAGTACGAAGGTGTAAGAAGAAGCTATAATTTTATTTCCTCATGTGTACTCCAGTTCATATCACCCCTTCCAGAAAGAGGCTCAGAAATAGTAGGCACAATCTAGACTCTGTAAACTCAATACACGGACTTGAGAATCTGATGGGATTATCAGATGGCGCATACTAAGGACAGCCTGACAAGGCAGACCACAAATGCAGGCTGGGAGGCTGAATGCATCCCATCAGGTACGTGTATGACACAGTCCTTATCGCTCACTGCATTTTCTGCAGTCTAGGACAGACAATGGCCCAGGTATACAAATAATGTGTCTCAGGGCCAGTGCTGTGGCATAGTGAGTAAAGGCAACCCCTGAGTGCCAGTATCCCCTAGGGGCACTGGTTTTAGCCCCAGCTGCTCCTCTTCTGATCCAACTCTCTGCTATGTACTGGGAAAGCAGTAGAATATGGCCCAAGTCCTTGGGCCCCTGCACCCTCATGGGAGACCTGGAAGAAGCTCCTGGCTCCTGGCTTCAGATTGGCCCAGCTCCAGCCATTGCAGCCAACTAGAGAGTGAACCAGCAGATGGAAGACCTCTCTCTCTCTCTCTGCCTCTCCTTCTCTCTGTGTAACTCTTTCAAGTAAATAAATAAATCTTTAGAAGAAGAATGTCTCTCATTTGTACCCATTTTTGAAAGGACAGAGATGTCCCTGGCACTACAGATGCTGTGGTTAATAAAATAGGGCTCCTCTTTTGCATGAGCTTAGGCTACTGGTAACTTTAGAGATGTACATTTTTGTTAGCATTTGAAAAGCAAAGTAACAGAGAAAGAAGACAGGGAGAGAGCTTGAGAGACAGACAGACATCTTCTATCCTCTGGTTCATTGTCCAAATGGCCACCGCAGCAGTGGTTGGGCCAGGCCACAGCCAGGACATGGAGCTCCATCTGGGTCTCCTACATGGGAGGCATGCACCCAAGGAATGGGACAATTTTTTGCTGTCTTTCCAGCCATTATACAAGGGAGCCTAGATAGGAAGTGGGGTTACAGGTACTAACATTCATGACCTATGGGTGCTGACTTTGCAAGCAGCTGCTTAGCCTGCTGCTCCACAACACAACACCCTAGTTATGTTGTTTTAAATGCTTGATAGAGCAAGTTAATTCTAATCCCATTAAGTCTGAAGTCCTGAGGCATGTCTACACAGTCAGAGGTGGAATGAGGTAAAGGGGACCAGGGCATTGTTTTAGGGGAACAAAAATGAGAACTCAAGGGCAGGAAGGTAAGGGATCAAAGCCAGAACAAGGCAAGCAGGGAGAAGGAAATACTCATGTTTGGAAGCACCGGATGACAGGATGTTTGTCTAATGACAAGTGTGCTCACAGGAGGTTAGGCGCATGCATCTCACTGAGGCACACTGCAGGGTCCTGCACCTACTTGCAGAAGAAGCTAGACCACAGCTTCTTTCCTGTAAATGCAGGAATAGAGTTTGCAACTGGCAGACAAGAAAGCAAAAGTGAAGGGGCTGGGCAGGGTCAGACAGCTAAGCTCCAGTCAGATCACAAAGACTAGAAAGGATGGCTTCAGGTGCCTGGACCCAGCCCTGCCCCGTCTTCCTTAGACCCACCTGCTTTGGTCCAGGGACCAATGGGAGAGTATGAACGGAAGCAGCTCTGCTTTGCTGAGCTTGATGCCCAGAGATGACCCACCAGGCTTACGCTGGGTGTCTGAGCTGTATCTTGGGGAGCCTTGGAGTGGCATACAAGAGCCCTTCAGCTGTGGGAAGATCCCCATTGCCATTGGCCCCAGGAATTATGCCCATGACACATCAGAGTACAGGACCTTGGAAATATTTCTTGGTAATACGTGCACAAATCCTGTCACTGTGCCTTGGGCCAACTCTTACTAAGGCCATGCACAGTCCTTTAACCCTGTGGGGAATGCCAAGGATCCCTCAGCACCTCAGGGGTTCCAGCATGGAGGCAGCACTGAGGAGAGCAGGGAGTGAAATGTGCACTGAGTTTGCAGCAGGTTCATGTTGGCACCATCAAGAGGAGGACGGAGCATCTGCCACCAAGCCAAGGATGGTGGCAGGGATGCAGCAGAGGAGTTTAGCACAGCTTCCCGCCACTCAGCTGCCAAAGGCTGCTGGCCAGACAGCAGCGGCAGCTGTGCTGGAAGTGGTGTGGTGGAATCACTGTTCTCCACCCTGCACTGGGGCTCGGCCATGGCGATGTCCTCAGCTGCCTTGAGCAGCATGGAGGAGGAAAAGGACAGGCTGGAGCACTAGCAATTCTGGAAGATCACAAATGCTCTCAGCCACTATGGCCCCAGAATGTAAGAGTTGGCACATTGAATAGAAAGAGAATTTTGATCACTTCCAGTTAATCAGCAGAAACTGCTTCCTCAATATCTTAACTTTGACAAGATCTCAAACTGCATTGATCCTAATCAAGACATGCTACTGACCATTGTGAACGACTTTATAAATATGTTTGGAAATAAAGGATATGGAGAATATGGAAAGAATGGAAAGATTTCGACAGCATCTACACTTCACATGAAAGTTAAAATCCCATACTGAGACACTTTGTGAGACTGTAGTGAAACTGGCGAAGCAGGATGGGATTCCTGCTACCAGCCAATCATTATAAAAATGTTTTTTAAATTTTCCGAGATATGGGATCCTTCAAAAACAAATATTCCGGTACATGGTGCTAGACTAGAAAGATTGGTCTGGAAAATATCTCTGCTAGGTTGTGAGTGCCAAGGAAAGGAATGGACACTTTTGTGCTTTTCCCCAAGGTTTATACTAGAAAGATGCTCTGAAATTAACAAACTTTATCCCTTGCCCTTAGTTCCCTCAAATGTTCTATGAAGAAAGTACATAATCTGCATGCATCTAGACTGTTAATTTTTCCAGATGAAAGTTTCAGAAAAAGTCTGCAATGTCACAGCTGGTGTGCATGTGGGAAGGACAGAGGCCGACATTGAAAGCCCCTGAAACTGGCACCTGAGCCACCTCCCAAAGGCATTGAAACAAGTGTGGTATGTGGAAGACACCCAGGACTAGAGCATATTCACATAGAGGTGGAGGCAGAGGTCCTGTGAAGGAAAGATCAAACATTACTGCAGAAACCTTCGTGTGTGCCCATTTCCCAATCTGGATACCCAGGAGAGTCATTCATCAAATTCTAGAACACTATCCAGAATATTCTGACGTCAATTATCTAAGACAGTGAAGGAAGGAGTGTGACCTCTTGATTACAGACTGCTGTCCTTTTGCTCTATTCAAGCCTCACCAGGAAGGGCCATTTTCTTTGCACACTGTAGCTGTTCAGATGTTAAACCAAGCCAGAAATACCCACATAGACACATCAAGAATGAGGCTAGGCCAAATGTATGGGCACTCGGTAGCCCAATCCAGTCATTATGTAAAATTAACTATCATACTATGACCACACAGAAAATAAAAAAAAATAAAAACAAGATTAAGGCAGGGTTTTTGCACTCATAGCCATAATCCTTGATATGCATAGTTAGGCAGGAAGAAGGAGGCTGGAAAGGGAGAAGAGGTAAAAAAGGAGCCAAGAGAAGGGGATACTAGAGGGCAGGAAAATGATGAGACTGAAAAGGCAAATGACCAAAGAGAAAACAGTTCCTGAGGGGTGAGCAGAAGGAGTAAAACTCTGGAGTGAGAGCTGTATCTGAAGCCTGAGCCCCCAAGTTTACCTCAATCCCTCCTCCCTCACCCCAAGCTGACCAAAAATATCACTGGGCCAACCAGGGCCCATTTCCCCAAATACAGGAAGAAGGTATCAGAGTAGACATGGGCAGCCATCTCCAAACAACTCTCACTCTCACAAAAGGTTCATCCACAGGCAGCTCCTCAGGACCCACAGCAGTGAAATGGGGGCTCCTGCCTGCCCTCATTTCTGGGCATCTTTGGAATTCAGTTTAGTATAGGAAACCACATCCAAGTAATGAAGGCCAACACATGTGTGTTTGTCTCTCTAGGGACACATACTCACCTTGGATGGCCCTGCATTTGTTGACTGATGCTTCATAGACTGGTCTGTATGATGAACAACCTCACTCATCCAGTCAAACGATGGGTTCAGGAAGTGCATGTACCAACATCGAAACTTGGTTAACAATCTTGCAAGATTTCCAGCTTGGTAGGTCAGCATACCTGGGGTGGTTAGAGCCGACAATTGATTTCCTAGCATGGAGTTCCCTCCCTTCTTCTTCTTCTTTTTTTTTGACAGGCAGAGTGGACAGTGAGAGAGAGAGACAGAAAGGTCTTCCTTTTGCAGTTGGTTCACCCTCCAGTGGCAATTGAACTGCGCTGATCTGAAGCCAGGAGCCAGGTGCTTCCTCCTGGTCTCCCATGCGGGTTCAGGGCCCAAGGACTTGGGCCATCCTCCACTGCACTCCCAGGCCATAGCAGAGAGCTGGCCTGGAAGAGGGGCAACCGGGACAGAATCCAGCGCCCCGACTGGGACTAGAACCCGGTGTGCCAGTGCTGCAGGTGGAGGATTAGCCTATTGAGCTGTGGCACTGGCTATTTCCCCTGCTTCCTCACAGGCTGAAACACTGGGGTTACAAGCTTTCCTGCCTTCTCATCACCTGTTCTTGCCACTATACTCTTGTTTATCTTGTTTGCCTAAAAGCTTTCAGGTGCTTGTAACCTAGCAGTCTTACTTTAAAACATAAATCAAGTTTCATTTCAGTAGCCTGGGCAGAATCAGGCTAATGCCAGGAGCCCAGAACTCCATCTGGGTCCTAAAAATGGTGGTAAATACTCAGTGTTTGAACCATCATCTGCTGCATCCTGGTTGCACAGCAGTGAGCTGAATTGAGAGCAGGGCAAATGGAGTGTTCACATCTCAAATATTCAAAAGAGTCAGGTCCCAGCCAGGCCATAGTTTGGAACCAGGTGGACACCTCCCACTTTTGTGGCAGGGACCCAGGTTCTTCAGCCATCACATGCTGCTGTCTGTGAGCTACATCAGCATGAAAAGCAATCTGTAGCCCTAGCTGTGACTAGAGCCAAATCCCTCAGCTGCAGGGAGGTGCTTGGTGTCATGACATTGGCTTTGAGCCCTTCCCAGAAGAACAGACCCAGATGGGAATTTCTGCTAAGGGAAAAGACCTATCACTTCAACCCATTCACCTGGCTTCTGCTCAGAAGAAATACAGTGAGAAGGGATTGCAAGCCCTTCTGGCGTGTCCACCTGACCTTCCAAGCAAAGCAATGCAGAGCCTTCTTGCCAAAACTGTTGGCATAAGCTACACAATGGAGATGAAGCCAAACATGGACAGGAGTGCACCTTAAATGAATCATGAGTATCTGACTATGCAGTCAATACAAACCAAACTGAAAACAATGTTGCTCCCTCATGTATCTCTCCTATTAATCTGGCTTTGTGGTAAAGAACTCTCAGAGAAGCATCTTATTCCTTTGGTCAAGAGGTCCCCAACATACACAGCTGTATGGTAAAATCGCCAGTGTGAGAATATGCTTTTTCATAGGATTAATAAGGATGGGAAGCTAGAAATCCCGGGAGATATGTTGGTGCTTTTCACAACTATGACTAGCCCCTGCCTGGATCATGCAAGTCAGATCAAGGTTGTGTTGTTTATGTGACTTTGATATACCCAAGGTTTTCCAGACCTCACACATTTCATGTAACCAGATGCATTGTTAACTGTTCGTCATCATCTACCAGGCTGCGAGGGTCCACTAACTTAAGTGACATTCTCATGGGCCTCCGTCAACAGTCCCCAGTTAATCACCCCATGAATCCACTTGGTGTTTGAGACTGACATCAGCCCTTTATATTATCTGTGGCGTACAATCAATGTGTGGGAAAGTATTAATTGTATACACGTCTCCTATCCCTTGGTTTAGAGGTATCACAAAAGTCACCCAGGACACTATTCTACCAAAAAAAAAAAAAAAAACCTGATAGGGTTTAAATAGCACTGTGGTTTCAAAGTGTCCATTAAAAGTTCATGGTTTGGGCCGGCACCACAGCTTAATAGCTTAATCCTCTATCTGCAGCACTGGCATGCTGGTTTCTAGTCCTGGTCGGGGCGCCAGATTCTGCCCCAGTTGCCCCTCTTCCAGTCCAGCTCTCTATTGTGGCCCAGGAAGGCCGTGAAGGATGTCCCAAGTGCTTGGGCCCTGCACCCGCATGGGAGACCAGGAGGAAGCACCTGGCTCCTGGCTTCAGATCAGCGCTGTGCACCGACTGCAGTGGCCATTGGAGGGTGAACCAATGGAAAAAGGAAGACCTTTCTCTCTGTCTCTCTCTCTCACTGTCCACTTTGCCTGTCAAACAAAAAAAAAAAGAGTTTCCAACTTACACTTTCATGAAATGGTGTTCTTACATTCTGGGAAAAAGAAAAAAAAGTTCATGGCTTGGAACTTTAATTATTCAATGGGACAGTTTTTTTTTCCCAAGAACCATTTTTTAAATTTATTTTTTTAACTTTTATTTAATGAATATAAATTTCCAAATTACAGCTTATGGATTACAATGGCTTCCTCCTCATAACGTCCCTCCCACCCGCAACCCTCCCCTTTCCCACTCCCTCTCCCATTCCATTCACATCAAGATTCATTTTCAATTCTCTTTATATATAGAAGATCAGTTTAGCATACATTAAGTAAATATTTCAACAGTTTTTGGACATGGCACCTAGTAGGAAGTGTGTCAGTTATAGAGCTGGAGCCTTGATAAATGAATTAAGGTCTTTTCCCCAAGAGGGAGCTCTTGTTCTTCCAGAACTAAATTTGTTATCACAAGAGTCCCTTGGGATAAAGCCAGGCTGCTTCCTCTGACTTGCCCCTTCTTTTCCTTCTGCTGATCATCTGCTTTCTGCCATAACATGCAGCAGCCTCGGAGCCTCCCAGCTGTAACTGCCAGATCTTGGAACTCCTGGCTTCCAGCACCATGATTCCCAATAAATGTCTATAAATTATCCAGTCTCAGCTAAAACAGCTTATAGCAATAGAAAGTGCAGCACAACAAATAGAAAGGCTGGGGAAATGAAGAATTTATGTTTTTCAGCTGACTTCAGATAATAACAATCCCTAGAGAAGCACGGAAAGCATTTTCAAGAGCCCAGGAATCCTCCTGCATGGCACTTAGCATGCCACTCTAGTGAAAGTCACTGGGGAAGTAACTAGATTCTCCAAGCCAGAGAGCCAACATACACAGACCTGCATGTGAAATAAGGAACTTTCCCCACTTGGTTCTCAAATTTCAAAATGTTAAACATTGTAAGGAATGAAAATCTCTGACTTGCTTATCCCTAGACTTGGATAATTCATCTTAAAAGCACTTAATGCAATTAAAAGCTCAACAAAAGAGAGTTGTTTACTTGCTGAGTAGCTACTAAATGAGGAAAACATCCTGAAGGAAGTGAATTTCAAGATAGAATGGAAGGAGGAAAAGTCCTTGAGTTGGCAGAGGAAGAGCAAAGCATTCTAAGATGCAGACTCAGATGTGCAGAGATATGTAAAGAAATCTAATTCATTGGCCCAGCTGAAACAGCGGCAGTCTCAGCTGCTGTAGATTTTATCCTGCAAGCCATGGGATCCCTGAGGGCTCTGACACCAGAAACAGCAAGGTGAAAGCTTTATACCAGCTAAATGGGGTAAGGCCATTGTAGCCACCCAGATGTCTATAAAGGTGAGGAAGGATCCCTTCTGGGAAAAACTAGACACCAAGCACTGAACAGATCTTGGAGACAGACTTGTGGTCAGGTGTGAGGAGGAGAGAGGTTTGCAAGTGTGAGCCAGGCGTGACGAGCCTGCTTCACACCAGCAGAAGCCAATTCATCCAGAAGTTGTTAAAGATATTTGAGAAGCATCACCAGCAACAGCAGACAGACAACTTTGTGTTGGTTATTTGCTTGAGTGGTACTATATTTATTTCCTGTGTGCTCTATTCAAAATCCCTCCTTTTTTAAAGATTTATTTATTTATTTGAAATTCAGAGTTACATAGAGGGAGGAGAGGTAGAGAGAGAGAGAGAGAGAGAGAGAGGTTTTCCATCTGCTGGTTCACTCCCCAATTGGCCGCAATGGCCAGAGCTGCACTGATCCAAAGCCAGGAGCCAGGAGCTTCTTCCTGGTTTCCCACATGGGTGCAGGGGCCCAAGGACTTGGACCATCTTCTACTGCTTTCCCAGGCCATAGCAGAGAGCTGGATCAGAAATGGAGCAGCTGGGTCTTGAACTGGTGCCCTTAAGGGATGCCAGTGCTTCAGGCCAGGACGTTAACCCACTGCGTCACAGTGCCAGCCCCTCCAAAATCTCTTTACACTCTGTTGATTGAACCAGTTGTAGAAGTGTCTCATTTTAATTAAATTTGAGCTTAGAAAACTAATTTGATGACAATGCAATTTCTGCCTGCCGAGTATATTTTCATAAATTTCTTAGAAAGATAAGCTTAAATCCTCTCCTCTGTTTCAAACATAATATTCTTATTTGACTTTAATGTCAACCGCTGCTATAGCAGCAGTGCCCAAATCATTTTCATAAACAAGGAAAACAGAAAGATGCTGAAATGATGGGCTTGTTGTGATGTAATCTGGTTTAAAAAACATTCTTGGCTGGCGCTGCGGCTCAATAGGCTAATCCTCCACCTACGGTGCCAGCACACCGGGTTCTAGTCCTGGACAGAGTGCCGGATTCTGTCCTGGTTGCTCCTCTTCCAGTCCAGCTCTCTGCTGTGGCCCAGGAGTGCAGAGGAGGATGGCCCAGGTCCTTGGGCCCTGCACCCACATGGGAGACCAGGAGAAGCACCTGGCTTCTGGCTTCAGATCAGCGCAGTGTGCCAGCCACAGCATGCCAGCCGCAGCTGCCATTGGAGGGTGAACCAATGGAAAAAGGAAGACCTTTCTCTGTCTCTCTCTCTCTCACTGTCCACTCTGCCTGTCCAAAAAAAAATTCTTAAAATCAAGCCTATTCCTTTGTACTTTGACAAGATTATGTTAAGAATTACTACATCTATATTCCCTTCTGGATTCAAGATGGTATTCAGAATGCATTAAAATTCATAAATCTCAGGCAGAATTTTAGAGTTTGAAAGAACCTCAGGGTTTTCTATTATCAGTACATCAGCATCTTCGGGACAAATTACAAAGCTTCAGAGAAATGGCTGTGACTTGCTCAGGGTTCCCCAGCAGTAATGGAAGCATGGCAGGGACAAGGCTAGAACAAGGTCTTGTGGGTGTTTTGGGTATTTTTTTATGTATTTTTTGAGAGGCAGAGAAAACAAGCTCCTATCTGCTAATCCAACTTCTCAAATGCAAGAAATTACCAGGTCTGGCCCAGGCTGAAACTGAGAGCCGAGAACTCCATCCAGGTCCTCCCTGTGGGTAGCAGGAACCTAACTACTTGACCCATGACCTGCTGCCTCCAAGGGTGCACATTAGCAGGAAGCTAGAATCTGAAGCTGTGCCTGGACTTGAACCCAGATGTTCCAATATGAAATATGGGCATCCCAACCACGGTGTTAACCAGTAGACTTGTCCTGGAGCAAGGCTTGCTAGTTCCACACTCTGTTTGCTCCATCTCCAGTGTCTGGATTGCAGTCACAGCCTTCTATGCCATTGCTCTATGCTCCAGTTTCTTCCTACCTCTGCAAATCCTTTATAAATGCTACCAGCCAGCTCTTCTATGTGTTTTCATCAAAGTATTCTTTGGTTGAGAAACCTAAAAGGATGGTGTAGATTTTCAGCATTACAAATTTTCTATATCAAGTCTATATCAGCTCATGTGCAAATGTGACACATATCCTTTCTTGGGATTATTTTTCCTCCCAGTGTATATGCCAACTGACTCTGGTGTGATGACTTTTGGTGAAGGAGGAAAGAAGACAATGGTTCACATTTTATAAGATGAGAAACAAAATGTTGTGAGGATCTGACCATCTAGAGAACACCATGCCTGCCAGCTGTGTCACTTGTGGCCATGGCTTTCACCACCCTGACCTGTAGTTCCCTCAAATGTTCCATGAAGCAGGTACATGATCTGGATTCACCTTGACTGTTCATTGTTCCAGAGAAAAAGTTTCAGAAGCTTGTAATGACACATTGTTCTGCATGAGGAAGGGATTCGGGCTGGCCATTGGGAACCCCTGAAATTGGCACTCTGGCTACCTCCCAAAGCATTTTTAAAAAGTGTGATGTATGAAGAACCCCAGGACCAGTGCACATTCAAGCATAGTGGCCATGTGTTTATTGTTAGAAGGAAAGTTGGAGAATCCAGATGACTGAGAACAAAGACAAAAGATCAAGGTAACTCTGGGAAATACCTGTTGCTCTGAAGGTGTTTCCTGAATGTAGAGAGGGAACAAAATTTAATGCCACCATGAAAACCAACTACACCACGACCCTCCTCAGCTCCTGCTCTATTTGAGAGGATGGTGAATTGAGGATGGTTTTATAGTTGTCCATCCTTTCCTTTTATTTCTTATTACAATTAAAAGAGAAATACATAAACATAATTAGAAATAAGCATGTTAGTGCACAGAAGTTATAATAATGGTATCTTTGACCAAGAAAAAAAAAGGGTTGGACTGAGGTGTATAGGAACATTGTCTTTGTGTGCTATTGCAGGTGGCATCAACTCAGGCTAAGTGGCTATGTATTCAGAATGTTATATATAATATACATTTGAGATTTTTTACATATTTGGGGCATGCATCCTTACTGGTGCATTAACTAACAGGCCCAATTCCAACCCCATATTGTCTTCTTGACCCAGTAATTTTCCTCAAAATAATGCTCTTCTTTGTCTCCTATATTAATCTTGCCAAGGTAAGTATTGGTAATAAGAACAAAAGTATCCTAAACATGTACAAATAGGAAAATGAGAAGGGAATCAAAAGTGTTCACTACAAAATTCAAGGAAATGAAGAAAATGCTGTGTGGGTTGAAATGAGATAAAAATAGTCTAAGAGAGAACAAAAAGCGAATGTAAAATTTCAGAAGTAATGTCATAATTATTCCAATATAAATAGTGTCAACACTCTAATGAAAAAGCAGATATCAGAATGCTTTAAAACTAAACCCAACCATACACTGTCTACATAAAATCACTATAGATTCAATAGAAAGGAGGTTCAAAGTGATGGACAGAAAAGGAAATGTAGAATTGTATCATAGGTAAAAAATCCAACTGGTGTGGTTATACTACCATCAGACAATTATATGAGAGACAAAAATCATTGCAGGAGACAAAAAGGACATTACATATTGATACAAATTACTGTGTTAAGAACATATAGGTTCTGGGGGAAGATGGTGGAATAGGGAGGGAGCACATCAAAGGTCCAGTAAGGGAAGGTTCAAAGAGGGGTGAGAATTTGTAGTTTTTAAGGAACGAGAAGCCCTTCCTGAAACTGGGGAGATAGGGTGGACACATGAGGAGGACGTGGACACCTGAAGCACAGGACATCAGCAGGAGTGTGTACACACCAGCGCTGGAAGCCGAGGTGAGACGGGGCACTCGCCCAGCACCGTGGCACAGCCACCGCCACCCCTCCCCCAACCCACCCTGGGATGGACACTGAGACACACACGACTGAGTGGGGGAGGAAATAGAAAACAGAACAGAGTGGCGCCTGCAGAAAGAGTGTGCAATCCAGGGGTACTAATTGAGAGACTGAGTAAGCCAGTATCTCTTGGCGCCTCCTCGGAGCTGCAGTGGGTGGAAAGCAGCCATTTTGTCTGTTTACATTTGGGCTTAAAGGAGAACTGTCTTTGCCTCCACACTAACCTTCGTGGAGTAGAGCAACAGGACACTTCTTGCTCGAGGGAGGGCAGCTCAAAGCCCTGACGCCCACCTACTCAAGTTACAATAAAAAAAAACTGAGTAGCGCCTGAAGGGGGAAAAAGGGCAGCATCCAGAGCTGCAGCGGGCAGAGAGCAGTCATCCTGTCTGTTTACATTCGGGCTGTGTAGAGCAGCCTGCTTACACTGGATATTGGTACAGACTCACAGCAGCCTATAGCAGAGGGAAATCAACCTGAAAAACCACCCAGATGGAATGCCAAAAAACAAAACAAAAACCCGCAACAAGAATATAGAAGAACATATAAACTTGCCAATGGAGCAGGCTAAACCAACCATAACAGAGGCAGAAGAATAAGAAGTTGAAAACATGCCAGAAAAAGAATTCAGAAAATTAATAATCAGAATACTTAGAATTAATGAGAAACAGTGTCAAGAGCTGAATGAAAAACAAGCCCAAGGATTAGAGATCCTAAAGAGAAGCCAGAATGAGATTCTAGAACTGAAAAACTCAATTGACCATATAAAAAACACTGGAATCCCTCGGAAATCGAACAGATGAAATAGAAGACTGAATATCAGAATTCGAAGACAAACTTCCAGAAATAATACAGTCAGTTCAAACGCAGGAAGAAGAAATTAAAAAATTAAAAAATATGGTCAGAGACCTACAAGATTCCAACAGTGTAATGTTCCGATAATAGGAGTCCCTGAGGGGGTGGAAAGAGAGAATGGATTGGAAGGTGTCTTCAACAAAATAATATCAGAAAACTTCAAACAAAGGCAGCTGGATAACAACACACAAATACAACAGATAGCTAGGACTCCGAACAGAGTAGACCAGAAGAGAAATTCACCACGACACATTGTGGCAACACTCAGTTCAGTGACCCACAAAAAACAAATCCTAAAATGTGCCAGAGAAAAGCGACAAATCACATTCAGGGGTAAGTCAATCAGACTCACCCCAGACTTCTCATCGCAAACACTACAGGCAAGGAGACAATGGCGTGATATATTTCAAGTTTTAAAAGACAAACAATGCCAACCTAGAATACTATATCCTGCAAAGCTATCATTTATGAATGAAGGGGAAATAAAGATCTTCCACGACAAACAGAAACTGAAAGAATTTGTATCCATGCGTCTTATCCTACAACACTTGCTCAAAACGTGCTGCACACAGAAATACAAAAACAAGAACTTCACTACAAAAAAAAAAGAGAATGTAGAGTAACCCACAAACAAAGTTCAAAATACATAAACAGCTCGTTTCAGGAAACATGAAGGGGAAAAGACAGTACTTAACAGTAATCACATTGAATGTGAATGGTCTTAATTCCACAACAAAGAGACATACATAGACTAGCTGATTGGATAAAGAAAGAGAATCCATCTATATGCTCCCTTCAGGAGACACACCTTATCAGCAAAGATGCATGAAGACTGAAAGTGAAAGGATGGAAAAAGATACTCCAAGCTAATGGAAATCAAAAAACAGCTGGTGTGGCCATCAGACAAATATCAGACAAAATAGACTTTAACATAAAAACTATTAAAAGAGACAGAGAAGGGCACTATATAGTGATTAAAGGATCTATCCATTAGGAAGACATTACTATTATAAATATATACGCACCTAATTACAGGGCGCCTGGCTACCTGAAAGAATTACTAAAGGATTTAAAGGGAGATATAGACTCAAATACAATAGTAACAGGGGACTTCAACACCCCACTCTCACCAATGGACAGATCAGCCAGACAGAAATTCAACAAGGAAACAACTGAGCTAATTGATGCCATAGACCAAATAGACCTAAGAGATATCTTCAGAACCTTCCACCCCACAGACACAGAGTTCACATATTTCTCCCCAGTACATGGAACATTCTCTAGGATTGACCATATACTAGGCCATAAAGAGAGCCTCAACAAATTCAAAAAAATTGAAACTATACCATGTAGCTTCTCAGACCATAGCACAGTGAAACTTCAAATCAACAACCCAAGAATCTCTACACCATATGCAAATACATGGAGAATGGACAACATGATCCTAAATGAACAGTGGGTCATTGAAGAAATTAAAAGAGAAATCAAAAGATTTCCAGAAACAAATGAAAATGATAACACAACCTATCAAAACCTGTGGGACACAGCAAAAGCAGTGCTAAGAGGAAAGTTTATAGCAATTAGTGCCTACATCAAGAAGCTGGAAAGGAACCAAAAAATTGAACTCTCCATGCACCTCAAGGATTTAGAAAAACAGCAGCAAATCAAGCCCAAATCCAAAAGGAGGAAAGAAATACTAAAGATCAGAGAAGAAATAAACAGAATTGAAACCAAAAAAAAAAAAATACAAAAGATCAACAAAACCAGGAGCTGGTTCTTTGAAAAAAATAAACAAAATCGACACACCATTGGCCCAACTAACCAAAAAAAGGAGAGAGAAGACCCAAATCTGTAAAATCAAAGATAGTAATGGAAATGTAACAACAGACACAACAAAAATTAAAAGAATCATCAGAAACTACTACAAAGAGATGTATGTTAACAAATTGGGGAACCTGGAAGAAATGGATAGATTCCTGGACAAATACAACCTTTCTAAACTGAGCTGTGAAGATATAGAAAATCTAAACAGACCCACAACCATGGAAGAAATTGAATCAGTAATAAACGCACTACCGAAAAAGAAGAGCCCAGGACCGGATGGCTTCACTGCCGAATTTTACCAGACATTTAGAGAACAACTAACCCCAGTTCTTCTCAAATTATTCAAAATGATCGAAAGAGAGGGAATCCTTCCAAATTCTTTCTATGAAGCCAATATCACCTTAATTCTTAAGCCCAGAAAAGACACAACAGAGAAAGAAAACTACAGACCTATCTCCCTGATGAACATAGATGCAAAAATAGTCAACAAAATTCTGGCAAACTGAATCCAACTACACATCAGAAAGATCATTCACCCGGACCAAGTGGGATTTATCCCTGGTATGCAGGGATGGTTCAATATTCGAAAGTCAATCAATGTAATACATCACATTAATAAATTGAGAAACAAAAACCATATGGTTATCTCAATAGATGCAGAGAAAGCATTTGACAAAATGCAACAACACCCTTTCATGATGAAAACCCTAAGCAAATTGGGGTTAGAAGGAACATTCCTGAACATAATTAAGGCAGTCTATGATAAACCAAAGGCCAGCATCATATTGAATGGGGAAAAGTTGGAGGCATTTCCATTGAAAACTGGCACCAGACAGGGATGCCCACTCTCACCATTGCTATTCAATATAGTCCTAGAAGTGTTAGCCAGAGCCATCAGGCAAGAAAAAGAAATTAAAGGGATACAAATGGGAAAGGAGGAAGTTAAACTATCCCTATTTGCAGATGACATGGTACTATATATAGGGGACCCGATAAACTCCTATAAGAGACTACTGGAACTCATAGAAGAGTTTGGTAAAGTAGCAGGATACAAAATCAACACTCAGAAATCAACAGCCTTTGTATACACAGACAATGCCAGGGATGAGGAAGAACTACTAAGATCAATCCCATTCACGATAGCCACAAAAACAATAAAGTACCTTGGAATAAATTTAACCAAGGAGGTCAAAGACCTCTATGATGAAAATTACAAAACACTAAAGAAAGAAATAGAAGACGACACAAAAAATGGAAAAACCTGCCATGCTCATGGATTGGAAGAATCAATATCATCAAAATGTCCATTCTCCCAAAAGCAATTTACAAGTTCAATGCAATACCAATCAAAATACCAAAGTCATTCTTCAAAGACCTAGAAAAAACGATGCTGAAATTCATATGGAGAAACAGGAGACCCAGAATAGCTAAAGCAATCCTTTACAATAAAAACAAGGCTGGAGGCATCACAATTCCAGACTTCAAGACATACTACAGGGCAGTTGTAATCAAAACAGCCTGGTACTGGTAAAAAAACAGATGGATAGACCAATGGAACAGAATAGAAACACCGGAGATCAATCCAAACACCTATAACCAACTCATATTCAACAAAGGACCTAAAACCAACCCCTGGAACAAGGACAGCCTCTTCAACAAATGGTGCTGGGAAAACTGGATGTCCACATGTCACAGTATGAAGCAAGACTTCTACCTTACACCTTATACAAAAATCCACTCAACATGGATCAAAGAACTAGAGACATGCCACGACACCATGAAACTAATTGAGAGCATAGGGGAAACCCTTCAAGATATTGGAATAGGTGAAGAATTCCTGGAGAAGACCCCACAGGCACGGGTAATCAAAGATAAAATAAACAAATGGGATTACCTCAAATTGAGGAGTTTCTTAACAGCAAAGGAAACAGTCAGGAAAGTGAAGAGGCAACCAACAGAATGGGAGACGTTATTCACAAACCACACAACAGATAAAGGATTAACAACTAGAATCTACACAATGATCAAAAAACACCACAGAATCAAAACAAACAACCCAATAAAAATGGGCCAAGGACCTTAACAGACATTTTTCAAAAGAGGAAATCCAAATGGCCAACAGACACATGAAAAAATGCTCAGGATCCCTAGCCATCAGGGAAATGCAGATCAAAACCACAATGAGATTCCACTTCACTCCGGTTATATTGGCTTACATACAGAAATCAACCAACAACAGATGCTGGCGAGGATGTGGGGAAAAAGGGACACTAACCCACTGTTGGTGGGAATGCTAACTGGTAAAGCCACTATGGAAGACAGTCTGGAGAATCCTCAGAAACCTGAATATAGCACTACCACAGGACCCAGCCATCCCACTCCTTGGAGTATACCCAAATGGAATTAAAGGGGTGAAAAAAGCCATTTGCACCTCAATAGTTGTTGCAGCTCAATTCACAATAGCTAAGAAGACATGGAATCAACCTAAATGTCCATCAACGGATGACTGGATAAAGAAACTATGGGATATGTACTCTATGGAACACTATACAGCAGTAAAAAACAATGAAATCCGGGCATTTACAACAAAATGGAGGAAGCTGGAAAACATCATGCTGAGTGAAATAAGCCAGTCCAAAAGGGACAAATATCACATGTTCTCCCTGATCGATGGCAACTAAACGAGCACCTAAATGATACCCATTGAAGTGAAATGGACACTGTGAGAGACAATGACATGAGCAGCCCTTGTCTAGACTGTTGAGGAACAACTTACTATTTTGTTTCCTTTAGTATTTTTGTTGTTGTTGTTGTTGTTGTTGCTCGGTTTGCTCTACACAAGACCACTGGTTGAACTCTGCAATCAATGCACAACCATTCTTAAGCATTTAAAAATTAACAGAAAATTGATCTCTGTGAAACATAGGAGTGGGAATAAGAGAGGGAGGAGATATATAGGACGGCACATACTCACTCAGACCTACCTCCAATGGTGGAACTAGAAATGTGCCAGGGGATTTCAACTCAACCTTACCAAGGAGGCAGGTACCAATGCCAGCAAACTTGGTAAAGTGATAAATATAAATACAGAATTGATCAAAAAGATAGGGTAAGTGTCGAAGAGATTACACAAATAAGACCAGTGTAAGCAAATAATGAAGGACAGAATTAAAAGGGAGAGAACGATCCTGCAGGGGAAACAGGACACACAGCAGACTCATAGAATGGCAAATGCCCAAAACAGCACTCCTGCCTCAGAATCAACCCTTGGGACATTCGGATCTGACTAAAAGGTCCATGAGAGTCTCACAGGCATGGAAAGCCATGACACGGTGGCAAAAAACAATCTAAATGAAAGATCCTGGTGAACAAGACCCCAGCAGAAGGAACAGGCCATCAAGGAGAGAGGCGCCTTTCTCTGAAGGGAGGAAGGAACCGCCACTGTGATATGGCCTGGACTAAACAAATTCAGAGTTGGTGAACTCAAGGGGCTTCCATAGCCTAGACAGCTCATAGCAAGAGTCTCGGGTGATTGCTGACATCATAAATAAGAGTGCCAATTGTTAAATCAACAACGGGAGTCACTGAGTTCATGCTCCCCACACAGGATCTCTGTCCTTAATATGTTTAACTATGAAACTCAAAAACAACACTACTAGTCGAACAATACCCTATACCTGGTTCGGTTGTGTGAGTACAACCTGTTGAAATCCCTGCTTAGGATATACTAAGTTGATCTTCAGTATATGAAGGTAATTGAAAATGAAACGTGATGAAGGGCAGGATGGGAGAGGGAGTGGGTGAGGGGAGGGCCACAGGAGGGAGGGAGGTTGTGGGGGGAAGCCACAACAATACAAAAGTTGAATTTTATATTCTACTTAAAACTATTGGTTGAACTCTGTAATTAATACACAATCACTCTTAGGTGTTTAATGCTATAACTAGTACTCAAATAGTATTTTACACTTTTTGTTTCTGTGTGGGAGCAAAATGTGGAAATCTTTACTTAACATACGCTAAATTTTTCTTCTGTATATAAAGATAATTGAAAATTATATATAATTATATTAAATTATATATTAAATTAAATTATATATAATTATATATTTATATATTATATATAATTATATATTAAATTATATATAATATATATTAAGTTATATATAAATTAAATTATATATATTAAATTAAATTTTATGTATTAAATTTTATATAATTATATTAAATTATAATAATTGATAATTGAAAATCTTGATGTGAAGGGGAGGGGAGAGGGTGTGGGAGAGGGGAGTGTTGTGGGTGGGAGGGAAGTTACGGGGGGGAGGAAGCTATTGTAATCCATAAGCTGTACTTTGGAAATTTATGCTCATTAAATAAAAAAAAAAATAAAAAAAATTTAAAAAAAGAACATATAATATGGAGGGGCCATTGCCATGGCGTAGTGGGTTAATCTTTCCACCTGCAGCACTGGCATCCCATCTGGTTGCCAGTTCTGGTCCTGGCTGCTCCACCGCCAATCCAGCTCTTTGCTCAGGCCTGGGAAAGCAGTAGAAGATGGCCCAAGTGTTTGGGTCCCTGCACCCATGTGGGAGACCTGGAGGAAGCTCCTGGCTCCTGGCTTCGGATTGGTGCAGCTCTGGCCATTGCAGCCATTTGGGGAGTGAACCAATGGAGGGAAGACCTTTCTTTCATGATTCTCCTTCTCACTGTCTGTAACTCTACTTCTCAAATAAAATAAATAAAATGTTTTTAAAAAGAACAAACAATATGGAATAGGCATTTGGCCTATTGGTTAAGATGCCAACCAGTTACGATGCCTAAGCGCCATATGCGTATACTTGGTTTCTAGTCACAGTTATGGCTACTGGTACCTGTTCTGCTAATGTAGATCACAGAGAGCAGCATGTGATGGCACAGGAACCTGGGTCCTGGCCACCAACGTGGGATATAGCTGTAGAGTTTCAAGCTTCTGGCTTTCGGCAAGCCTGGACCTGACTGTATGGAGTATGTGGGAAGTAAACAATCACATTGCTTTGCTCCCCATCCAGCTCACTGCTGTGCAAATAGGAAGCAGAAGATGTTTGTTCAAATACCTGGGTTTTTGCCACCATTTTGAAGACCCTGATTGAGTTCTGTACTCTTGGCTTTGGCCTGATTGTGCCCAGGCTACTGTGCTGATTTGGTGATTAAATCAGAAAGTCGAATATATCTCTCTCTTTCCCTCCCTACCCCCCTCCATCTTTGCCTTTAAATAAGTACATCTTTTTAAAAATCACCAGAATCAAACTTGATTCTTTGACAAATGAACACATATTACAAACACTTAGATTACAAAGGAGAGACTCAGAATCTTAACTCAGAAATGAAATATAGACTGTTACCAACGAATGCACAGAAACAGAATTATAAGAGAAGTCTATGGAGAAGGAACTCCAAAAAATCCAGATAATTAATATAGGAAGAAATTCCCTGCAAACATGAACACCATCGAAGTTCTTTACAGAATAATTATTAATCATCATAGACATAGTACAAAAATGATGGTTGAGAACAATGCCAGGGCATTCATGTTTTATGTGTAGTATACCAGAGTTAAAACACAAATTTAACTGGTTGTGATCTTTGAGTTTTATGTTGTAGAAGCAATCAAACCTTCCTACCATGGAGGATAGAACAGAAAAAGAGGTGTTGGTAGGAGAGGGGCTGCATCTTGGCCTCCCAGTGCAACCTGTAGTTCTCAGCAGAGAAGCTATTGTAGAATTGGTCAGCTGCAGCCACCACACTCAGTCAGCAACTGAAAAAAGAATCTTATGAATGAGAAAGATATGCCCATTTCTCATTTACTATTATGAAGTTAAATACTTCTCTAACTCCAGTTTCAATAACTGAAGATAAACCTCAGTTGCCAAAAGTGGGCAATTCTGTAGTCAGATGTTCCTATGTGTTTCTTTGTGCTTATTGTTGCTGGTGCTGCAGTTGGATATCTATGGCCTTCTCATTTCACATCAGTCAGCATATCCACTATAGCATTGTAAGGGTAGCAGGGGGGTGCTCCTTGAGTAGCTATCTTGTGAGAATGCAGTAAGTGAAATACCAGCAGAAAGATAGGGAAATAACAGGTTCTGGGATATAGATGTGTCCTTTTTTCTTAAATAACTACAAGATACCAGGTTCTGGTGTCAGAGCAGACCACCACATTTTGTCTCTCTCTCTCTTTCTTTCTCTCTCTCTCTCTCTCTCTCTCTTTCTTTCTTTCTTTTGACAGAGTGGACAGTGAGAGAAAGAGAGAGAGAGAGAGACAGAGAGAAAGGTCTTCCTTTGCCATTGGTTCACCCTCCAATGGCTGCTGCGGCCAGCGCACCGTGCTGATCCAAAGGCAGGAGCCAGGTGCTTCTCCTGGTCTCCCATGGAGTGCAGAGTCCAAGGACTTGGGCCATCCTCCACTGCACTCCCGGGCCACAGCAGAGATCTGGCCTGGAAGAGGGGTAACTGGGACAGAATCCGGCACCCCAAGCGGGACTAGAACCTGGTGTGCCGGTGCCGCAAGGTGGAGGATTAGCCTAGTGAGCCACGGCACCGGCCAGACCACCACATTTTCAACTTGTCAGCAACAGTTTCCAACTATGGCATTTCTATAGTGATCAGTGAGGTAATGTCTTTCAACTCTTTCTACTCAGAAAGATGGCATTCTCAGCTCATCAGAGACCAGGACCATTTCCTTGATGTGTAGAATGTTCCAGGTATTGGAAGCCAGATCAGACCTCAATAGAGAGATAACCTGGTCAGAGACAATGACCACTTCCTGAAATGTATGTAAGGAAGCCATTTCTCAATTCACCAGAAACCAGACTCCTGAAGAAAACATGAAAACATGAAACAAAACACCAAAGCAGGCCCTGACATAAGTGATTGATCAATCAACAGGCAATCGCTAAATAAGCTGTGTTGTCCACAACCTTACTGGAACACTCCCTTGGATCCCCTCCTCAGTGAAACTTTACTTCTCCTTTTTCTCACACTCATCCAACCTGAAATAAAAAACTGACTCAAACTCCTGCAACAATTTGATTCTGTAATTTTTAATTGTGATTTCAAATAAATTATTTTCCTAGGACATGCTGAGAAGTATGGAAACAATTATGGTTGAAATAATTTGTCAAAATTGTCGAGGGCTGTTCAGAGCAGAAACAGCCAAGTAATGTTTAAGACATAGGGTTCTAGGCTGGCACTGTGGCTCATTTGGCTAATCCTCCACCTGCAGTGCTGGCACCCTGGGGTTCTAGTACCTGAGGGGGCATTGGATTCTGTCCCAGTTGCTCCTCTTCCAGGCCAGCTCTCTGCTGTGGCCCGGGAAGGCAGTGGAGGATGGCCCAAGTGCTTGGGACCCACACCCCCATGGGAGACCAGGAGGAAGCACCTGGCTCCTGGCTTCAGATAGGTGTAGTGGCCATTTGGGGAGTGAACAAATTGAAGGAAGACCTTTTTATCTGTCTCTCTGTCTCTCACTAACTCTGCCTGTCAAAAAAAAAAAAAGAGAGAGAGAAATCATCAAAAAACAACAAAAAAAAACCACATAGGGTTCTGTTGTAAGAGTGACCATATCACTTACCAAGAACCCCAGTATCAAAGACTATCACAACAGGCTAAATATACCAACAGATATGTTTGAGGAAGCCATGAACATTCACTCTATAGTGCAGTCATGGAGCAGCATTTGATAGCAGACTAACACATTTGTGAATCTGTAATTTCTAGAGGAATAAGGACCCTCATGTGATATCTTTTTTTTTGACAGGCAGAGTGGGCAGTGAGAGAGAGAGACAGAGAGAAAGGTCTTCCTTTTGCCATTGGTTCACCCTCCAATGGCCACCACGGCCAGCGTGCTGCAGCCAGCACACCGCGTTGATCCGATGGCAGGAATCAGGTACTTATCCTGGTCTCCCATGGGGTGCAGGGCCCAAGGACTTAGGCCATCCTCCACTGCACTCCCTGGCCACAGCAGAGATCTGGCCTGGAAGAGGGGCAACCAGGACAGAATCTGGTGCCCCGACCGGGACTAGAACCTGGTGTGCCAGCACCACAAGGTGGAGGATTAGCCTAGTGAGCCACAGCGCCAGCTTATCTTTTTCATATTCATTAAGATACTCCAAAATATTTTGCTTCTCCTTATGATACAGAAGCAAGATGTCAAACAGAATACATAAACTTATGTTCAGTAATTACTGTTTCAGTACTTTATTTGGCTTAGAAAGGATCTAGACTCAACTCTAGAGGGAAATAATATTAAAGAAAGCTAGCCATTGTTTTCAGTAATTTCCTAGTAACTTTTTATAACATGTACGTATGGGGAGACAAGCTACTATTATTAAGCCTATGATACTACTATTTTACTTACCAAACATTTTTTTAACTTTTATTTGATGAATATAAATTTCCAAAGTACAGCTTATGGATTACAATGGCTTCCCCCCCATAACGTCCCTCCCACCCGCAACCCTCCCCTCTCCCACTCCCTCTCCCCTTCATCAAGATTCATTTTCGATTCTCTTTATCTACAGAAGATCAGTTTAGCATACATTAAGTAAAGATTTCAACAGTTTGCTCCCACACAGAAACATAAAGTGAAACATAATAGATGATTTTTTAAATGATGATGAAATCAGATCAGACCTATTGTCATGTTTAATCCCAGTAATCCCAGTGAGAGTCAAGTTGGGAATTGATAATTTCTTCTTCTTCTTTTTTTTTTTTTTACAGAAGATCAGTTTAGTATACATTAAGTAAAGCTTTCAACAGTTTGCACCCCCATAGAAACACAAAGTGAAATATACTGTTTGAGTACTCGTTATAGCATTAAGTCTCAATGTACAGCACGCTAAGGACAGAGATCCTACATGAGGAACGAGTGCACAGTGACTCCTGTTGTTGGCTTTACAAATTGACACTCTTGTTTATGGCCTCAGTAATCTCCCCATGCTCCAGTCATGAGTTTCCAAGGCTATGGAAGCCCCTTGAGTTCTCTGACTCTTATCTTGTTTAGACAAGGTCATAGTCAAAGTGGAGGTTCTCTCCTCCCTTCAGAGAAAGGTACCTCCTTCTTTGAAGACCTGTTCTTTCCACTGGGATCTCACTCACAGAGATCTTTCATTTAGGTGTTTGTTTGTTTTTTTTTTTTTTTTTTTTTGGCCAGAGTGTCTTGGCTTTCCATGCCTGAAATACTCTCATGGGCTTTTCATCCAGATCCGAATGCCTTTAGGGCTGATTCTGAGGCCAGAGTGCTGTTTAGGACATCTACCATTCTATGAGTCTGCTGAGTATCTCGCTTCCCATGTTGGATCACTCTCCCCTTTATTTATTCTATCGGTTAGTATTAGGAGGTACTAGACTTGTTTATGTGCTCCCTTTTACTCTTAGTCCTTTCATTATGATCAATTGTGACTGCCTGCTGTTGGAGCCACCCAAAGGTCTCTGATACATGACAGAGCAGAGCCACCATGCAGCAGAAGGCTGTGATGTTAGACACAGAAGCTGTACGGGTGGGCCAGGATCATTCAAGCACCAAAGAAATATACTCAAGCTGCTCCACATTGTTGACTCCTCCACAGTTTCCACCACCCAAACCTGTAGCTTTGCTGTCACAGGAGCCATGGTCACTAAGAAAGAAGGGCTGACTGTATGAAGGAGGCAGCCCCAGCAGATGGCCCTGCTGTCGAGGCTAAGCACTGCCAATGCAGAAGCCAATGCAGCATGGCCTAGCTCCCTGCAACAGTAAATTTCCATGGCATTGTTTGCTGTGTCTTTGTCCTGCTACTTTGTTGCCTGCACGCAGTGGTCGAGGCTGCTTCCAGGGACACTAAGGGAAGTTCACACTGTGAAGTAAACCCATCGGCTCTACTCCAGGCTGCTTAGTGGGACAACAGTAACACATACATTGATCTCCACTGCTGCCGTTCCTAACCAAAAATAGGCCTGAATTATAACAGGCATTCAAAGGAACCTGCAAAGCAATAACCTGGAGGAACAAATAGCTAGAATAATATACAGTTGGACTCCTAGAAGGCAAAGCAGACCAGAGAGAAGCATGAATTTATCACTGACCCAGGTCCAAATCACCAAGAAGCCAGACAGAGATGGAACATCCCCCAGAAACTCTCCCTCCACACCCTATTTTCTACAACACATGGTTTAACGTCTATCCACAGCAGTGGACTGAGATATGTTAATTCAAGTTGTGATGTTTATAAAAAGCAAAGAAAAAAGCAGTCTGAAAATCAGAAACCAACACAGTGCTCTGATGTGCTTACGCTTTATACTGCAGAACTAGTACTAGGCGTCAGCTGACTACATCTGAGCGGCTTCTCATGGCCACTCTGGAAACACAACTAATGGAAACTTGTGCTATTAAAACCATGCTTACACCAGAGAGGTGGGGAAATAAATAAAATCGAGCAAATGAAGGGAAAAAGGAAACTACCTCAAGATTATCTGTCTTTAATGTTAAAACGATCTCCTTAGGTTCACATTAAAATGAGTTTATGCTTTCATCCCTTCATGAATGACAGAGGGAACCTCATATAATGTTTGCAGTCAATAATGCAGAAGGGTTGGTATCCCAAAGAGCAAATGCAAATTCACAGAGAATAAAGAAATGACTGGAAAAATCAAGGATGAATAGATTTATTAATTCATTAACCAAGGCAATGTTTAAAAATAAAAATATTTTGGGCTGACATTGTGGTATAGCAGGTTAAGCTGCCGTCTGTGATGCTGGCATCCAGTATGCACACAAGTCCAGGACCTGACAGTTTCATCTCCCGTCCAGCTCTGGGCTAATTTGCCTGGAAAAACAGTGGCAGATGACTCAAGTGCTTGGTCCCCTGCACACATGCAGGAGACTTGGGAAAGATCTCTGGGCTCCTGACTTTGGCCTGGACCAGTCTGGGCCATTGTAGCCTTTTCGGGACTGGGCCAGTAGATCTAAGACCTCTCTGTCTTTCTCTGTAACTCTCATATAAATTTTAAAATCTTTAAGAAAACTAAAAAAAGAAAAAGTCACCTCTAAATCTTGAAATTTACAGTTAATACGCAGTGGAATTTGATCCTTCAACTCTCAAAATAAGCAAGCTTCCTGGGTTTTTCAGTGACCATTTTTACATTCAGTGTTGCAAAGCTGACATAGAAACAGAAGCTCACACCACATGACCTTTCCTAAGGTTCTCCATGGAGATGAGAACTCAGTTTTGCTGAGACATAAATGTGCACGACTGCACTGCTCTGCAGGATGCACCACAAAGGGGAGGACTCTCCACACCTGTCCCGTGGCTGTAGGAACCCAGGGAGTCTCCACTGTAGAGGAAGGCAGTGGAGGGCAGAGCTGGGGATCGCCTCTGGGGACCTCAGATTCAGGGAATGCCCTTCCAGGCTTCTCTCACTTCCTACTTATCTCCCAGCGCAGATGTGCACTGTGTCCCCTGCAATCCATGGTCTCAGGGAAAAGATTGCACGCTGGGAAATGAGTGAAGATGAAAGTGGAATGGAGGCATTTAAGGTCTGTGCCTCTTCACACAGGCTCCAGGATATGCGTAGACTGGAGAGGCAGGACATGTGCTTCTGATGGTGTCAGAGTACCAGGGAGAGACTTACCCGGTGCCCATATGGGATGCTGGTACTACAGGTTGTGGTTTAACCCACTACACCACAGCACTGGCCCAAACTTTTATGTATTTTTACTAGAAAATCGCTCATGGCTTCTAGGTCTCCAGCTCTATGCCATGAGTTTCTCTTTTCTGACTTTCCTCACAATGGGCCTGGGGTTATGGGTTTTCAGGAAGTAGATCTCAACAGTAATGTATTGCCCGTGGTCCTGGACAGCAGACAAAGATTGAAGCTCTGGAGATTTCTGGTGCAGACCTGCTCTTCCCTGATGGGTCTGCAGCTGTGGCCTTGAATGGCGGGACGGTGAAACAGGCTCCCTCAGACTCCTTTTTTCTTTTTAAATTAATTTTTTTTCTCTTCCTTCCTTCCCTCCCTCCCTCCCTCCTTCTCTCTTTCTTTCTTGAGCTACAGTGACAGAGGAGAGACAGATCTTCCATTCCCCAAATGGCGACAATGGTGGGGCGGGCCAAGCTGAAGCCAGGAGCCTGGAACTCCCTCTGTGTCTTTCATGGGCGTGGCAGGGGTGCAAGACTCTGGCCGCCACCCAAGGCTTTCCCAGGCACATCAGCGGGGAACTGGATTGGGAGTGCAGTAGCTTGATCTAAGCAGCGCCCATAGGGAATGCCGGCATTGCAGGCAGCCACTTAAGCGGCTGTGCCGCAACGCCTGACGCCCGAAGCCTCTGTTGGCCCTGTAAGAAGGACGGTGCACTGCTCGTGTACATTCCACTTTCATTCCGGCCTGTGGATTCCACACAAGCGCCGTCTCCCACCGCGCGTCGTGAGTGTCCACGCATCTGTGACGGATGCCCTGTCGTGCTCTGCACTCCACACTCTAGGGCTCCATCGTTCTGAGGATAACGCGTGTGTGTGTGTGTGTGTGTGTGTGCGCCCTCGGGGAACGCAGGGAGATGGAGTCCTTTGAAGCTTGCCGCTGGAGATGGAGTCTGAGGCGAGCGCCTGCAAGGTGTTCTGGGAGAAGCGGTCCTCTGACGTGAGCATCCTGCTAGGAACTCTGGGAGATGGAGTCTGAGGCAGGCGCTCACAGGACCCTGGAAAGTTAGTCTGAGATGAGCGCCCGCGAGGTGTTCTGGAAGACGTGGCCCTCTGTCGCACAGTGAGCGCGGGGACCTCTGGGAGATGGAGTCTGAAGCGGGAGACCATGGTGCATTCTGGGAGACGCGGTCCTCTGACGTATGATGCCCGCGGGGACCCCTGGGAGATGGAGTCCTCCGAGGTTTGTCGCTGGCTGGGCTCTGGTAGTTGGAGTCGCGGGGGGCGCCCGCGGGGCTTTCGCACATGGCTTTCTGAGGGTTTCATGCTCAGGGGGCTCTGGAAGCTGGGGTCCTCAAAGAGGGCAGCCCAGCAGGGCCCTCCGTGAGACGGAGCCCTAGGAAGCTGGACACCCACGGGGCTCTGGGAGATGGAATCTGAGGCGGGCGCACCCAGGGCTCTGGGAGATAAAGTCTGAGGCAGGCGCCCATGGGGCTCTGGGAGATGGAGTCTGAGGCAGGCGCCCATGTGGCTCTGGGAGATGCAGTCTGAGGCGGGTGCCCACGGGACTCTGGGAGATGGAGTCCTTTGAGGCTTGTCGCTCGCTGGCTCTGGGAGTTCGAGTCTGAGGCGCCCATGGGGCTCTTGGAGATGGGGTCTTAGGGATTTGCGCAGAGTGCTCTGGAAGACGGAAGACGGGCTCCTCAAAGAGGGCACCCCCGCAGGGCCCTCCGTGAGAGGAGTACTCGGAAGTCGGCTGTCCACGGGGCTCTGGGAGATGCAGTCTGAGGCAGGCGCCCATGGGGCTCTGGGAGATGCCGTCTGAGGCAGGTGCCCACGGGGCTCTGGGAGATGGAGTCTGAGGCGGGCGCCTAAGGGACCCTGGGAAATGGAGTCTGAGTCCAGAGCCCGTGGGGTGTTCTGGGAGACGCGGTCCTCTGACGCAGGATGCCCGTGGGGACCACTGGGAGGTGTAGTCTGTGGCGAACGGCCGCGAGTCCTGTGCCGAGTCCTAGAAGCCACCAGAGGGCGCGCGAGCCTGCCTTTTCTGACTGTAGCCATCAAAGATGTGAGAAGTGCGCCAGAGGGCGCGCGAGCCTGCTTTTTCTGACTGTAGCCATCAAGGGTGTGAGAAGTGCGCCAGAGGGCGCGCGAGCCTGCCTCTTCTGGCTATAGCCATCAAGGGTGTGAGAAGTGCACCAGAGGGCGCGCGAGCCTGCCTCTTCTGGCTGTAGCCATCAAGGGTGTGAGAAGTGCGCCAGGTTCCCAGCAAGGATGAAATCTCAGATCTGCACTCTGTAAAATGCTTCCAATCTCTGGCTGACAGGTCTTCAGAGTGCTGGACACAGAAAGGTCTGGGGGGACGGGGGGAGAAATTCCACCTAAAGCACAAGATATCTACCAATAAGATATCCATGGCTGGCGCCGTGGCTCACTAGACTAATCCTCCACCTGTGGCGCTGGCATCCCGGGTTCTAGTCCTAGTTGGGGCGCTGGATACTAGTCCCAGTTGCTCCTCTTCCAGTCCAGCTCTCTGCTGTGGCCCGGGAAGGCAGTGGAGGATGGCCCAAGTGCTTGGGCCCTGCACCTGCATGGGAGACCAGGAGGAGGTGCCTGGCTCCTGGCTTCGGATCGGCGCAGTGCTGGCCATAGCGGCCATTTGTGGGGTGAACCAACGGAAGGAAGACCTTTCTCTCTGTCTCTCTCTCTCACTAACTCTGTCTGTCAAAAAAAAAAAAAGTTGGCCACTGAAACTAGTATGAGGCCTGGACAGTGACCTGTAATACTGATTTTTAGGTCCATATGATGACCTGTAATATGGTGTGATATCTGATCTCTGAAACTAACTTGATGTTCCCTGTGTGGCTTCCAGTATTACTCTATCATGTCTGCATAGTGACATCCTACAAGGTTGATTGGTTTGGCAGGTGGCTGCACTGGACTTGGTGGGCTTACTGTGTTAAATAAAGTTGGATGGTCTCTGTTTTTCCTGCATGGTGTTGACATGATTGTTTTCAAAAGCAATTTCCTTCTCAAATCTACAGGGAGGGTGGGACAGTGATGAATGCAAGTTCTTATTGCAACTGCTACTGTTTCTTTTAAAAGATTTTAGCAATGGGCCAGGTGCAGTGGCATAGTGGGTAAAACCGCTGCCTGTAGTGCCAGCATCCCATATAGGCGCCGGTTCGAGACCTGGCTGCTCCACTTCAATCCAGCTCTCTGCTACAGCCTAGGAAAGCAGTAGAAGATGCGGATGGAAGACCTCTCTGTCTCTGCCTCCTTCCCTCTCTGTGTAACTCTTTCAAATAAATAATCTTAAAAAAAGATTTTAGCTGTTTATAGATACACATTCTGATATTCCTGTTTTTAAAAGGTTTGTTTATTTATTTATTTATTTATTTGAAAGGCAGAGAGAGAGAGAGAGAGAGTTTTCAATCTGCTGGTTCACTCCCCAGATGGCTACAATGGCTGGAGCTGAGTCTATCTGAAGCCAGGAGCCAGGAGCTTCCTCCAGGTCTCCCACATGAGTGTGAGGGCCCAAGGACTTGGGTTATCTTCTACTGCTTCCAAACAGGCCATAACTGAGAACTGGATCAAAAGTGGAGCATCCAAGACTCCAACGGGTGCCCGTATGGGATGCCAGCACTGCAGGCGGTGGCTTTACCTGCTACGCCACAGTGCTGCCACCCTATTTTTTTAAAGAGACTTATTTATTTATTTATTTATTTGAAAGGCAGAATTACACACACACACACACACACACAGAGAGAGAGAGAGAGAGAGAGAGAGAGAGGTCTTCCATCCACTGGTTCACTCCCCAGTTGGCTGCAAGGGCTGGAGCTGTGCTGATCTGAAGCCAGGAGCCAGAAGCATATTCTGGGTCTCCCATGTGGGTACAGGGGCCCAAGGACTTGGGCCATCCCTCAGCGCTTTCCAAGGCCACTGCAGAGAGCTGGATCGGAAGTGGAGCAGCTGGAACTTGAACCGGAGCCCATATGGGATTCTGGCACTGCAGGCAGCAGCTTTACCTGCTACACCACAGCACTGGCCCCGTTTCCCTCATGACAACTGTTGTCATAATTTCTTTTTTTAAGATTTAAGTATTTGGCTTGTTTTCACATTTGAGTATTTCTTAAGCAGCTAAGTTAGATAATTAATTAAAATTTATAGATATTCTAATTTTTTGTGGTTACCCTAAGGACTTACAACCACATAAGTATAGGGTAGAGAATTATTATTGTGTTTATCTTCAGAGTATAAAACTGTATACAAGAACTTAATTTAGACATCAGTGAACTTGAACTGAGTTCTGAAAAGCCATATTTCAGATAGGTGAGATCTCACTGCCAGATTAACTATAGGGTAAAAAGTAGCATAAGAAGGGACTGGGATCAAGGATGGATTAGTCTCACAGTGGGGGAAGTGTTCACTGACATAGCTTGAATGGGGATGGGAAGAATGGAGAGAATAACCACGGATCAGGAAGCACAAATCAATTTGTTGGGAAGGTGTCCTCCTGATGAATTCACATTTCCAACTCTTGATTTTGCTTCTGTTTTTTTATATTGTTTTGCAGATTTTTTTTTGAGGGGCAGCAAGACTGACAGACAGAACTCTCATGCACTGGTTCATGCACCAAGTGCCTGCAAAAGACAGGCTTCGGCCAGGCCAAAGCCAGGAGCTGGAAGTTCAACCCAGGTCTCCCACACCCAAGTATTGGATCCCTTCTGAGAGTCTGCATTAGCTGGAAGCTGGAATTAGGAGCAGAGACAAGACTTCAACCCAGGCGCTCTGGTACGCAATGCAGGTGTCCCAAGAGGCAGCGTAGCCACTGAACCAAATGCCTATGCTGACGCTGATTTGATACTGTCAACTGATAAACATAATCTTCCAAAGCAATAGCTTGTGTTTTTATTGAATATAATTACAAAATAGCTTAAATGTCTATCCATCTTCGGAGTGATATAATTTGAAAATCTTTGGAATTTTTTGAAGATTCGGTTATTTGAGCAATGTCTTCTCACCCAAATCTTGTTTCTTGTGATGTCAACAAGTACTGAACATTATGTAGGATAAAAAGTGTTGATAGAAATATTTATAGAGTCTGTATACAAGGGGGCTTCAAAAATTGTGGAAAAATAAAATTAAGATATGTATCTTCTGATGCAAAACTGTTTCAACTCCATGCATAGTTTTTTCAAAATATGCACTTTCTATGAATTTTTGAAGAGCCCCTCATATTTTTAAGTCAGTAGCTTTAGAGTTCTTTTGAAGCATAAAGTTCTCCATTTTGAATAATGCAGAATTAATATTTTCTGACTCTTATGCAGGAAATCAGCTACATTTGTTGCTGTGGATTCATTCTGAGAGGAGGAGCATGGTGGGGGCAAGAGGCGTGGAGTCACCACACAGACCCCGGGAGTCAGGTGAAAGCAGGCCAGAGGCGAGCAGCCCACAGACTCGTCTATTTCAGTTGCAACAGCAGCTTAAATTGCCAAGAAAGCCTATCTGGTTAAGGGGTGGTTTATGCCCTAACCAATCACAGCCTGTTGCCAGGAAGTATCCAAAGCCATCCAATCACAGCCTGTTGCCAGCCATGCTCTGTTGCTGGGGGGTTCCCAGGGGGTTTCCTAAGCCACTCCTGAGTAACTGACACTCACTTGCCAGTGGCCATCTTAGCATGACCTTCTCATTCCACCATACATGAACATCTTTCAACTATAATTTGTCTGAGAAACTGTTTTTAAAACATTTCCTTCATAAAATTTAAATGAAAATCAGTAGGAGTTTATGGGTAATCTACTATATAACTTAGTGTTCAGGCTATAGCCAAAGCCACTACTGTAAAGGCCAAGTGATTTGACTTGGCCCCTGGTTTGATCTTGGGCTACCCTGCCTGCAAAGTCATTGCTCTTTCAGAATGCTATGAAGTTAGAAAACACTAGGTGGGGGTGCTGGCATCATGGTGTAGCAGGTAAAGCTGCTGCCAGCAGTGCCGGCATCCCATGTGGGTGACGGTTTGAGTCCAGGCTGCTCCACTTCCAATCCAGCTCTTTGCTATGGCCTTGGAAAGCAGTAGAAGATGGTCCAAGTCTTTGGGGCCCTGAACCCACGTGGGAGACTCAGAAGAAGCTCCTGGCTCCTGGCTTCAGATCGATGCAGCTCCAGCCATGGCAGCCAATTGGGGAATGAACCAGTGGATGGAAGACCTCTGCCTCTCTGCCTCTCCTTCTCTCTCTGTGTTATTTTCAAAAAATAAATAAATAAAAAGAAAATGCTAGGTGGGAAAACATGAAAAATGACTACATATCAGGCACTAAGATCAGAGAACACCATTTCAAGACAAACCTCAAAAGCAAGTAATCAATTCTTTTTAAGAAAACAGAGCTTGTGAAGGTTCCTCTGGCATTTTTGCAAAGGAATACAGAGTTTAAAATAAAGGCGTGCATAAATAAGCTTTAGGAAGATAAGCTAACAAGTTTTACTTCAAAAGAATCTGCTGAAGCCAAGAAAATGGTCATATTAGAAAACAGATTATTTGAGAGGATAGTTGACACCTGTATTTTCCTAAGAAAGTGAATCATTAGAGATGAAATGGTCAAATATCAGAGAAAGTAAGACTGTGTGGTGATAGAAATAAATACTAAAGTGCTCTTTAGACTCAGAGCTTCTACACAGAACAAATAGGCTTACGATGGCCCCCACACAATCCAGTGAATGTAACTGTTGTGCAGGACAGAGAAACACAGAGTAGTGGTCTCAACATGGAAGTCAAAGGGTTTCCTCTGATCTCTCCAGAGAGTGCAGACAGCACACTGCCAGAGTGAGGTGTTCAATTGGGAATAAAGTTCTACGGACAGTTTGTGGGACTGGCGCTGTGGCACAGCACTGTGAGCTGAAGCACTGGCATCCCATATGGGTGCTGGTTCTAAACCTGGCTGCTCCACTTCCAATCCAGCTCTCTGCTATGTCCTGGGAAAGCAGTGGAATATGGCCCAAGTCCTTGGGTCCCTGCACCCACATGGGAATCATGGAGAAAGCTCCTGGTTCCTGGCTTCAGATCGGCACAGCTCTGGCTGTTGTGGCCAATTGGGGAATGAGCCATCAGATGGAAGACCTCTCTCCCCCTCTCTCTGCCTCTCCTCTCCCTGTGTAACTCTGACTTTCAAATAAATGAATAAATCTTTTAAAAAGAGGGCAGTTGGTTTAGTTCCTTGTCATTACACACACATATAAATGCTATTTGAAATCTCCCTGCCCATCCAACAAAATCCCACAAACATGAACACAGGCACACATGTCACATACCCTAGCCCACACTTGAATAGGCCTGAGCCACACAAATGGACACACCACAGTGCACATCTAAAACACACACACACACACACATACATGTGCATAGTATTTGATGTGAGTGGGTATACACAAACATATATTTCATAAAGGTACACACACACTCATACACTTAACCCTCACACACTTACATAGTACACACAGATGAAGGTACACATGAAGATATACAATAACAACACTAACAGAGATGTATACATATGTTAGACAAGCACGCACATCACAATGCATGCATGTGAACACTAACATATACTCATGCACATGTGCACACAGATACAGACACAGATGTACAATCAGAAGGTTCCAGAGAAAGTAAATTTATCTCTACAAGATGTTTGAGAATTTTAAAATGAAGAAAAGGAGACACTAACACAAGAAAGGTGGAATAAACATATTCCCAAGCCTCTGAGAAACAGGGGTGCAGATACTAAAGCCTACGTCTTACTGCTCTCTTGTGGTGGTTCTAAAGAACACCTTTCTGATCACTGAACAGTCTCTCCTTCCTTCCCAAATGTCTAAAAAATAATAAGCCTCTCCAAATGTTTTGGAATCCACTATGAGAAACTGATGATATTTGACAATTATTACAAAACCAATAATGCAGTATCATTTGGTCAGAACTAATTACCTCCTGATGGCCATGTTCTGAATTCAAGGACAACCATATACCAAATGCTTGGGTTGGTTTACATTATTATCCCCTAAGAATTCCCTCACCATATTTGTTAGCCATTTGCATTTCTTCTTTAGAGAACTGTCTTCTGAGGTCCTTTCCCCATTTCTTAACTCGACTGGTTGTTTGTTGTTGAGTTTTTTATGTTGCTGATATATTCTGAATGTTAACCCCTTATCAGATGAGTAGCTCACAAGTATTTTTGCACTTTCTGTTGGATGTCTCTTCACTCTACGTTTTCCTTTGACATGCAGAAGCTTCTGAGTTTTGATATAATACCATTTGTCTAGTTTTGCTTTTGTTGTCTATGCCTTGGAGACCTTAACCAAGAAGTCACCATCTACACCAATGTCTTGAAGTGTTTCCCCTATATTATCTCCTAGGAAATTTAGTTGTAGGCCTTAAATTCAGGTCTTTAATGCATCCCCAGTAAGCTTAGGAGCCCCCAAATTATTCAGCTATCTGATGGTAATAAGGTATATAACATGCAATATCTTTTAAGATGATTTATTTACTTTATTTGCAATATAGAGTTAGAGGAAGAGAGAGAGAGGGGAGAGAGAGAGAGAGAGAGAGAGAGAGAGAGAGAGAGAGGTGTCTTCTATCTACTTCACTCCCCAGATGGCTGCAATGGCCAAAGCTGGGCCAGACCAAAGCCAGGAGCTGGGAGCTTCTTCCAGGTCTCCCACATGGGTGCAGGGGCCCAAGCACTTCTGCTACTACCCGAGGTACATTAGCAGGGAGCTGAATTGGAAGTGGAATGGCCAGGACTCAAACTGGCACCTGTATGTGCTGCAAGCACCTCAAGCAGTGGTTTAACCCACTGCACCACAGTACCAGCCCCAAAATGCAATCTTATTGTAAATACATCCTTCAGATGAACATTTTCAGAGAAAGAAAACAACTAGGAAAAATATTTTAATTTGGTGCAATTGCAACATACCACACAATGAAAAATGGCTCTCAGATGAAAGGCAGTCTTCCCTCATCAAAGCACAGACAAACCAAAGAGAAATTGTTTGTTGATATTTCTCATTTCTAAAGTAAGTGCACTCCGAAGTCCCTTGTATGTTGATTTTCTACCAGTGTCTTGCATCAATCTCTTTGCATGGTTTGAGCATCGTATGCAATGTTCATCTGTGAGACAAAACCTCCACATCACATGTCTTTGTGAACACTTGACTCTCTTTTCAGCAGGAAGCATGGACTCATGTGTATACTCTTGTCCATGCTTCTGCCATTCTTTCTTGGGCTCACCCTAATTGGGCATTTACCACCGTTCTAGGGACACTTCCTGTATGGTCACTAACAACCATGAGTCCCATAGCGCCATCTCAGCTCCTGTCCTGTCCAACCTGCTGCAGCCCTGGAGCTAATACTGAACTCTTGGTTGCCTAATAGTAACTATTGTAAAGGATTCAGCCTAGGTATTGTCCATTGTGATCCAATATTGTTGTTTCAAAGTATTTGGTATAGCATTCCTTATGTTTTCCTTTAAGAACTCCCCCTCCTTCAGACCCTTTGAGTGCACTCATAGTCTATTATGACACATGTTCAACCATTGCGTTGCTCTACCATTCCCAAATGAATATCATTCTTTGCAAAACCTGATTATTTTTGCTTTTGAGATTGCCATTGTCCTGGGGATATCACAGAAAACCTGGCCAGGTGGCCCAAGGCATCATGTTCTCTCCCAAGAGGCCCCTTCTTTTCCTACATGCCCCAGACAGGTTCCAAGAGGCCTGACTGCTGGCCTTGGAGCTGTCACTGAGATCATATGTGAAGTGGGGGCCAGGATGAGCCCATTCTGGTCTTGAAGGTGCTGACCTTTTGAAAGGATAAAGAGAGGCTGTTCTCTAGTCACTGAACTGCAAGGGGCATCTCTACTCCAAGATTCAATTAATCCATAGCCTGGGGGAGAAAAAAAAAAAACAATTTCCTGCAGCCTCAGGCCCCCATAGGCAAAAGTCTCTTCTGGCTCAGTCATCCTGCCCTCCCTGTGTACTCTCAGAGCCTCCAGAGGTTTTGTGGGGAGTCTCAGAATATCCTGATGCTGGTCAGTGGTGGTGAGGCAGGCCTGAGAATGGATCTTAGGCACCCAGGGTGTGGGGCTGTGTGAGTGGGCAGAAATGAGTGCAGGCATCCTCAACTCTAGCCAAGTACAAAGCACTAGAGAGAATCCTCTTCCTGGATCCAGGCCTTGGGGACCTCCAGGCTGGTCTATGTATCAGTGTGTGCAAAGCTCATGAGTATTCACGTGGGGCCCAAACCACCTCATCGTTAGAGAAGTAACACCAGTAACTGGAACATCTCTTCTGTGTGGTGTGGATACCTGTTCATTTGTCAGGCACCCCCCAAGTGGCACCTGGAGACCTGCTTGGACTGGGAGCTGAGTATGAATCCTTGGTTAACAACATCCAGGTGCAGAATGCAGTTTCTTTCTGAATAAAGGAGAGAAGATAAAAATTTGGATGGGGGAATGAAGTAGCAGGGTAAGACCCTTCAAGCTAATCAAGGGTGGGTTATCAGGTAACTAACAGGAGCCACCCTGCAGCTTCTCTCTGGCAGGTGTGTTCCTGCAGGGCTCCTGGAGCTGCATCCAGGCCTGGCTGTCCTCAAAGAGGCACCCCTGGGCCAGAGTGCAAATCTCGAGTTTTAATCCACATTCTGAGGCAGCCCCTGCACCCCCCCTGAACTTAATTGTTACTGTGGATTCGTTCTGAGAGGAGGAGCGTGGTGGGGGCAAGAGGCGCGGAGTCACCACACAGATCCCAGGAGTCAGGTGAAAGTGGGTGAGAGGTGAGCAGCCCGCAGACTCGTCTATTTCAGTTGGTACAGCAGCTTATATAGTCGAAGCAGTGAATCCAGTCAAGGGGCAGTTTATGCCCTAACCAGTCATAGCCCGTTGCCAGGCAGGCTCCATTGCCATGTGGTTTTGGAAGCCATCCAATCACAGCCTGTTGCCAGGCAGGCTCCATTGCCAGCAGCCATCTTGGCATGATCTTCTTGTTCCACCACATTGTCCCCTTTTTGTTTATTTTTGAGCAACGGGAGGCATGATTCTTGGCCATACCATTGTTGACCCCATTTCCATGTGGTCTCCATTCATGGCTGTGCCTGTCTTAGGTTGTCCCCCAGGAGATCTTAGCCACTGACTAACCAGCGCTCAAAATGGGAGACCATAGGAGTGCTTGCTCAGATGGGGGTAGGAATGAGGAACAATGGTAACCGCATGCAGGCTGTGGGCCATTTGAGTGGCTGACCAGAGCTAGTGGGAGTATAAAACAGTAGCAAATATGGCTATGGGCAGTTCCTCAGGGTAGTATGATAGGGCAGCAGCTTGACAATTGGTAGCAGGTGCGTCCACTAACAAGGTGGACTCTGTCTTGTTCAGCTGGTTCTGGTTGACTATCAGTTGCAGGCTTGATGTTTCTGGCTGGTACCCAAATGGGCTGTCCCACATTCTCTGGATAGACACAAGCATATCCTTGGCCCTTGGTCAGCAAAAGCCTTTCTATGGGTGTTGGAATCCAGGGCCTGAATTCCACATCTGCTCCTACATTTAGGGCAAACATGCAGGTGGGATGGGGTCTAGCAGCTGCTCTGAGAGCCTGGGGTACCTGGGGACTGCCACAAACATGGATACTCACTGGGTGCGGATGGGATGACCTCACATGGGTTATTGCCTCAAGGTCATCTAAGTTCATCCCATGGGTATCTGGGAGGTGTCTGACTAGGCATTGCTGCGTTGTCTGCTGACACGTCATTTTCACTGTCAGAGCGCTCTCTCCCGAAGTCATCAACTGATGTCTGTGAGACAGGGACCTGGAGAGACAGGCTCTCATCACTCACAGATTCATTATGTTTGGTCATCTGTGTGGGTTTCTGAGAGGGGGTATCTTTCCCATGTTTGAGTGCTTAAGAGCGGCACGGCACGCCAACTCTAGCCAAAGGAAAGACATGCACAGCACTGCTGCCATAACAAAACAAATTCCTAGCACCTCAGTGGTTGATGGCATTATGCAGAGGTTCCCTACGTTAGACGGACAGACAGTGGTGTATCAGGTCGTATGTTTGTCCTGTGCTTAGTGGGGGACTTCCTTGATTCATTAGGTCAAGGCCGTATGCCCACATGGTGTCTCCAGAGCGTCAACTCTCTCAAGGGAGGGTAGATGACTTGGTTCTGAATTCTGGGATGATCAGTCCCTTATGTGAATTCGCCAGGCGAACTGGAAGTAAAAGGAGGAGCCGAGAAGCAGCATTAGGTTTCTGGGCAGTGTGTGCTTAACCTGGGGTCACTTAGACTGAGGACAAGGACAAGGAAAGGGGTGTAGGAGGGGGTTCTGTGCTCACCCTCACAGAACCGAATAGCACACAAAACACCGAGGGGCCTACTTGCCAAAATCAAGGGGGGACTTCGCCGAGTCTGACACACTGTCTCTCTCTCAGTCACGTTGGTGCCAGATGTTGCTGTGGATTCATTCTGAGAGGAGGAGCATGGTGGGGGCAAGAGGCGCAGAGTCACCACACAGATGCCGGGAGTCAGGTGAAAGCAGGCCAGAGGTGAGCAGCCAGCAGACTTGTATATTTCAGTTGGTGCAGCAGCTTATATAGCTGAGGCAGCCAATCTTGTCAAGGGGCAGTTTATGCCCTGACCAATCATAGCCTGTTGCCAGGCAGGCTCCATTGCCAGGTGGTTTCCCAGGGAGTTTCTGAGGCAATTCCTGAGTAACTGATGCTTTCTTGCCAGCAGCCATCTTGGCATAGCCTTCTCATTGTACTGCACAATCCCTTGAGGGTGCAGGGGCCCCGACACGTGGTTCCAGTGCCCCCTGACCCATGAGGGTGCCAGTGCCCCCTGAGCCATGAGGGTTCCAGCATCCCCAGCCCCATGAGTGTGCCTGAACTACCAACCCCATGAGGGTGGCTCCTGCCCCTGACCCTGTGAGGATGGCTGCCGCCCGACCTGGTGAGGGTGGCTGTGGCACCAACCCCGTGATGGTGCCCATGCCCCCTGACCTGTGAGGGTGCCTCTGTCCCCCGACCCATGAGGTTGCCAGCACCCGCCAACCCCTGTGGTGCCAATGTCCTCAATCCCCCATGAGGATTTCTGAGTCCACCCAATGGGGAGAGGTTGTGTACGAGCCCCCCCCACACAGTGGCATCATGGCTACCCCCAGCCCTCCCCCACCCCAACCACAGCCCACAGGTGGGCCTTCCTCAGTCTTCCTGAGCAGAAAAAACTCCAGGAGGCTCCCGAGCTGTCTTTCAGAATCTCTCTCAGTGCCCCCTGAGGAGGGTCAGCCAAGGTAGGCACCTGCCACTCTGCCTGTCTCAGGACCATGTCTGCCCCACTGCACCAGCCCCACTCTGGGGGGCACCCCTGGGACCTCAGGGCCAGGCCACTCCCTCTCCCTACTGCAGTGCCAGACTCCCTCTTTCCTGTTTCTGTCCTTGGGCCAGCGGGCTCTCTCCTCTCCCTTCCCAGCCAGCCTCGGGACTCCGTGCAGCTGCCCAGGGCCTCCGTGGCTGAGCCTGGGGGTTCTCGGGACAGGATCTGCACCACTGGCAGATGTGGGTGTCCTCTGAGCTGTCAGAGAGGTCAGGGAGCTTGTGGTTGATGGTGTAGGGGCTGGGAACTTGGGGGATGTTGTTGTGGGACAGCCAGAGGTCTTTGAACTTCCTCCTGGGCGTGCCACATCTGCCCCAATCAGAGCTGTGCTGCTGGGGGCAGGGGACAGGGGGTATGAAGCCTCCAGCCTGGGAGCCCCAGCACAGGCCAGGGTGACAGGCCGGGGGACACCTCGTCCCTTGGGTGTGCAGTTGAGCAGTGGCCAGGGTGAAGCCTTTGGTTGCTTGATGACCTCAAAGCCTGAGAATCCTCTGCACCCATCAGCCCTGGCGAGGCAGGGACGCACAGCCTCCTGCCTCCCACCTGGGCATTGTCACACCTGCTACTGGCTGAAGGTGGGGTCCTCAGTCCCAGATGAAGCCCTGTAGCCAGAGCAGGTCAGCTACTCTGAGTTCCGCCCGGCCGGGCTGCAGAGTTGGCCCAGGGCCCCACCTGCCACTCTTTGCTGGCCTCTGACTCTCCCTCTTCTGCTTTTCCCCAGCAGGGAGGGCCCAGACTTGCCTCCACGACCTGCAGCCCCCTGACCAGCGGAGGATCCCCTCTTAGATTTTTGAGTTTATGGCCGCCTGCCGGCCCTGGCTCCCCAGGGTCCCCTCAGAGGACTCCTGGGGTTTTTGAGTACCCGAGGGGCCTCTGGCGTCTCCTCCACCCATCCGTTTTAGCTGCATGCTCCTGGTTCAAGCAGGGTTCTTCCTCCTGTCTTTCTCCATCAGGCCTGCTGGCTGCCACGTGAGCCTCCCAGGCTAGTGCTGGCCATGGCCAGTGGGTCCAAAGGCAGGGCCGTCAGGGAGGAGGGAAGTCTGAGAGAACCAGACTTGTGTCAGGACTGTGGGTGTGCTGCCTGGGTGGTGAGTGAGAGGTGGCGTGAGTGGCAGGGGAGGCCCTCTCCAGCCTCCACCCCGACTCCCCGGAAACTCTGGTCACCCACTCCAGCTCCTCCTCCCATCTTCCTTCTCCTTCCTGTCCATGGCCTTTTCCAGAAAGCTCACACACATGCCCACCTGATGCTGCTTCCCATCCCCGCCCTGCCCACCAGTGCCGTGGCCTGGCTGCTCTTGCCTTACCACCTGTCTCCCTCCTCTCTCTCCGCTGTTCTCTCTGCTCTCTCTCCCACTGCCGGACAATTGGGTCAGGCAAGGCTGTCCTGTCCTGAGAGCCCCAGGCCTCCCTTCGACCTCTAACCAGATCCCTCCTCTTCCTCAGAGACCTCCCTTTCCAAGCTGCCTGGACACCTGCTCTGTGACTTGACAGTGGCCCCTCATCCCCAAAGCCTCCCCTTCATCTGTGACTTTCTGTTGTGTGGTGAGCTCACACCTCCAGGCATGACCTTGGTGAAAATTTGTGCCCCTCTGTGGTCCTGCTCCTGCCCTGTTCTATAAATATCTATAAATACTCATAAATACACACACACACACACAGAGCAGTGCCCCTGGAGTTGCAGTGTAAGGAGACCAGCCTGGAAGAGGCCTCTTCACCCCACTGAATGCTCGGCACAGCACAGAGGCTGCCCACTGCTGGCAGGCCCTGCTGCCCTGTGCAGTGCCCACCCGCAGCACAGCAGACCCTGGGCCCTATGACAAAACTGCCACACACGGGGCCATGCAGTATGGCTCTATCTCTTTATTTCAAGATAATATCAGGAGCCACATCAACATGGTGCCACAACGCTGTCTCCGCCTCTTTCCTGGGCCATAGACTGTCAATAAATACGTTTCCCAGCCCCAGATAATTATTAAGACCTCCTCCTCATTTGCGAGCTCCAGCCTCAGCTATGATACAGGGGAGGCCCTACCCCCAGAATATACAAAATATACACAAGTACAATATTTACATGGGGTGGGGGTGGGGAGGCCCACTGGAGGCAGCCTCTTCCCCTCATCAGGCCTAGAGTTAGCCCCAACTGTCCTAGGGCCTGACAGAATGCTGCCTACTGCCCTGCCCCAAAGTGCCTCCAAAGAAAAGGGAGTCCCCCGAATGCCTGCCTAGCCTGCCTCGGCCCTGCCTGGCTGGTGTGCCTGTTAGTAAGGGGACAGGCGCCCCTGCATCGCCTGCTGCAGCTGACCCTTTGAGGGCTGTTGACCGTGCCTCCCAGCTGGGCTGCCTGGGGGCACAGGCACGGAGTGAAGAGCTGGACCAAGCCTGGCCTCCCATTAGCCTCAGCTTGCCTAGGCCAACCTGCGATTTGGGACCGGGAGCCTCCCTTAATAAGGGACTGCCCTCGCCCAGAGGACCCTCATCCTATTGTGCCCTCCTCACCCATATACCCTTACCCATGATGCCCCTGGCCTGGAAGTGACCCTTGCCCATGATGATGCCCCTGCCCCGGAAGTGACCCCTGCCCAGCAATGCCCTTGCCCAGGTGCCCCCGCCCAGCAATGACACTCACTCAGATGCCCTCCTCTCCTGATGCCCTCATGTCTGTGCCTGCTGATGCCCCCACGTGATGTTCCCGGCCAGATTATGCTGGCCAGGCTGACAGCCCCAAGAGGGGTGATGAAAACTGCCTGGCTGACTTGCCCAAGTGGATGAGCACCCCCTGGTCTCGGCTGTTCTGGGGGCCACACAAATGCTGCCTGTGTTGGTCACGGCCTCTGAGGATGGAGCTGGAAATGTGGAGGCCCCAGGAGCCCCTGGGGTCCTCCAGAGAGGCAGCCTAAAGAGGCCTTTCTCTCCCCATCAGGGGTTCTGGCTAAGGAGGAAAGGGAACTGGGAAGGAACGGCAGGGGATAGGGTGGCTAGCAGGGGTGGAGTGGCAAGGATTGGGTTGGGGCTCCCCGGGCTGATGGCATCTGGTGTTAGACGATAATGTCGTCATGCTTGTCAGCCCAGTAGAAGAAGGGGATGCAGTGGTTGGTGCCCAGGCCTGGGCGCTCCCGGGGGTTCTGCATCACCTGTGGCTGCTTCCTGAGCTGCTGCGCAGTAGGGTTCTGCTTGTGTAGCGCCTTCTTCTCAGAGTGCAGCTGTGTGTAGGCGGCCACGTGCTGCTGCAGGTGGAACAGGCACTGGTCGCGCTGTTGGTGCAGACCCTGAGCCTCCTGGCTCTTCAGCTCCATCTGCGGGAGACCAAGGCGGGTGGGGGAAGCATGAGGGCAGGTGGTGGCTTGCTAACCGATTCCACTGGTTGCAGGGGAGTGGCGCAGAGCCCTGCGTCTCCTGCACCCAGCCTCACACCTCATCCCCTTCTTTCCCATCACTTTAACTTGAGGCCACACACGAGAGGGAAGGCATCATCTTTAGGGGAACACTCGTGCCTAATACTTTACATGCACAATCTCAGCTCATCCTCAACACCTGTGTAAGGAAAAAATGCTAAGTTCCTTTGTCAGGAATCTGAGGCTTAGCAAAGGGTAGCCTTTGTGTAGTGACCAGAGGAGCTGGGTGACACGCCTCTCGTGGGACAATGATGTCCAGGCCTGGGAGGAGCCCGGGGCTACCAGCCCTAAGAGAGGCAGGACAGTCGACATGGAGGTCACCTGTCACTCCAGACTGGAGCAGCCTCCCTCCTGGGCCTAGCACTGCCCTCCCCAGAGACTTGTCCCCATGGCCCAGTCCTTCACAGTCGGGCTGAGCGTTACCATTTCCTTCAGCTCCCCCAGCTTCTCCTGCAGCTGGCCGAGTTCCCTGGCCAGCTCGTTCTTGATGTGCTGCTCTGCCTGCAGCGAGAGGGTGAGCCACATGTTGTCATTGCTCTGCACAGAGAGAAGCAATCCGTTGCCACCCAAAGCGGCTGCATCCGGATCCCAACACCAGGTGCCCACCTCCCACAGTGCTGGGAGGGCTGGAAGCTCAGCCCCTCTCCTCCGACAGACATTTGAGCAGGGTCCTGGCTCACAGGGCGCCTGCCTAGGTCATCACCATCCCCTTTGGTGGGGGGGAAGTGAAGGCCCAGAGGGAAGTGTTTTGTGCCAGAGGCCTTGCCCAGGGAGGCTGAACACACCAGTCTCACGAAGCCATCCTGCAGCTTGGCCAGCTGCTCCTTGAGCTCCAGGTTCTGCAGGAGCGCGCGGCTGATGGTCACGTGGTCGCTCTGCTTGTGCTCCTCAGCCTGACTGCCCCACAGCTCCGCCTCCCGCTCCAGCTGCAGCAGCCGCTGTTCCTGCTGCTGGTTCAGGCGACTCAGGCCTGCGTTGTCATGCACCTGGGCCTGCAGCTGTCCTGCCAGGCTCTCCAGCTCCTTCTGCAGCTGCTCAGCCTGCGCCTGCAGCTGCTGTTCCACCTCCGATGGCCCCGCGGGGGAAGCTGGGGACTCTGGGGTGGGAGGCTCAGCTGAGAAAGGAAGCAGCCATCAGGGGCCCCAGCCTCTGGGTTTTCAAAAAGCTCCTGTCTTGGTCCTTAGCTCCTCAGGCCAACTGCTTGCCCCCACCCCAGTGCTGGCTTCTTGGCTAACAACTTTTCATATTCAGATGGTCATTACCCTTCCAAGCCAGGACACACAGTGCTTGACCGTGCATGGTGGACAGTGGGTATGCCACCCCTATTTACAGATGAGGTCACCTATGCTCAAAGAGATGACAAGACTTGCCATCCACCAGCACAGACCTGCTTCCCTCTGCCACAACACCCCTCACCGGGGCACCCAACACCCATCCAGCTCCCAGGCCACCTCTGCCCCTGCTCACCCATCTGGCTCTTGAGCTTGGCCAAGGTGGTCTCCAGCTCCCGCACCTGACTCAGGCTGCACTCCTTCTCCTCCCTCAGCGTGCAGAGCTGCCCAGAGCACAGGGAAAAGAGCCATGAGCAGGGGCCACTGCCTCCCTCTAAACCAATGCTGCTGTTGTTTCTGTGGGGAGAGTCAAAGAAGGGAAGGTGACTAAGGATGTCCCCTCTACTCCACTCCCAGAGCAAGAGGGGGTGCGCAGGGGGCCAGAGTGGGATTGGCACATTCTCAGAACCTATGGGCACAGGGCCTGTCCTGAGGCTCCCAAGGAAAGAGCATCTGGGTCTTTGCTGGTTTTTGCTCACAGCTATGGAACCGCGTCTGAATCGGGATTCTTCTTAGGGGACAGTAAGGTGAGCCTCCAGAAACAGAATGTGAGAAAAGATGGGCTTTTCACTAGGTTTGGATTTACAGGGGTGTGCGCATCGTTTGACAGCTCAGCACGTGCTACATAGGGGTTGGGGGCTGCTCTTAACAGCGGGGATACAGGAATGAAAAGCACAGGTAAGATCCCTTCTCTCCCTGAGGTTGATGTCCCAGGAAGCCTGGAAATCTTGGATTCTTAGAGCTAAAAGAGCCCTTTGACAACTGCCATTTTCACCTCCTTGGGAAACTCAAGCCCAGGGCGGAGAGCTGCTTGTCCAAACTCAAAGTTCAGGTCAGGGCCTGAGTCAGGGCGGGGACACGAGGCTCATGGCCAGCACTGAACAAGAGGCCACAATCCCAGGGCTGTGTGGCCAGGGTGCAAGCAGGGGTGTCTGGAGAAGAGAGGAGGTGGAGAGGGCAGCGACAGGATGAGAGCCATGCTGCATGCTCCATGCTCTGGGGTCCCTCCAGCTGAGACCTGGCCCACCCAGCACCCTACTCTCCCTCAGCACCAGGGGGCCCCCAGCCCCTTTCTTCAGAGCCCGTGGGGAAATGGAAGCCCAGGGTGGGCAGCATGGAATCAGGGGACCCCACTGGGCTCTTACCAATTCCTCTATGGTGTTACTGAGTTGTTTGTTTGTTAGATAGCTGGAGTCCAGGGCTACTGCCAGCTCTTGGTACTGGCTCTGAGGCGCATGCAGAGAGGAGGAGTTGCAGGAGGGTTTGAGGAGAGGTAGAGAGAGCAGTCATTAGGGCTGGGGGGGCACGGGCTATCTCAGCTGGCAGCAGGGCACTCAGCCCCCGCTGTGGGAGAAGGGGGGGTGGCCCTGCAGAGCCACTCACCTCCAGATCCTTCATGTAGGAAGATGTGAGGCCCTCTCCACTGATGTAGGACATTGACTAGAAGAGACAAGAGCTCCCATGGAGATGCTACGTCCTCCACCGCCAAGTCCCTACCCTCAGACTACCTCTCCCCCCCCACCTCCACCTGGCAACTCCTCTGCCCAGCCTGGCCTCTTCCTCTCATCACCCTCTATGCCTACCCTCAGACTACCTCTCCACCCCACCTCCACCTGGCAACTCCTCTGCCCAGCCTGGCCTCTTCCTCTCATCACCCTCTATGCCTACCCTCAGACTACCTCTCCCCCACCTCCACCTGGCAACTCCTCTGCCCAGCCTGCCCTCTTCCTCTCATCACCCTCTAGGCCTACCCTCAGACTACCTCCCCCCCCACCTCCACCTGGCAACTCCTCTGCCCAGCCTGGCCTCTTCCTCTCATCACCCTCTATGCCTACCTTCAGACTACCTCTCCCCCACCTCCACCTGGCAACTCCTCTGCCCAGCTTGGCCTCTTCCTCTCATCACCCTCTATGCCTACCCTCAGACTACCTCTCCCCCACCTCCACCTGGCAACTCCTCTGCCCAGCCTGGCCTCTTCCTCTCATCACCCTCTATGCCTACCCTCAGACTACCTCTCCCCCACCTCCACCTGGCAACTCCTCTGCCCAGCCTGGCCTCTTCCTCTCATCACCCTCTATGCCTACCCTCAGACTACCTCTCCCCCACCTCCACCTGGCAACTCCTCTGCCCAGCCTGCCCTCTTCCTCTCATCACCCTCTAGGCCTACCCTCAGACTACCTCCCCCCCCACCTCCACCTGGCAACTCCTCTGCCCAGCCTGGCCTCTTCCTCTCATCACCCTCTATGCCTACCTTCAGACTACCTCTCCCCCACCTCCACCTGGCAACTCCTCTGCCCAGCTTGGCCTCTTCCTCTCATCACCCTCTATGCCTACCCTCAGACTACCTCTCCCCCACCTCCACCTGGCAACTCCTCTGCCCAGCCTGGCCTCTTCCTCTCATCACCCTCTATGCCTACCCTCAGACTACCTCTCCACCCCACCTCCACCTGGCAACTCCTCTGCCCAGCCTGGCCTCTTCCTCTCATCACCCTCTATGCCTACCTTCAGACTACCTCTCCCCCACCTCCACCTGGCAACTCCTCTGCCCAGCCTGGCCTCTTCCTCTCATCACCCTCTATGCCTACCTTCAGACTACCTCTCCCCCACCTCCACCTGGCAACTCCTCTGCCCAGCCTGGCCTCTTCCTCTCATCACCCTCTATGCCTACCTTCAGACTACCTCTCCCCCACCTCCACCTGGCAACTCCTCTGCCCAGCCTGGCCTCTTCCTCTCATCACCCTCTATGCCTACCTTCAGACTACCTCTCCCCCACCTCCACCTGGCAACTCCTCTGCCCAGCCTGGCCTCTTCCTCTCATCACCCTCTATGCCTACCTTCAGACTACCTCTCCCCCACCTCCACCTGGCAACTCCTCTGCCCAGCCTGGCCTCTTCCTCTCATCACCCTCTATGCCTACCCTCAGACTACCTCTCCCCCACCTCCACCTGGCAACTCCTCTGCCCAGCCTGGCCTCTTCCTCTCATCACCCTCTATGCCTACCCTCAGACTACCTCTCCCCCCACCTCCACCTGGCAACTCCTCTGCCCAGCCTGCCCTCTTCCTCTCATCACCCTCTAGGCCTACCCTCAGACTACCTCCCCCCCACCTCCACCTGGCAACTCCTCTGCCCAGCCTGGCCTCTTCCTCTCATCACCCTCTATGCCAGCTTCTCCTGGGTCTCATCACCATCCCCCTCCCTTCCTGAATGATGCTCTCCCAGTGCTTCCTGCGCTGAGATACATGGTCACCGTTCTCATGGCCACGTCCTTCATCTGTATGGCTTCCAAGAAGAAGCCAACACCTAGCCTGCCCAACACAGCCCAGCAGGTCAGTCTCTCCCAGGATCTCCCCATCTCTCAGGAATCCCAGCCTCCATTTCTGTCCTTTCCTCTCTCTCCTCCCTTCCTGAGTCCCAGTGTCTGGGGTACCTCGGCGACAAGACCATTGAGCTGCCGAGCAGGTTGACGCAGGCTCTCCGTGGAGGACAATGTCCTAGGGACAGGCACGCAGAGGTCAGGGGTGCAGGGGCTTGATGCAAAAGAGGTCCTTGGGCCGTGGCCTGCCCTCATTCCCATGGCTTAGGGAATGCTGCCCACACAGGAAGACACTCACTTGGTCTCATCTATGAGGACAGGGCCATGGTCAGCATCATGGATCTGAGGGAGAACAAAGAGACAGTGATCACCTGATTTCCAGTAAGAACCACTCAGGGTGGCAGGAGCCCATCTCCTTCCAGCAACCTGCCACTGCCACAAGCTCAAGAGAAAGCCCTGTCTTGGCCTCCCCCCCCCCCAGTGCTGGTAAGGGTGCCTGGCACTGGGAACCAAGCTGCCGGAAGAAAGAAGAAGAGAAGGCACAGCAGGCGCAGTCCTCTGGGAAGGGAGATGGTACAAGCATACAGGGGTAGCAGGCACAAGGACAGAGGCAGAAACCCGAGTTGGTGTCATGCTAGGTAGACTAGCACCAGGGGGCGCTACACCACCAGGTAACACAGTGGCATCAGCAGAGGGTGGTGCAGGAGCAGTGCAGTCTTTGGGCGCCTGTCAGGGAACAGAGCAGGGGGTTAGGGGGCCATGCAGGAGAGGAGGTGCCTCGCTGCCATGGACACAAGGGCACAGAGCAGGTAGGAAGATGTCGTAGCAGTCAGAGTGACAGTCATACATGCTGGGAACCACAGGGGTTGTGGGAATGGCTTGCCCAGGCTTGGGGACACGTGGCATCTTTTCAGGTGGCCAAAGCTCAAAGGAAGGGGCTATGACCTCTGTGGACACAAGGTCCTGATTCTCCCTGGACCTCAGCAAGGGCTCTGACCTCTGGCAGCTGCAGCAGGCAGAAGGAACGCGCACCAAGATCAAGCAGCACGGCAGTGTTCTTCCAGAAAGCCAGTCTCTGCTGCACAGTGACCCTAACTCTAGGCCCCTGCTGGGCCGAGGCTGCTGGTGGTGACGGGGCTCCCTCCAGGTAGTACTCTGCTGCTGCCCTCTCCTGCTCTCTGCCCTTTCTCCCTGCCCTCCTCTCTGCCTCAACCATCAGCTGTATTTCTCTGATTCAGGCCTTTCCAAGGAGAAATGTTGTCCAAGAAGCCCCTCCCTGCTTTCTGGAGATAAAATCAACCACAGCTGCCTCATGGGCATACCTCTCAGCCCCATCTCGCAGCTCCAGAAACACCTACTCTACCAAAAGAAGCCAGGAAATCACAGGTAAGATGTCTGCTCTTTGATTTGGCACATGGAGGTCATGGCGCCTCATTGCCAGAAAAACTGCTAGGGAACAATGCGGGGATCTAGTGCTAGGAGCCATGGAGAAGCCTCTCCTCCTTCTTCCCCAGTGGGACCCCCTCCCTCGGCCAGCCCCATCCAGCTTCTCCCCAGGCTCAGGCCTAACTCTCGGTCCAAGCATCTGGCTCTAAAGACCACCTCATGTCAGCAGGCCAGACGGCCGCATACAGCCAAGATGGCTGAACAAGTGACAGCAGCCAGAGGAGCTGAGTGGAGGCAGGGAGTTGCTGCCTGCTCTCTGAACCCTTCAGCCCTGGCCTCTGAAAACTCCAATTGGCTGCCTCCTTAGAGTCCAGGCTGCAAAGCCTATAGATGAGGAAAAGGCGTGCTGACTCTGCACTTATATCTTTGGAGAGTGGACCAGGGGATGGACTACTTCTCTCTCCCCCTCTCCCTCTCTCTGTCTCTCTCTCTCTCTTATCTCTGCTTCTCTATAACTGAGTTTTCAAATACATAAATAAGTAAATAAAAATTGAATCTATCTACTGTGATTACTTTGTGAACAACCAGGTCACAATTCTACGTCTGAAGCTGGAGCTTCGACTGGGTGTCAAGAAACCAGATGAGAAGCCTGCCCCTCACTTTCAGTCTGAAGGCGCAGCTTCCCCACAGCGTCAGGACACCAGATGAGAAGCCTGCACCTCGCTTAACAATGATGGTGAAGCTTCGCCTGGGTGTCAGGACACCAGATGACAAGCCTGAACCTGCCTTTCAATCTGAAGATGGAGCTTCGCCTGGTTGTCAGGACACCAGATGAGAAGCCTGCACCTGGCTTCACATCTGGAGGTGGAGTTTCCCAGGGTGTCAGGCCACCACATGAGAAGCATGCACCTGGCTTCACATCTGGAGGTGGTTTCCCAGGGTGTCAGGGCACCAGATGAGAAGCCTGCACCTGGCTTTCAGTCTGAAGGTGGAGCTTCACCTGGTTGTCAGGACACCAGATGAGAAGCCTGCACCAGGCTTTCCATCTAAAGGTGGAGTTTCGCCTGGGTGAAAGGACACTAGATGAGAAGCCTGCACCGGGCTTTCAGTCTGAAGTTGGAGCTTCGCCTGGGTGTCAGGACACGAGATGAGAAGCCTGCCCCTCGCTTCACATCTGAAGGTGGAGTTTCCCAGGGTGTCTAGACACCAGATGAGAAGCCTGCACCTGGCTTCCAGTCTGAAGGTGGAGCTTCGCCTGGGTGTCAGGACACCAGATGAGAAGCCTGCACCTCGCTTTCAGTCTGAAGGTGGAGCTTCTCTTGGGAATCAGGCCACCAGATTAGAAGCCTGCACCGGGCTTTCAGTCTGAATGTAGAGCTCTACTGGGTGTCAGGACACCAGATGAGAAGCCTGCACCTGGCTTTCAGCTTGAAGGTGGAGCTTCATCTGGGTGTTAGACACCAGATGAGAAGCCTGCACCTCGCTTTCAGTCTGAAGGTGGAGCTTCTCTTCGGCATCAGGCCACCACATTAGAAGCCTGAACCTGGCTTCACATCTGGGGGTGGAGCAATTCCAGGGTGTCAGGACACCAGATGAGAAGCCTGCACCTCGCATCACGTCTGCGGGTGGAGCTTCTCCTGGCTTCACATCTGGAGGTGGTTTCCCAGGGTGTCAGGGCACCAGATGAGAAGCCTGCACCTGGCTTTCAGTCTGAAGGTGTAGATTCGCCTCGATGTCAGAACACCAGATGAGAAGCCTGCACCTCACTTTCATCTGAAGGTGGAGCTTCACCAGGCTGCCAGGACACCAGATGAGAAGCCTGCACCTCGCTTTCAGTCTGAAGGTGGAACTCCTCTTCTGCATCAGGACACCAAAATAGAAGACTGCACCGGGCTTTAAGACTGAAGGTGGAGCTCGACTGGGTGTCAGGACACCAGATGAGAAGCCTGCACCAGGCTTTCCGTCTGAATGTGGAGCTTCACCTGGGTGTCAGAACACCAGATGTGAAATCTGCCCCTAGCTTCACATCTGTATGTGGAGGTTCGCCTGGGTGTCAGGACACCAGATTAGAAGCCTGCACCTCACATGATGTCAAAAGGTGGAGCCTCAACTGGGTGTCAGGACACCAGATGAGAGGCCTGCACCTGGCTTTCAGTCTGAAAGTGGAGCTTCGCCTGGGTGTCATGACACCAGATGAGAAGCCTGCACCTGGCTTTCAGTCTGAAGGTGGAGGTTAGCCTGGGTGTCAGGAGACCAGATGAGAAGCCTACACCAGGTTCTCAGTCTGAAAGTGTTGCTCACCTGGGTGTCAGGACACCAGATGAAAAACCTGACCCTCACTTTCAGTCTCAAGGTGGAGCTTTGCTTGGGTGTCAGGACACCAGATGAGAAGCCTGCACCGGGCTTTCAGTCTGAAGGTTGAGCTTCATCTGGGTATAAGGACACCAGATGAGAAGCCTGCCCCTCGCTTCACATTGAAGGTGGAGCTTTGCCTGGGTGTCAGTACACCTGATGAGAAGCCTGCCCCAAGCTTCACATCTGAAGGTGGAGGATCGCCTGGGTGTCAGGACACCAGATGAGAAACCAGCACCTGGTTTTAAGTTTGAAGGTGGAGCTTCGCCTGGGTGTCAGGACACCAGATGAAAAGCCTGCACTTGGCTTTCAGTCTGAAAGTGGAGCTTCGCCTGGGTGTCAGGACGCCAGATGAGAAGCCTGCACCTGGCTTTTAGTATGAAGGTGGAGTTTCGCCTGGGTGTCAGGACACCAGATGAGAAGCCTGCACCTGGCTTTCAGTCTGAAAGTGGAGCTTCGCCTGGGTGTCATGACACCAGATGAGAAGCCTGCACCTGGCTTTCAGTCTGAAGGTGGAGGTTAGCCTGGGTGTCAGGAGACCAGATGAGAAGCCTACACCAGGTTCTCAGTCTGAAAGTGTTGCTCACCTGGGTGTCAGGACACCAGATGAAAAACCTGACCCTCACTTTCAGTCTCAAGGTGGAGCTTTGCTTGGGTGTCAGGACACCAGATGAGAAGCCTGCACCGGGCTTTCAGTCTGAAGGTTGAGCTTCATCTGGGTATAAGGACACCAGATGAGAAGCCTGCCCCTCGCTTCACATTGAAGGTGGAGCTTTGCCTGGGTGTCAGTACACCTGATGAGAAGCCTGCCCCAAGCTTCACATCTGAAGGTGGAGGATCGCCTGGGTGTCAGGACACCAGATGAGAAACCAGCACCTGGTTTTAAGTTTGAAGGTGGAGCTTCGCCTGGGTGTCAGGACACCAGATGAAAAGCCTGCACTTGGCTTTCAGTCTGAAAGTGGAGCTTCGCCTGGGTGTCAGGACGCCAGATGAGAAGCCTGCACCTGGCTTTTAGTATGAAGGTGGAGTTTCGCCTGGGTGTCAGGACACCAGATGAGAAGCCTGCACCTGGCTTTCAGTCTGAGAGTGGAGCTCACCTTGGTGTCAGGACACCAGATGAGAAGCCTGTACCTGGCTTTCCGTCTGAAAGTCAAGCTCACCTGGGTGTCTGGACACCAGATGAGAAGCCTGCACCTTGCTTTCAGTCTGAAGGTGGAGCTCACCTGGTGTCAGGACACCTGATGAGAAGCCTGCCACCAGTTCACATCTGAAGGTTGAGCTCACCTGGGTGTCATAATACCAGATGAGAACCCTGCACCTGGCTTCACATCTGGAGTTGGAGTTTGCCAGGGTGTCAGGAAACCAGATGAGAACCCTGCAACTGGCGTCACATCTGGAGTTGGAGTTTGCCAGGGTGTCAGGAAACCAGATGAGAACCCTGCAACTGGCGTCACATCTGGAGAGGGGGCTTTGCCAGGGTGTCAGAACACGAGATGAGAAGCCTACTCCTCGCATGAAGTCAAAAGGTAGAGCTTCGCCTGGGTGTCAGGACACCAGATGACAAGTCTTCACCTGGCTTTCAGTCTGAAGGTGGAGCTTTGCCTGGGTTTCTGGACACCAGATGAGAATCCCGCACTGTCTTTCAGTCTGAAAGTGGAGGTAACCTGGGTGTCAGGATACCAGATGAGAAGCCTGTACCTCGCTTCCAGTAAGAAGGTGGAGCTTCGCTTGGAGTCAGCACACCAGATGAGAAGCCTACACCAGGCTTTCAGTCTGAAGGTGGAGGTTCACCTGGGTGTCAGGACAACACATGAGAAGCCTGCACCTGGCTTTCAGTCTGAAGGTGGAGTTTGGCCTGGGTGTCAGGATACCAGATGAGAAGCCTGAACCTGGTTTCACGTCTGAAGGTGGAGCCTCGCCTGGGTGACAAGACACCAGATGAAAAGCCTGTACCGGGCTTTCAGTCTAAAGGTGGAGCTCGGCTGGATGTCAAGACACCAGATGAGAAGCCTGCACCTGGCTTTCAGTCTGAATGTGGAGCACTGCTGGGTGTCAGGACACCAGATGAGAAGTCTGCATCAGGCTTTCAGTCTGAATGTGGAGCTCGGCTGGATGTCAAGACACCAGATGAGAAGCCTGCACCTGGCTTTCAGTCTGAATGTGGAGCTCGGCTGAATGTCAAGACACCAGATGAGAAGCCTGCACCTGGCATTCAGTCTGAATGTGGAGCGCTGCTGGGTGTCAGGACACCAGATGAGAAGCCTGCATCAGGCTTTCAGTCTGAAGGTGGAGGTTCGCCTGGGTGTCAGGACAGCAGATGAGAAGCCTGCACCTGGCATTCAGTCTGAATGTGGAGCGCTGCTGGGTGTCAGGACACCAGATGAGAAGCCTGCACCTCGATTTCAGTCTGAAGGTGGATCTTCGCCTGGATGTCAGGACACCAGATGAGAAGCCTGCAAGTCACTTTCAATCTGAATTGGGAGCTTCAACTGGGTGTCAGGACACCAGATGAGAAGCCTGCACCTGGCTTTCAGACTGAAGAGGGAGCTTCGCCTGGGTGTCAGGACACCAGATGAGAAGCCTGCACCTGGCTTTCAGACTGAAGAGGGAGCTTCGCCTGGGTGTCAGGACACCAGATGAGAAGCCTGCACCTGGCTTTCAGTCTGAAGGTGGAGCTTCGACTGGGTGTCATTACACCAGATGAGAAGGCTGCATCAGGCTTTCAGTCTGAATTTGGAGTTTCGCTTGGGTGTCAGGACACCAGATCAGAAGCCTGCACCTGGCATTCAGTCTGAAGGTGGAGCTTCACCTGGGTGTCAGGACGCCAGATGAGAATCCTGCACCTGGGTTTCAGTGTGAAGGGGGAGCTTCACCTGGTTGTCCGGACACCAGATGAGAAGCCTGCCCTTCGCTTCACATCGGGAGGTGGAGCTTCGCCTGTGTATCAGGACACCAGATGAGAATCCTGCACCTGGCTTTCAGTCTGAAGGTGGAATTTTGCATTGGTGTCAGGGCACCAGAAGAGAAGCATTCACATGGCTTTCACTCTGACAGTGGAGCTTCGCCTGGATGACAGGACACCAGGTGAGAAGCCCGCACCTGCCTTTCAGTCTGAAGGTGGAGCTTCGCCTGTGTATCAGGACACCAGATGAGAAGCCTGCAACTCACTTTCAGTCTGAAGCTGGAGCTTGGCCTGGATGTCAGGACACCAGATGAGAAGCCTGCACTTTGCATCATGTCTGAAGGTGGAGCTTCGCCTGGGTGTCAGGACAACAGTTGAGAAGCCTGCACCTCACTTTCAGTCTGAAGGTGTAGGTTCACCTGGGTGTCAGGACACCAGATGAGAAGCCTGCACCTGGCTTTCTGTCTGATGGTGGAGCTCACCTGGATGTCAGGACACCAGATGAGAAGCCTGCACCTGGCTTTCAGTATGAAGGTGGAGCTTTGCCTGGATGACAGGACACCAGGTGAGAAGCCCGCACCTGCCTTTCAGTCTGAAGGTGGAGCTTCGCCTGTGTATCAGGACACCAGATGAGAAGCCTGCACCTGATTTCACTTCAGGATGTGGAGATTTGCCAGGGTGTCACGACAGTAGATGAGAAGCCTGAACCTCGCATCACATGTGCAAGTGGAGCTTTGCCTGGGTGTCAGGACAGCAGATGAGAAGCCTGCCCCTCACTTCACATCTGAAGGTGGAGGTTCGCCTGGGTGTCAGGACACCAGATGAGAAGCCTGCACCTGGCTTTCAGTCTGAAGGTGGAGCTTCTCCTGGGTGTCAGGACACCAGATGAGAAGTCTGCACATCACTTCCCGCCTGAATGTGGAGCTTCGCTGGGTGTCAGAACACCAGATGAGAAGTCTGCCCCAAGCTTCACATCTGCATGTGGAGGTTCGCCTGGGTGTCAGGACACCAGATGAGAAGCGTGCACTTCGCATCATGTCTGAAGGTGGAGTTTCGCCTGGGTGTCAGGACAACACATGGGAAGCCTGCACCTGGCTTTCAGTCTGAAGGTGGAGTTTCGCCTGGGTGTCAGGACAACACATGGGAAGCCTTTACCTGGATTTCACTCTGACGGTGTTGCTTCGCCTGGGTGTCAGAATGCCAGATGAGAGGCCTTCACCTGGGTTTCAGGCTGAAGGTGGAGCTTCGCCTGGGTGTCAGGACACCGGATGAGAAGCATGCACCTGGCTGTCAGTCTGAAGGTGGAGCTTAGCCTGGATGTCAGGACACCAGATGAGAAGCCTGCACCTGGCTTTCAGTCTGAAAGTGGAGCTCACCTGGGTGTCGGACACCAGATGAGAAGCCTGAACCTGGCTTCACGTCTCAAGTTGGAGCTTTGCCTGTGTATCAGAACAACAGATGAGAAGCCTGAACATCGCTTTCAGTCTGAAGGTGGAGCTTAGCCTGGGTGTCAGGACACCAGATGAGAAGCCTGCACCTGGCTTTCAGTCTGAAGGTGGAGCTTTGCCTGGGTGTCGACACCAGATGAGAAGTCTGCACTTCACTTTCTGTCTCATGTGGAGCTTCGCCTGGGTGTCAGAACACCAGATGTGAAGTCTGCCCCTAGCTTCATATCTGTATGTGGAGGTTCGCCAGGGTGTCAGGACACCAGATGAGAAGCCTGCACCTGGCTTTCAATCTGAAGGTGGAGCTTTGCCTGGGTGTCAGGACACCAGATGAGAAGCCTGTACCTCGCTTCTAGTGAGAAGGTGGAGCTTCGCCTTGGAGTCAGGACACCGGATGAAAAGCCTGTACCTGGCTTTCATTCTGAAGGTTGAGCTCACCTGGGTGTCAGGACACCTGATGAGAAGCCTGACTCCCGTTCACATCTGAAGGTGGAGCTTCGCCTGGGTGTCAGAACACCAGATGAGAACCCTGCACCTGGCTTCACATCTGGAGTTGGAGCTTTGCCAGTGTGTCAGGACACCAGATGAGAAGCTGCACCTGGCTCTCATTCTGAAGGTGGAGCTTCCCCTGAGTATCAGGACACCAGATTAGAAGCCTGCACTGGATTTCAGTCTGAAGGTAGCGCGTCACCTGGGTGTCAGGACACCAGATGAGAAGCCTGTACCTCGCTTCCAATAAGAAGGTGCAGCTTCGCCTGGGAGTAAGGACACCGGATGATATCCTGCACCTTGCATCATGTCTGAATTGGCACATCGCCTGGTTGTCAGGACACCAGATGAGAAGCCTGCACCAGGCTTTCAGTCTGAAGGAGCAGCTTGGCCTAGGTGTGAGGACAGCAGATGAGAAGCCTACACCTGGCTTCACATCTGGGGGTCGAGCTTCGCCAGGGTGTCAGGACACCAGATGACAAGTCTTCACCTGGTTTTCAGTCTACAGGTAGAGCTCACCTGGGTGTCAGGACACCAGATGAGAAACCTGCACCTGGCTTCACATCTGGAGTTGGAGCTTTGCCAGGGTGTCAGGACACCAGATGAGAAGCATGCCCCTCGCTTCATGTCTGGAGGTGGTGCTTCGCCTGATGTCAGGAAACCAGATGAAAAGCCTACACCTCGCATGACGTGAAAAGGTGGAGCTTCGACTGGGTGTCAGGACACCAGATGAGAAGCCTGCACCTCACTTTCAGTTGAAGGTAGAGCTTTGCCTGGGTGTCAGGACACCAGATGAGAAGCCTGCACATGGCTTTCAGGCTGAAGGTGGAGCTTAGCCTGGATGTCAGGACACCAGATGAGAAGCCTGCACCTGGCTTTCAGTCTGAAGGGGGAGCTTCGCCTGGGAGTCAGGACACCAGATGAGAATCCTGCACCTGGCTTCACGTCTCAAGTTGGAGCTTCCCGTGGACATTAGGATACCAGATGTGAGGCCTGCAACTGCTTTCATTCTGAAGGTGGAGCTTCACCTGGGTGTCAGGACACCTATGGGAAGCCTGTACCTGGATTTCACTCTGACGGTGGTGCTTCGCCTGGGTATCAGGACGCCAGATAAGAGGCCTTCACCTGGGTTTCAATCTGAAGGTGGAGCTTCGCCTGTGTGTCAGGACACCAGATGAGAAGCCTGCAACTCACTTTCAGTCTGAAGCTGGAGCTTGGCCTGGATGTCAGGACACCAGATGAGAAGCCTGCACTTTGCATCATGTCTGAAGGTGGAGCTTCGCCTGGGTGTCAGGACAACAGTTGAGAAGCCTGCACCTCACTTTCAGTCTGAAGGTGTAGGTTCACCTGGGTGTCAGGACACCAGATGAGAAGCCTGCAACTGGCTTTCTGTCTGATGGTGGAGCTCACCTGGATGTCAGGACACCAGATGAGAAGCCTGCACCTGGCTTTCAGTATGAAGGTGGAGCTTCGCCTGGATGACAGGACACCAGGTGAGAAGCCTGCACCTCGCTTCACATCTGGAGGTGAAGCTTAGCTTGGTTTCAGGACACCAGATGAGAAGTCTGCACCTCACTTTCAGTCTGAAGGTGGAGGTTCGCCAGGGTGTCAGGACACCAGATCAGAAGCCTTCACCTGGCTTTCAGTCTGAAGATGGAGGTTCGCCTCGGTGTCAGGACACCAGATGAGAAGCCAGAACCTCACTTTCAGTCTCAAGGTGGAGCTTTGCCTGGGTGTCAGGACACCAAATGAGAACCCTGTACCTCGCTTCCAGTAAGAAGGTAGAGCTTCGCTTGGGTGTCAGGACCCCAGATGAGAAGCCTACACATGGCTTTCAGTCTGAAGGTCGAGCTTCGTCTGGGTGTCAGTACACCAGATGAGAAGCCTGCCCCTAGCTTCATATCTGAAGGTGGAGGATCGCCTGGGTGTCAGGACACCAGATTTGAAGCCTGCACCTGGTTTTCAGTCTGAAGGTGGATCTTTGCCTGGATGTCAGAACACCAGATGAGAAGCCTGCACCTCGCTTTCAGTCTGAAGGTGGAGCTTCTCTTGGGCATCAGGACACCAGATGAGAAGCCTGCACCTGATTTCACATCAGGATGTGGAGATTTGCCAGGGTGTCACGACAGTAGATGAGAAGCCTGCTCCTCACTTCACATCTGAAGGTGGAGCTTCGGCTGGGTGTCAGAACACCACATGAGAACCTTGCACCTGGATTCACATCTGGAGTTGGAGCTTTGCCAGGCTGTCAGGACACCACCTGAGAAGCCTGCACCTCACATGACGTCAAAAGGTGGAGCTTCGCCTGGGTGTCAGGACACCAGATGAGAAGCCTGCACCTGGCTTTCAGTCTGAAGGTGGAGGTTAGCCTGGTTGTCAGGACACCAGATGAGAAGCCTGCACCAGGCTTTCAGTCTGAAAGTGTTGCACACCTACGTGTAAGGACACCAGATAAGAAGCCTGCACCTCACTTTCAGTCTCAAGGTGGAGCTTTGCCTGGGTGTCAGGACACCAGATGAGAAGCCTGCACTGGATTTCAGTCTGAAAGTGGAGCTCACCTGGGTGTCAGGACACCAGATGAGAAGCCTGTACCTCGCTTCCAGTAAGAAGGTGGAGCTTCGCTTAGGTGTCAGGACACCAGATGAGAAGCCTACACATGGCTTTCAGTCTGAAGGTCGAGCTTCATCTGGGTATCAGGACACCAGATGAGAAGCTTGCACCAGGCTTTCAGTCTGAAGGTGAAGCTTCGCCTGATTGTCAGGACACCAGATGAGAAGCCTGCACCAGGCTTTCAGTGTGAAGGTGGAACTTCGCCTGGGTGTCAGGATGCCAGATGAGAAGCCTGCACCTAGCTTTTGGTCTTAATGTGGAGCTTTGCCTGGGTGTCAGGACACCAGATGAGAATCCTGCACCTGGCTTTCAGTCTGAATGTGTAGCTCTGCTGGGTGTCAGGAGACCAGATGAAAGCCTGCACCTGCCTTTCAATATGAAGGTGGCGCTTGGCATTGGTGTCAGGACTCCAGATGAGAAGCCTGCATCTGGCTTTCTGTCTGAAGGTGGAGCTTTGCCAGGGTGTCAGGACACCAGATGAGAAGCCTACACATGGCTTTCAGTCTGAAGATGGAGGTTTGCCTGGGTGTAAAGACACCAGATGAGAAGCCTGCCCCTCATTTCATATCTGAAGGTGGAGCTTCGCCTGGGTGTCAGGACAACAGTTGAGAAGCCTGCACCTCACTTTCAGTCTGAAGGTGGAGCTTTGCCAGGGTGTCAGGACACCAGATAAGAAGCCAGCACCTCACTTTCAGTCTGAAGGTGGAGCTTCGCCTGTGTATCAGGACACCAGATGAGAAGCCTGCACCTGATTTCACATCAGGATGTGAGATTTTCCAGGGTGTCAACAGTAGATGAGAAGCCTGAACCTCGCATCACGTGCACAAGTGGAGCTTTGCCTGGGTGTCAGGACACCAGATGAGAAGCCTGCACCTCGCTTCATGTCTGAAGGGGGAGCTTCGCCTGGATGTCAGGACACCAGATGAGAAGCCTGCAAGTCGCTTTCAATCTGAAGTGTGAGCTTCAACTGGGTGTCAGGACACCAGATGAGAAGCCTGCAACTGGCTTTCAGTCTGAATGTCGTGCTTCGCCTGGGTGTTAAGACACCAGATGAGAAGCCTGCCCCTCGCTTCACATTGAAGGTGGAGCATCACCTGGGTGTCAGTACACCAGATGATAAGCCTGCCCCTCCTTCACCTCTGAAGGTGGAGGATCGCCTGGGTGTCAGGACACCACATGAGAAGCCTGCAGCTGGTTTTCAGTCTGAAGGTGGAGCTTCGCCTGGGTGTCAGGACACCAGATGAGAAGGCTGCACCTGGCTTTCAGTCTGAAGGTGGAGCTTCACCTGTGTGATAGAACACAAGATGAGATGCCTGCCCCAAACTTCAAATCTGAATGGGGAGGTTCATCCGGGTGTCAGGACACCAGATGAGAAGCCTGCACCTGGCTTTCAGTATGAAGGTGGAGTTTTGCCTGAATGTCAGGCCACCAGATGATAAGCCTGCACCTGGCTTTCTGTCTGAAGACGGAGCTTCGCGTGGGTGTCAGCATACCAGATGAGAAGCATGCACCAGGCTTTCAGTCTGAAGGTGAAGCTTCACATGATTGTCAGAAGACCAAAAGAGAAGTCTGCCCCTAGCTTCACATTCTGTATGTGGAGGTTCGCCTGGGTGTCAGAACACCAGATTTGAAGTCTGCCCCTAGCTTCACATGTGAATGCGGAGGTTCACCCGGGTGTCAGGACACCAGATGAGAAGCCTGCACCTGGCTTTCAGTCTGGTGGTGGAGCTTCGCCTGGGAGTCAGGACACCAGATGAAAAGCCTGCACCTGGCTTTCAGTCTGAAGGTGGAGCTTCGCCTGGGTGTCAGGACACCAGATGAGAATCCTGCACGTGGCTTCCAGTCTGAAGGTGGAGTTCGCCTGGATGTCAAAACACCCGATGAGAAGCCTGCAAGTCGCTTTCAATCTGAAGTGGGAGCTTCGCCTGGGTATCAAGACACCGAATGATATCCTGCACCTCGCATCACATCTGAATTGGCACATCGCCTGGGTGTCAGGACACCAGATGAGAAGCCTGCACCTGGTTTTCAGTCTGAAGGTGGAGCTTCACGTGGGTGTCAGGACACAAGATGAGAAGCCTGCACCTCGCTTTAAGTCTGAAGGTGGAGCTTCGCCTGGATGTCACGACACCAGATGAGAAGCCTGTAAGTCGCTTTCAATCTGAGGTGAGAGCTTTGCCTGGGTGACAGGACACCAGATGAGAAGCCTGCACCTCACTTTCAGTCTGAAGAGGGAGCTTCGCCTGGGTGTCAGGACACCAGATGAGAAACCTGCACCTGGCTTTTAGTCAGAAGGTGGAGCTTCGACTGGGTGTCATTACACCAGATGAGAAGCCTGCATCAGGCTTTCAGTCTGAAGGTGGAGTTTTGCCTGGGTGTCAGGACACTAGATGAGAAGCCTGCACCTCGCTTTCAGTCTGAAGGTGGAGATTTGCCTGGGTGTCCGGACACCAGATCAGAAGCCTGCCCTTGCTTCACATTGGGAGGTGGAGCTTCACCTGTGTATCAGGACACCGGATGAGAATCCTGCACCTGGCTTTCAGTCTGAAGGCGGAGCTTCCCATGGGTTTTAGGATACCAGATGAGAAGCCTGCACCACGCTTTCAGTCTGAAGGTGGTGCTTTGTCTCGGTGTCAGCACACCGCATGGAAAGCATGCACCTGGATTTCAGTCTGAATGTGGAGTTTCGCATGGGTGTCAGGACACCAGATGAGAATCCTGCACCTGGCTTTCAGTCTGAAGGGGGAGCTTCACCTGGGTGTCAGGACACCAGATGAGAAGCCTGCACCTCACTTTGAGTCTGAAGGTGGAGCTTCGCCTGGGTGTCAGGACACCAGATGAGAAGTGTGCACCTGGCTTTCAGTCTGAAGGTGGATCTTTGCCTGGCTGTCGACACCAGATGAGAAGCCTGCACCTGGCTTCAGAATGCCTTAGTCCGATTCCTAGCTCCAGCTCTGACTGCAGTTTCCTCCTCATGCCAGCCCTTGGAGACCCTGTGATGGCTCAAGTACACTGAGCTACTCGAAGTCAAATTTCAGCTGTCAGGACTTCTCTGTGCCTGGGCCCTGCCCAGACTATGTCATTTGTTGTCTCCTCTGAGGCTGTAGAGTGAGTCATGGCCCCTGGCCAGACCTTCCTGGGTGGGAGCCGCCATGATGGTTGACCAGCCATCTGTCCCTTTCCCTAGGCCCATCCCCAGATCAGCCCTGCTACACTGGCTTGGCTGAAGGCCCTGGGGCAGTTAGACAGGAAGTGCCAACATTATCTGCAGGTTATGGCCTACCTAGCCCCGTGTGCCTGTGCCCTGCCCCTCCCCCAACTCAGGCTCGCTGCAGCCCTGGAAGGTGTTCTATGACCTCACTATGCTGCCTATGACCTCATCGCTCCCTCTGCCTCCCCCACTCGCCACGTGGATGAATATTACCCACCTTTAATCTTCACACTGGCCTCAAACGCCACCTTTTCCAGCCACAAGTCCATTCGGAACCCACCTCCCTCACCTAGCCATGCAGCTGGCCTATTGCCGCCTTTCCCCTGCCCCCTCAGAGCACTCTGCCACCCCCATGGCACCTCCTGTCTTGTTCTTCTACTTCCACCACTGTGCATCCAATGCCTTTGCCATCCACGGGCCCAGTGAACATGGTTGAGTGCCCCATCTGATTTGTCAAAGAGACGAGGGGCAGGCAGAGTGTCCTAGCACTGGTCTGTCTGGGTAGCCTCACATCCTTGCCGGTTAGTTCCTCTGAAAAGCTAACCTCCATCCTTGTGATTATAAAGCCAATTCATTTTCTCTTAATTCTATCTTCTCACTCTCAAACCAAAATGGAATTCATCAAGTTGAAAAATCACTTACTTCCATCTGGTCTACTTGCCCAGAGGGCAAAATGTAACAGCATTTGTATTTTTTCAAATCTCTCCTGGTCTAACTGCACTGGACATTCAAAGCCCAAAACCCTACAGACCTGCTCTGAAAGTTATTCCCAAATTACTGAATCTTTGAGGTGTGCCTTACCCTCTCCAAGATGATAAAAGACACAAGGGAAGGGAAAAATGCAATTAACCAAGCAGGGGAGGAAGCAGACATAAGCAGGCTGAGGGTTAATGGCAGCAACTTAAAACAAGCCAGAGGCAGTCTCCACCATATGAGACAAGCCTCAGGGACATGCACACCTGGGAGGCAGCAAGCCAGAGAGGGGGTCTTGGCACTGCCTCCCCTTCCACTTGTCCTATGGGGCAGCGCTACCCCATTGGAATGGTTAAGGTCAGACGCCAGCACCTTCAGTATGTCCTGCATCTAGAGACGGTGAAAAGGGGAAAACAAGGGCAGGAGAAGACACAGAGACGTTGTCGCTCCCCCTCTTCGTGGAGGAACGACACTAAGCCCTGCCTAGGCTTCATATCCGAGTCACGGCACCATTATGTCGCTCCCCCTCTTCGTGGAGGAACGACACAAAACCCTGCGCTGTTCTTTTGTCTGCTCGGCCCTCCCCGGGTTTGCTGCTGGTTCTTCCCGGGTTGGCTACTGTCCCTTCCACCTCCGTGGAAGGGCAGTTCCCCCTGGCCACATTCCCCACTTCCGCAGGGGAGCAGCACACCGCCGGCCGGCTCTTCTCGGGGGCTGCACAGGTGTTCCTTCAGCTAGATGTTCCCCTTAGATGTTCCCCTTAGATGTTCCTGGTGCATGCCGTCTCTCTCCTCCTTTATAGTCCTCCTCCGCCAATCCTAACTCGGCTGCCCACACGCCGAGTACGCTGCTCTCCTCCAATCAGGAGCAAGTCCTACAGTTTATTAGCTGAACTGGAGGCAGCTGTGCGGAAGCTGTTTACTTCTCTCCCAGCGCCATACTGTGGGAGAGCAGATGCATAGAATAAGTCTTAATTCCAGTAACTCAGTCTAGTCCGGATTGCTCCCCACAGATCCCCCTTTCTTTTTATTTTTGGCGTTGATACGCGCCTGTCTTCGGTGCCCCGTGGCACACACTCTGCTCTGCTTGCTAGAGTTGCCACAGGTTCTTACAAGTCCTATCAATCAGGAAAACCGAATCCGGGTCCTCTCTTCGCCATGTTGTGAGGAGGTTTTTAGGCGCTGATGCGTGCCTGTGTTCGGTGACCTGCGGCTCATACTCTGGTCGAGCCGCCTGCTGGCGCTTACCGCCTTAATCAGGCAGACCGAATCCAAGCCTCCTAATTGTTGTATTGTGGGGAGGCCTTTCTGATGTTAATTCGTGCTTGTCTTCGGTGACCTGCGGCGCATAAGCTGCTAGCCGCCGCAGGTGCTCATCGCCTCACTTAATCAGGCAGACCGAATCCAAGCTCTCTCACTGCCATGTTGAGGGGAGGCCTTTCTATTTCTCTATTTCTCTATCTCCGGGCATTCCTACTTCTCCCATTTTACTTCCATCTTCCAGCATTCCTATTTCTCTCACTTTACTTCTAAACTTCTATTTCTCCTATCCCTGCAGCTTCCTGGCGCCTCGCCCTGCCGACGGCTTCCCGGCGCCTCGCCCCGCCAGCGGGCTCCGCCCCGAGGCTGCTTCTCGGCGCCTCGCCAGCTCTGAGCCGCTTCAGCCCGCGCCTCTCTCATCTGCGCGGCTCGGCTTTGCGCGCACACTCCGCGGTCTCGCATTTAACCCTTTCGCGTCTGAACCACGGCCTCGCGCCAGCCCCGCGTTCTCTATGTACTTGAGCCCCGCACGCTCTGTCTGCGCGCGGCAGCCTCCGCGAGTCACACAGCGTAGCTTACGTGTCCGCCACTAGCATTCAATCTAAGTTCCCCGGGCTAGCCTGGCGAATTCAACCCAGCTTACGTCTCCGCCCCACGGTTTGGCTTCCCGTCCTTTGCTCCCCGGGCTAATCAGACGGATCCCAATCTGGCTTACGTTTCAGCTTCTGGTTTCAACTTTTCGCCCCCTATTCCCGGGCTAACTTGAGAATCCCAAAGTGGCTTTCGTTTCCGCCTCGGCCTGCCCCCCGCGGCTTCAATTTCCCTAACATTTTTTTCTACCCGGTATGTTTCCCCAAGCTTTCTTCCAACAATACTCCTCCCTCATTTCTCCTGGCCTCTCCCCACAGTCCGCATCCGAGTCTGTTTGTTCTAGCTTTCACTTTCGCTTTCGACCTTAGAGATTTCTCCCAGCTTCCCCCCGTAGTCCGTATCTGAGTCTATGCCTAGGCTTTCAATAGCTTCTTCCGGCACCTCTTTCGTCCGGCTTTTCCCTAGGCTGTTTGCTAGTCTCTCTCTCCGATATTTTCCACTTCTTCCCGTTTCTTCCCTCCTAAGTTTCATATCCATCCTAAGTTTCCTATCCGAGTCACGGCACCATTATGTCGCTCCCCCTCTTCGTGGAGGAACGACACAGGACCCTGCGCTGTTCTTTCGTCTGCTCGGCCCTCCCCGGGTTTGCTTCTGGTTCTTCCCGGGTTGGCTACTGTCCCTTCCACCTCCGTGGAAGGGCAGTTCCCCCTGGCCACATTCCCCACTTCCGCAGGGGAGCGGCACACCGCCGGCCGGCTCTTCTCGGGGGCTGCACAGGTGTTCCTTCAGCTAGATGTTCCCCTTAGATGTTCCCCTTAGATGTTCCTGGTGCATGCCGTCTCTCTCCTCCTTTATAGTCCTCCTCCGCCAATCCTAACTCGGCTGCCCACACGCCGAGTACGCTGCTCTCCTCCAATCAGGAGCAAGTCCTACAGTTTATTAGCTGAACTGGAGGCAGCTGTGCGGAAGCTGTTTACTTCTCTCCCAGCGCCATACTGTGGGAGAGCAGATGCATAGAATAAGTCTTAATTCCAGTAACTCAGTCTAGTCCGGATTGCTCCCCACAAGACGTGGCTTAGAGAGAGGCGAGGATGTCGGGGAAGGAAGAGGTGGAGTGAGGAAACGGAGGCTGAGGAAGAGCAGAGATCCACACCGTGGCCCCCAGGCCATCCTCTCAGACTGGCCATTGCTGCCTCGCCAGACAGAGGGAAAAGTCCCCAGGCCCCAGAGTCACAGGAAGCGCAGTCACTGACCAGCACGGCTCTCAGACCCTCCCCCTGACACGACCTCCACTCTCCATGTTAAAACCAGACATCTGCAGAAGGGTTCTCTTGAACAGGGAGGCTACAGCTCAACAATTAGAAGACACTGTTCCAATCCAATAATATCTGACAGCCTGAAACGGAAGCCCAGGGGAGGCTGTGACTTTTCTGAGGTCATCCAGAGCCAAGGCTGAATCCCAGTGCCTGGGGCTTCCTAAGGGCACAGCCCGATGGCCGGGCTGCTCTCGCTGACCTGGCTTTTCCTGAGGCCGGGGATGAGGAAGTCGCAAATACCAGCGACTATGAATGTTACAAGACCCTGTATTCTGGATTAATACGAGAACAGCAAAAAATCTCAAACTTTGTAAGTAAAACATCAGCCCCATCTATTTTACAGATGTGGAGAGAGAGGCCCAGAAAGCTTGAACAGTTTGCCTTACATTATATCCCTAGCAGAGGGAAAGGGAGCATTCAGACCCAGAATCCTTGACCAGTATCTAACACTCCCTTCCACCATCTTCCATTGTCCTCTGGATCCCCAACCCCCACCCCCCATTGCCCATTAGCCCCCGAGCCCCCAGCAGCCTGGCCAGCCAAGACTCACATCCTCAGTTGAGTGACAACCCTGAGAAGTGGTTGTCTCAGGGCTACTGCCGTTTTTAAGGCAGGAGGCCGGAGACGAGGTCTGAGGCTGGGCCGAGGAGCCCCAGGAGCCAAGGGCCCAAAGTCACCCAGGGGCGACAAGCCAGGGCGGGGGCTGGGTGCTGAGGGGGCAGTGCTGGTTGAGAGGACTTGGGTGGGGGAAGCCAAGAAGTGCTGGGGCTCAACCCGAGTGTCTGAGGAGCCACACAGACCCCGCCACGGACCAGCTGTCAGAGGGGCAGTGGGCTGGGCCGGGGGGGCGCGACCCCAACGTTTTACCTTTTTCTTGGCCGCAGCCAGCTTGCTCTGTCGGGTTTCCTCCGACATCGCGGGGCGGGGAGGGGGCGAGGGAGGGGGGCCACATCACCACGATCCCGGCAACCAACGCAAGTTGCTCCCGGCAGCTACCGCGCAGGTGTGTGACTGAGCCAGGAGACGCAGGTTCAGGGCAGAACTCGGAGGGGCTGGGTGGGCGTGGTCGCCACACTTCAAGCCCATTGGTCAGTGAGAAAGATGAAACAAAGAGGGGCGTGGTCCGAGGCGTCAAAATGGGAGCTGCACATGCAGCTCTGTCACCGCCCACTCTGGGGGCGGGGCGATTTCCCTTGGGTGCGGGCGCAGCTTTCTGGGAGCCTCTCATGGCGTCCGACACAGAATTCTAGTTAGTCTACGGACCCCAGAGGCCGCTCTCCGGCCCGCGCCCTGGACCCCTTTTCTCCACAGGCGCCCCCGAACCGGGGCCCTCGGACCCCAGGGCTCAGGAGGTGGGCGCGGAGCGCAGAGCAGGGGACACTGCATCAGTTCACGACCCCTTTCTGACTCCTCCCAGATGTGCCCCAGACGTTCTCCTTTCAGAAATCCCCTCAGGGTCCCTTTCACGTCCTCCAGACACTGCCCTCTCACACCCAGCCCTTCCTCGAGGAGCCCCACGCTGACCCCGCCCAGCTGGATCCAGTCGGGCACGCCCAGGTCCTGGCGGCTCCTCCTCCCGCACCCCCACGGGCCCCCTTTCCCCTCAGAGCAGCTCCGGGGCCTCAGCCTCTCCCACGCTTCCCTCCAGGGCTGAGCAGGACCCGGCCGCAGCTGCCTCGGGACCTTCCAGTCACGGTGAGTAGCCCGCGCCCCCCGACCCCGTGCGTGTGCCTGCGCCCCCCCGACCCGTGCGGATGGTTGCGGACCCCATCCCGTGAGGGTGTCTGTGCCCCCGACCCGTGAGTGTGCCTGCACCTCCCAACTCCATGAGTGAGCCTGCGCCCCCCCATCCGTGAGGATGTTTGCGCTCCCGAACCGTGAGCATGGCTACGGACCCAGACCCCGTGAGGATGCTAGCACCTCCCGACCCCGTCATGGTGGCTGCACCCCCCCGACCCGTGAGGAAGTCTGTGCCCCCAGACCTCGTGCGTGTGCCTGCGTTCCCAGATCCACGCGGATGTCTGCACCCCCAACCAGTGGGGGTGCCTGCGCCCCCTGACTCCGTGCATGTGCCAAAGCCCCCAGACCCTGTGAGGATTTCTGTGCCTCCCGAACCGTGAGGGGGCCTGCGCCCCCCGACCTGTGAGGAAGTCTACGCCCCCCCAACCCCATGAGTGTGCCTGAGACCCCCGACCAGTGAGGATGTCCAGGCCACCGAGCCGTGAGCATGGCTGTGGACCCCAACCCCGTGCGGGGGGCTGCAGTAGACATCAACCCCGTGAGGGTGCCAGCACCTCCCAACCCTGTGAGGGTGCCAGTGCCTCCCAACCCCATGGGGGGCTGCACCCCCGACCTCTTGAGGTTTCCTGGGCCCCTCGACCCATGAGGGTGCCGGCATCCACCGATCAGAGAAGATGCCAGCACCCCAACCCTGTGAGTGTTCCTGGGCCCCCAACACTGTGAGAATGCCCGTGCCCCCCGACCCATGAGGGAGCCCGTGCCCCCCAACACATGAAGTTGCCAGTGGCCTCCAATCCGTGAGTGTGCCAGCACCCCCAATTCTGTGTGGGTGCCAATGCCCTCCATCCCGTGAGGATTTCTGAGCCCACCCAATGTGGGGAGGATGTCTGCGTGCCCCCCACACACAGTGGCATCATGACTACCCCCAGCCCTCCCCCACCCCAACCACAGCCCACAGGTGGGCCTTCCTCAGTCTTCCTGAGGAGACAAAAGGAAACCTGTTGAAGTGAAATGGACACTATGGGAAACGGTGACTTGATCAGCATAGCCTTGACTGTTAATGAACAACTTAATACATTATCCCTCTTAGTAGTTTTTTTGTCTGTTCTACTTAATATGACCGGTTTAATTCTGTAATTAATACACAGTTATTCTTAAGTGTTGAAAATTAACTGAAATGTGATCCCTGTTAAACATAAGAGTGGGAATAAGAGAGGGAAGAGATGTATAATTTGGGACATGCTCAAGCTGACTTGCCCAAAATGGTAGAGTTAGAAACATACCAGGGGATTCCAATTCAATCCCATCAAGGTGGCATGTACCAATGCCATCTCACTATTCCAAGTGATCAATTTCAGTTCACAATTGATCATAATGAAAGGACTAAGAGTCAAAGGGAGCACATAAACAAGCCTAGTACCTGCTAACACTAACCGATAGAATAAATAAAGGGGAGAGTGATCCAACATGGGAAGTGAGATACTCAGCAGACTCATAGAATGGCAGATGTCCTAAATAGCACTCTGGCCTCAGAATCAGCCCTAAAGGCATTCGGAGCTGGCTGAAAAGCCCATGAGAGTATTTCAGGCATGGAAAGCCAAGACACTCTGGCAATAGATCTCTGTGAGTGAGATCCCTGTGGAAAGAACAGGTCATCAAAGAAGGAGGTACCTTTCTCTGAAGGGAGAAGAGAACCTCCACTTTGACTATGACCTTGTCTAAACAAGATAAGAGTCGGAGAACTCAAGGGGCTTCCATAGCCTTGGAAACTCATGACTGGAGCATAGGGAGATTACTGATGCCATAGACAGGAGTGTCAATTGGTAAAGTCAACAACAGGAGTCATTGTGCACTTACTCCTCATGTAGGATCTCTGTCCTTAATGTGCTGTGCATTGAGATTTAATGCTATAATGAGTACTCAAACAGTATATTTCACTTTGTGTTTCTATGGGGGTGCAAACTGTTGAAATCTTTACTTAATGCATACTAAACTGATCTTCTGTTAAAAAAAAAAAAGAAATTATCAATTCCCAACTTGACTCTCACTGGGATTAAACATGACAATAGGTCTGATCTGATTTCATCATCATTTAAAAAAATCATCTATTATTTTTCACTTTATGTTTCTGTGTGGGAGCAAACTGTTGAAATCTTTACTTAATGTATACTAAGCTGATCTTCTGTATATTAAGATAATTGAAAATGAATCTTGATGTGAATGGAAGGGGAGAGGGAGCAGGAAAGGGGAGGGTTGTTGGTGGGAGGGACGGTATGGGGGGGAAGCCATTGTAATCCATAAGTCGTACTTTGGAAATTTATATTCATTAAATAAAAGTTAAAAAATAATTTAAAAAAATTAAAAAAATATGGTTGAGGGTCCTCTTAATATCGTTTCTGATAGCTTATATGTTGTTAATGCTGTTAAGAGGCTAGGCTCCCCTTCGCTAATATCCAAAAGTTCTACAGTGTTTCCTTATTTTGAGCTTGTTCAGCACGCTTTATTTAGGAGATAAGATCCCATTTTTATCACACATATTAGAGCACATACCTCTCTGCCAGGTCCTCTCACCGCGGGAAATGCCCTTGCTGATCAACATTCCCGCTTCCTTTTAGCTTGCACTACCATGGAACAGGCAACGGAATATCACAAACTTTGGCATGTTAATAGTAAGACCTTAAGGATGAGGTTTAATATCCCTATTCGTAAAGCTAAATCTATTGTCCAAAATTGTGAAAAATGTGTTATTCATCAGCCTGTTACTATGCCCACTGGAGCTAATCCCCGGGGCCTTTATCCATGTCACATTTGGCAAATGGATGTAACGCATATCCCTGCCTTTGGCAAGCTATCCTGTGTCCATGTTACGGTGGATACTTACTCAGGAGTAGTTATGGCTACCACCACCACCAAAGAGTCTGCCTCCCATGTAATGCAACATATGTTACAATGTTTTGCTTCTTGGGGAATTCCTAATATAATAAAAACTGATAATGGACCTGCTTATACTTCTAAGGCTTTTGCTGAGTTTTTAGCAACTTTTCATATCTCTCATTTAACCGGCATCCCATATAACCCTACTGGACAAGCCGTTGTGGTGGCACTAATCTGTATCTGAAAAATTTTGTATTAAAACAAAAAGGGGGAATAGGGGCACTATCCCGTTCCCCTTAAAGACATTCTCAACCTCGCCTTACTTACCATAAATTTTTTAAATAAAAAAGCTGATGGTCTCACCCCGGCAGAACGTTATGTAATCTCGGAACAGACCCCCAATAGTAATAAACCCCATGAACCGACAGAAGCTCAGCCACCCATTAGAGAAATGATTATGTGGAAAGACCCACAAGATAACAAATGGAAAGGCCCATACCCATTAATAAGAAGGGTATGAGGTTCTGTTTGTTTTCTCCCACAGGAAGAAAAAAATCCAATCTGGACTCCAGAAAGACGGACAAGAACAATAGAGTAGCGAGATGATCGTGATTCTACTCCTACTAATAATGACACAACTGTCACCGATGATGGCCAAGCTGGATGAGTATTGGGGTCTCTTGAGAGCCCTACCTCTCCTTCTACCTGTTTCTAATTCTTCTAACCTTCTGCCAGTTGTGTATTTGCATAACTCTACCATAGGTGAAAGATTCGGAGTGCCTTACAACAGTCTTGTCAATTCTTCCCATCAGGGCCAGGTTAACTTACCCATCCACCTTTCGGGAGCGCTATGCTTCCATAAGCCCAAGTTTGGTACAGATCTTTGTGGTTATAATTATAGCGGCTTTCCTACGCCATGTATTAATTTGGCCACTTATTCCATGGGAGATGTTATCAACTGGAATGAGTCAGGTAGTTCTTACACAGCCAATATTATAGGGGAACTTATAGCCTTTTGATCTGAGTCACTACCTCTCAGGTGCCAGGAGTGTCACAGACCATTTGCTCCTTACCCTCCTACCAATCCACTTCCTTCTTGCACTCCTCAGGCACCCCCAATTCTCCAGATGCCTGTCCACCTCTGATCAATTCCCTGTTGCTCCTTAATGTTAATTTCTTTGCAGCTTCTTGATTTGCCTTTTCATCACCCAACGAAACCCATGTATCATCCGCTGTTTGCCTTCAGCCTCCCTTCTTTTGGTATTGCTGTAATGCTACTAATAATACTTGCACTACAGGAGTTATTTCCTCATGTGTTAAAGGAAAATTAAATGAAGTGGAAACACTGGTGGTTGTGCGGATTCCCATTTGGGTTCCTGTACCAGTTGCGGTGTCTGAGAAGGACTTCTCAATGGCTGTTTGACACAGGAGAGACTTCGGAGTCACCGCGGTCGTCGTTGCAGTAATTGCGGCATTATCAGCTGGTGCGGCCACTATTGGCATGGCCGTGAGCCAAACCTCCACACTGTCCACACTTGATAGCATCACAAGATCTACCGCCCAGGCACTTGATGATATACTGCTATTCAGCTGTTAGCTCAATGAACGGATTTATTGCAAGATCAGGCCTGGCTGGCATACCCTGTGTTATTCGATCTACTGCAGTTTGTGTTACCGCCTACCCCTACAACCACTTCTCATTTGCCGCTAATCAGTCCCATCTTTTGGGTAGCATGTTAAATGGTAGTTGGAATCCAATTGAACAATGGGCCGCTATTATAGGGCTGGCTCTTGTGCTTATAACAGGATCAATTATTGTTCGGATCTTGCAAGGGCTGTTCAGGCGTCAGCATAATACACAAATGGTGGTTAAATAAGCCATGCTAACATTCAATAACCAGTACCCCATGCAAAATGGACAGATTCAGGTGTGGCTGAATCTGCTGGACCGGTAGTCAAAGACGGGTAAGTTCTGAGAGGTCTTCAAGGCAACCTAAGACAGGGCATGAACGCTCCCTCCACACCTCATGTTCATGTGCCAATGACGGGTAAGCCCAATAGATGCTCTTGGTCACCTAAGACAGGCACAGTATCACTCCATTTTGCAAAGAAATAAGGGGGAGATGTTGGGGAATGGGACAGCCTGGCCAGCTGTGCCCCTCCCGACATGTACAAGCACAAGAAGTTTAGTGCTGGGCTTTTTCCACCCTGCCCGTTGCTAACCGCAAGATCCTCTTTTGACTGTAAGCATCCTGTTATTGCATCTTTCCCACATTTACTAAGTTTTGTTTCTTGCTGATTTGGTAACATGTTTTCCGTGAATCATATATAAACAGGTGGACGGTGGGAGGGGGATATATAAGAGGGTTGGAGGAGGCGAAGACAGCGGGTGTTCACGACATGTAACCCGAGTCCGAGTCTGCTAAAAAATAAAGTGGAAGCTGAAAAGCCGATAAACGCGTCTGGTGTCTCTGAGGTCTGTCTGGCATTAACCTATCCGGAAGGTGCACACCTGCAACTCATCTTTTTAAAAAAATTTTATTTCATGTTTCAGTTCTGATATTTCTGTCTTCTAACTCTGGGATTTTCTTGCTTTTTGCGGTCCTTGAGGTGCATTGTTGTGTTTGTTGCACTTCCATTTCTTAGGCCATCCTCTGCTGCTTTCCCAGGTGCATCAGCAGGGAGCTGGATCAAAAGTGCAGCAGCTGGGATTTGAACTGGCACCCATATGGGATGCCGGTGCTGCAGGCAGAGGCTTAACTTGCTACACCATGGTACTGGCCCCTCAAATCCATTTTTTTTTATTTTTTATTTTTTTGACAGGCAGAGTGGACAGTGAGAGAGAGAGACAGAGAGAAAGGTCTTCCTTTGCCGTTGGTTCACCCTCCAATGGCTGCCGCGGCCAGCGCGCTGCGACCGGCGCACCGCACTGATCCGATGGCAGGAGCCAGGAGCCAAGTGCTTTTCCTGGTCTCCCATGGGGTGCAGGGCCCAAGCACCTGGGCCATCCTCCACTGCACTCCCTGGCCACAGCAGAGGGCTGGCCTGGAAGAGGGGCAACCGGGACAGAATCCGGCACTCCGACCGGGACTAGAACCCGGTGTGCCGGCGCCGCTAGGCGGAGGATTAGCCTAGTGAGCCGCGGCGCCGGCCCCTCAAATCCATTTTTCAAAGTTCATTCTGATGCGCCCTAACCTCTGCTGCTGCCTGGAGGTGCTCGCAGCCTGAGCCCTGAGGGGCCGTGTGGCATCCTGGCCAGCCTCGAGCACCCTTGGTATGGCTTTGGCTCACAGCTAGTTAAATGCCCTTGAACTTGTCCCCCATGTACACAAAAATTATCTAGGGGCTGGTGTTTGTGATGTAGCAGGTAATGCTGCTGCCTGTGATGCCAGCATCCCATATGGGCACCAGTTCAAGTCCTGGCTGCTCCACTTCCAGTCCAGCTCCTTGCTAATGCACCTGGCAAATTAGTGGAGGATGGCACAAGTGTTTGGGCCCCTGCAGCCATGTGAGATCTGGAAGAAGCTCCTGGCTCCTGGCTCTTGACTTTGGTCAGGGCCAGCTTCAGCCATGAGGCCATTTGGGTAGTGAACCAGTGGATAGAAGATCTGCCTCTCTCCCCCCCCTCCCTATAACTCTGCCTTTCAAATAAATAAAAATAAATCTCTAAAAGATTATCAAAAATATGTTGATACTGAGATCACATACAGCATCCTAAATATATAGCCCCTTAGTGTGAGTCCATGCCACCTACAATAGCATACACAAATTTTGCTCCTGTGTGCCTTGGTCCAATACTGCTTTTCTTGTTATTGATAACATAGTCATGCCTTGTGTGCACAAACTTGCCTGTGTATAATTAATTTTATGTAATTCCCTCTTAAGTGTTATAGGAGTAAAAGGTGGATTCCTGGGGCAGCAATAAGTCACCTCTTGGTGTCTACATCCCACATAGGATTTCCTGGGTTTACATCTGGTCCAGTCCTGATTTCAGCTTCCTCCTGATGTGCACTGTGGGAGACAACAAGTCTCACAAGGGCCCAAAACACAGCCCACAGTTCTTTGTGGGCTCCAGTGTTGGAGTGTGGGTGGGCGTGGATGATACGGGACTTTGCTTGTCATGGAATGGGAGCTGGAAACACATCTGCTTAGAAGCTGACAACCAAGGCACAGAGATGAGTCTGAATCCCATTGTTTCAAGCATGTGGGGGCAAAACCCCCAAGCTACTTCTTGGAATCCGTGCCACCACTAGGAGAAGTACTAGGCTAAGACTGCCGGGGGGTGTGTTTGGGAATTTGTAATTTGCCGGAGGATACAGACATGCAGGCAGTTTACAATAGACCCTTTCCGGGCCATATTCAGGAGTGGGAGATGATTTCCCTCAGATGAGAGTGTGAGTTTTCTACATGAGTGCAGATTTGTGTTAGCCAATATAGTATATCTTCTCCTAGACAAGCCCTTGTTCACCCCTCACACATACTGCTCTGCACAAAGGTGCCTTGCCCAAGAACTCCTCTTCACTATTCCTCCCTGTGAGAAGTAAACACTTGGTGCATTTTCAAAGTAAGAATGGTAGATTCCGTGCACCTGAGTTTTTAGGAACCCAGGAAGGTTGTGGCCAAACAGCTGAAGCAAATGCCAGGAAGATTGTCACGCTGTTGTTACTCAGCCAATGAGGAACTGGGGGAGGGATCTGCTTGCTAGGAAATAAATAGCTTTCTGGAACCTGCTCCCTGTGTGCTGGCACAAAGCGTTGCAAGATCGGAAGTTGGGTCTCGCTCTTGTTGCACTCGCTGAGTCGAGTCCATCGCTTGAGTGAATGAGTGAGGCTGTTTCTCACACAGACCAAGCTTTAGGAATCATCTTTCAGCCAATGGAGGGCTGCCCGTGGTGTGTGTGTGTGTTCCCCGAGAGGCAAACATGCGTGGTCTTGCCTTCATTATGTGCCTGTGGTTTCCTGGGCTGTCCTGAGCTTCAAAGACCCCCAGGGATGAGAGAAGGCAGGGACTGCAGTTTCCTTGCTGTGGGAACTGAGGTGATGCCCGTGAAAGCATACATTTTGCCCACATGAGAGGGTTGTTTGGAGAAGGCTGCACATCTAGCAGCTAGCAGAGCTGCTTCCTGAGTTCAGGAAACTTGGCCCTGGTTGCAGTGCTGGTCACAATGGGGTGAGGGTGAGGGACTGAGCTAGAGCTCAGGGCTCCGCTTCAGGGGGCTGTGCTTAGTCTGAAGTTTTACTCTTTCTGCTGATGCCTTTTTTTATGTATTTGAAAGAGTTACACAGAGAAGGAGAGGCAGAGAGAGGCAGAGAGAGAGAGGCAGAGGCAGAGACAGAGAGGCAGGCAGAGACAGAGAGGGAGATGTCAGTCTTCCATCTGCTGGTTCACTCCCCAGTTGGCCATAATGGCCAGAACTGTGATGATCTGAAGCCAGGAGTCAGGAGCTTCTTCTGAGTCTCCCATGCAGGTATAGGGGCCCAAGGACTTGGGCCAGCTTCTACTGCTTTCCCAGGCCTTAGCAGAGAGCTGGATCGGAAGTGGTTCAGCCAGGTCTTGAACTGGCACCCATATGGGATGCCGGCACTGCAGGTGGCGGCTTTACCTGCTATGCCACAGTGCTGTTCATCCTTATGACATTGTTGTGCTTTTTTTTGAAGATTTATTTATTTGAAAGTCAGAGTTTTACACACACACACACACACACACACAGGTCTTCCATCTGCAATTGGCCGCAACGGCTGGAGCTGTGCTGATCCTGAATCCAGGAGCTTCCTCCAGGACTTGGACCATCTTCCTCTGCTTTCCCAGGCCATAGCAGAGAGCTGGATCAGAAGTGGAGCAGGCGGGTCTTGAACCAGTGCCCATAGGGATGCTGGCCCTTCAGGCCAGGGCATTAAGCCGCTGCAGCACAGCGCTAGCCCCTGTCTTGTCTTCTGATTCCTGGTGTTTCCAAACTCTCCATCTTCCTGTCCTTCAGTGAGGCCCTCCCCTTGCCTGTCTTTTTCACCCCTTCTCCCCTCCAGCCCTTCCTCCTCCTGTCTGCCTATGCATATCAACTGTTATGGCTGTGAATGCAAAGGCCTGCCTTACTCCTGGTGTTTCATTTCATGTTTGATTCTAGTATGAAAGGTGATTTTATGTAATGACTGGACGGGGCCACCAAGTGCCCACACATTTGGCCAGGCATAAATTTGATGTTTCTGTGTGGGTACTTCTGGCTAGGTTTAACATCTGTAGACTTTGTCAGGGAAATCGCCCTTCCTGGTGAGGTTTGAGTAGAGCAAAAGGGCTACTCAGTCCGTGAGCAGGAGCGGACCCTCCTACCTTAGTGCCTTAGATAACTGACCAATACTCTGATAGTGTCCTAGAATTGAATGAATGGCTCTCCTGGGTCTCCAGATGGGGACATGGACATGTTGGTCCCTGGGATCCTCCCCAAATGACTCAGGAGTGTCAGTAGCTGTATAATGCATCTTTCTTTGCCAATACAGGCAAATGCCAGATACATAGAGGGATGAATGGATGGTTAAATAGATTCAACAGATGCACATACATGGAGAATTCTGCATTCTGTTGTTTCTACTTACATTGGCATTTCTGGTTAATTTCCACAGAAATCTTGAGGATCTGAATTATGCTAAGGTGTCAGGCAGTGTGGTTTTGTAAAGATGAAAGAAACGGCAGTGTACCCTGAACGCACAAGCTTGGTGGGTAGATAAAGCAAACTCACCTAAGAAGACAAAGAACAAATCAAAGTAGAGCACAGGGAGATGCTTTGTCTCGCAGAACAGGAGCACAGTTGAAATGTGTGCCTGTGTAATCCACAATGAGGCCAATTGTGGTCAGAATAAAATTAACTCACCTGTTTCGGGGATCGGTAGGAGCAGTAAGACACCCTGGTTTTTCCTTAGATGAGCTGATTCCTCCACGTTGGCTGTCTATCAGCCACACCTGGGTAGACCCCTGAGCTGTGATGACCCGAAGATCTCAACACGTTTCAGCCTTGCCTGAGCCTGTGGGTCTGGCCAGGCATTAGATTCCCTCCTTGCAAAATGCCCTGCATGGTGCTGAAATAGTTTGTCCAAGCTCTCTGTCTGATGGCTGAACTGCTAGTGGTGATGTACTAGTGTGTTCTCATCCCAGATTAGATCCGTGGTCACAGCTTCAGTGAGATACTCTTGGAAAGGAGGAGCTAAATTGTTCATGCTCCCCTGGGACCTGTCTAACCAAATCTAGTTGCAATGATACAGTAGCTTCTCTGGGGAAGGAAGATTGTTTCTTTGGTTTCTAGGAATAATCTATTGTTACACCTAGAAGAAGAGTCTTTGGGTGGAATCCAAAACTCCCCAGCCAGCTGTCTGGTGAGTGGCACACAGGGAGGTGCACAATGTACCATAGTGATTCTTTTTTATGATTTATTTTATTTATTTGAAATAGGTAGAGACAGAGAGGTCTTCATCCACTGTCTCACCCCCAGATGGCCACAATGGCCAGAGCTGTGCTGATCTGAAGCCAGGAACCAGGAGCTTCCTTTGTGTCAGGATCTCCCCCTTCGGGAAATGGCCAGGTTACCACGAAGGAAGAGTCGAGGAGACTGAGGAAGGTCAAGCTAAACACACTTTATTGATACTCTAGGCGACTAGGAGGAGAGATCGCTCAAGCCTACTCCTGCGGACGTTAGGCAGTACGGACCAGGAGCTTCTCCCCGCGGGCACTAGGCACTACGGACCCGGGAGAGAGGCTGAGCAACCTCTGGTTTACAGCAGCTGAGGGTCCCTTTATATAGTTTCTAGAGGCTAGCCCTGCCCACATTCCCACCCCCCCAGGGTCCCATCATCATGGCAATGACAGTTTGTGGTTAGGCCCTCTAGGCCATCGGTTTTCAAATCTTACCAGCTAGGGTGGCTACTACTCTACGTTTCCTTCAAGCTGGGCGCGACTGCGACTGCGACTGCGGCTGCAGAGTTATTTTCTTTCAAAGGGTGCTACAGTTACTTTCTCCATGAATGGTTCCCTAACAGTCCTCCCTTTTCTTTTCTTTAAATGTGCTCGTAGCCCTGCAAAGCCCATTGAGCTGCTGGGCCAAGGGGATGAACATTCTTGAGCATATTCTGGATTGATTTCCAGATTCGGGATCTTCCTTTTCTTCTATTTCTGGTGGGCTGGGTTCCTTTCGGAGGGCTTGTGTAGGCATCCTAATATCAGACAAAATAGACCTTAATAAAAAAACTTAAGAGACAAAGAAGGGCACTGTGTAATGATTAAGGGATCAATTCAATAGGAAGATGTGACTATTATAAACGTATATGCACCCAATTTCAGGGTAGCTGGCTATTTAAATAAATGTTAAGGAATCTAAATGGAGACATAGACTCAAATGCAATATTAATGGGGCACTTCACACCACACTTAAGCAATGGATAGATGAACCAGACAGAAAATCAGCAAGGAAACAGCAGAGGTTATTGATACTATAGACCAATGGACCTAACAGATCTCTCTCTCCAGTGTATGGAACTTTCTCTAGTATCAGCCACATGCTAGGCAATAAAGCAAGTCTCACCAGTTCCAAAGAGTCATCATCATACCATGCATCTTCTCGGACCATCATGGAATGAAACTGGAATTCAGCAACTCAGTAATCTCTAGAACATATGCAATCACATGGAGACTGAACACCATGTTCCTGAATGAGCAGTGGATCTCAGAAGAAATCAAGAGATTTTGACTGAGCACCAAAAAGGAAACCTGTTGAAGTGAAATGGACACTATGAGAAACAGTGACTTGATCAGCCCTTGTCCTGACTGTCGGGGAACAACTTAATACTTTATCCCTTTTAGGTTTTTTTGGTTCTACTTAATACTTAATACTATTGGTTGAACTCTTTAATTAACACACAATTCTTCTTAAGTGTTGAAACTTAACTGAAAAGTCATCCCTGTAAAATATAAGAGTGGGAACAAGAGAGGGAGAAGATGTACAATTTGGGACATGCACAAGCTGGCTTGCCCCAAATGGTGGAGTTAGAAACGTGCCAAGGGATTTCAACTCAATCCCATCAAGGTGGCATGTACCAATGCCATCTCACTAGTCAAAGTGATCAGTTTCAGTTCACAATCAATCATAATGATAGGATTAGAGTCAAAATGATCACATAAACAAGCCTAGTGTCTGCTAATACTAACTGATAACATTAAAAAGGAGAGAACGATCCAACATGGGAAGCAGGATACACAGCAGACTCATAGAATGGCAGATGTCCTAAATAGCACTCTGGCCTCAGAATCAGCCGTTAAGGCATTCAGATCTGGCTGAAGAGCCCATGAGAGTATTTTAGGCATGGAAAGCCAAGACACTCTGGCAAAAAAAAAAACACCTAAATGAAAGATCTCTGCAAGTGAGATCCCAGCGGAAAGAATGGGCCATCAAAGAAGGAGGTACCTTTCTCTGAAGGGAGGCGAGAACTTCCACTTGGACTACGACCTTGTCTAAATAAGATCGAAGTCGGCAAACTCAAAAGGCTTCCATAGCCTTGGCAACTCACGACAAGAGCCTAGAGTGATTACTGACACTATAAACAAGAGTGTCAATTTGTTAAGTCAACAACAGGAGTCACTGTGTACTTACTCCTCATGTAGGATCTCTTTCCTTAATGTGTTGCACAATGTGAATTAATGCTATAACTAGTACTCAAACAGTACTTTACACTTTGTGTTTCTGTGTGGGTACAAACTGTTGAAATCTTTACTTAGTATATACTAAATTGATCTTCTGTATATAAAGAGAATTGAAAATGAATCTTGATGTGAATGGAATGGGAGAGGGAGCAGGAGATGGGAGGGTTGCAGGTGGGAGGGAAGTTATGGGGGGAAAAAGCCACTGTAATCCAAAAGCTGTACTTTGAAAATTCATATCTGTTAAATAAAAGTTTAAAAAATAAGAAGTAAAAAAAATTCTGAAAGCAAATGATGATGACAATACAACATACCAAAACTTATGGGATTTAGCAAAAGAAGTGTTAAGAGGAAAGTTTATAGCAATTGGTGTGTACACTACATAAATGAGCTGTCAATGCATCTCAAGTACCTAGAAAAACAGCAGGAAACCAAACTCAAAACTAATAGGAAAAAAAATTAAAGTGAGAGGAAATCAATAAAATTCAAACAAAAAATACAAAAGATAAGCAAAACAAAGAGCTGTTTTTTCATGCAATAAACAAAATTGGCAGAACATTTTTCCCACTAGCCATCAAGAGAGAGAGAAGACCCAAATCAATAAAATTAGAAGTGAAAAAGGAAGTGCAACAAAAGACACCACAGGAAAAAAAATCAGAAATTACTCGAGAGAGCTCTATGCCAACAAACTGGGAAACCTACAAGAAATGGACAGATTCCAGGCCACATACAACCTTCCTGAGTTGAGCCATGAAGACATAGGAAACCTAAACAAACCAATTACCCAGTCATAAATTGAATCAATAATAAAGAGCCTCGCAAAAAAGAACAGCCTGTGACCAGATGGCCTCACTGCTGAATTCTACCAGACATTTAAAGAACTAACTGCAATTCTTCTCATGTTATTCAAAACAATTGAAAGGGAGGGAATCCTCCCAAATTCTATGAAGCCAGCCATCACCTTAATCTCTAAACCTGAAAAAGATGCAACTGAAACAATGAATTACAGATCAATTCCCCTGATGAACATAGATGCAACAATACTGAACAAAATTCTAGCCAATCAAATTCAACAACATATTAGAAAGATCATCCACCCAGATGGACCAAGTGGAATTTATCCTTGGTAAGCAGGGATAGTTCAACATTTGCAAATCAATCAATATGATACACCACATTAACAAACTGCAGAACAAAAACCATGTGATTGTCTCAATAGATGCAGAGAAAAATTTGAAAAAATACAACACCCTTTCATGATGAAAACTCTAAGCAAACTGGGTATAGAAGGAACATTCCTCAACATAATCAAGGCAATTTATGACACAACCACGGCCAGCATCCTATTGAATGGGGAAGACTTGGAAGCATTCCCACTGAGATCCAGAACTGGACTAGGATGCCCACTTTCACCATTGATGTTTAATATATTCCTGGATGTTTTAGCCAGAGCCATTAGGCAAGAAAAAGAAATCAAATGGATACAAACTGGGAAGAAGGAATTCAAACTATCCTTATTAGCAGAAAATATTTCTATATAGGGGATCCAAAAGTCTCTACCAAGAGACTATTAGAACTCATAGAAGAGTGTGGGAAAGTAGCAGGAAATAAAATTAATACAAAAAATGGCCTTTGTATACACAGAGAATGCCAATACTGAGAAACAACCTCAAAAATGAATCCCATTCACAATAACTACAAAAAAATCAAATACCTTGGAATAAATGTAACCAAGGTAGTCAAAGATCTGCACAATGAGAATTAACAAATATGAAAGAAAGAAATAGAAGCAGATACCAAAAAAATTGGAAAAATCTTCCATGTCCATGGATTGGAATTATCAATATCATCAAATGTCCATTCTCCTGAAAGCAATTTTCAGATTCATTGTGATACCAATCAAAATACCAAGGACTTTTTTTCAAATATAGAAAATATGATGCTGAAATTCACATGGAATCACAGGGGACTTTGAATAGTTAAAGCATTCTTTAACTATTCTCATAGTGGCCAGGGAGTGCAGTGGAGGATGGCCCAAGTGCTTGGGCCCTGCACCCCATGAGAGACCAGGAGAAGCACCTGGCTCCTGCCATCAGATCAGCACGGTGCGCTGGCCGCAGCGGTCATTGGAGGGTGAACCCACAGCAAAAGGAAGATCTTACTCTCTATCTCTCTCTCTGTCCACTCTGCCTGTCAAAAAAAAATGCTCAGGATCACTAGCCATGAGGGAAATGAAAATCAAAACCACAATGAAGTTTCACCTCACCCCAGCTAGAATCTTGATTTCTGAATGAAATCCACATGGGAAGCCTGAATGATGCCCCTGTCTCTGGGCTTCAGTCCCTCAGTCCGAGCCAGCCTGGGCTATTGGAGCCACCTGGGGAGTGAACTGGCTACCAGAAAATCTGTGTGATTCTGCCTTTCAATCAAAATCAAAGTTTAAGAACCAAAATAATCACAGTGAGATCAGGTGCACATTGTGAATGTTTTAGACCAAACAGGAAACATGTTTTGATAGAGGAAATGCCCTTATGAATTTTCTAGGGAACTCAACGCAGAATTCCACCTATAACGAAGTAAAAGAAGAGCTTATTCCTCACAGTTCTGAAGGAAAGGTTACAAAGAGCACACTAAGGGCAGGTATCATTTCTTCTGGCCTCTCTCCTTGTTTGCAGATGGCTGCCTCCTCACACTGTCCTCACCTGGCTTGCCGTCAGTGCACAAAGCTCCCCACTGCTTCTCTGAGTGTGTCCTGATATTCCTTTCTTCAATGAACACTCCAGCTGGATTATGGCTGAGCGATCTCATTTTAATTCAACAGCTCTGCTAATGCCTAATAAATATCTTTACATTTGAAATCCTGGGATGTTGAGCTTCAACATGAATTTGTGTCTGGAGAGAACTGCAATTCCATTTAACATGCTTTGGAAATTCCGAGATGACTTTGGGAATAAAGTGATAGAATTTTTGGAATGTAAGACCTGAATTCATCTGACAGGTTGATCTGCTCAAAATAGTTTGTTTCCTAAACAAAAATGTTTTGCCCAATAGCCACAGAGCCTCTGGGTCACCTGGCCAGGCATTCTGATTGCAGAATGCCCATCTTTTACTAATGATGCATTTCTAGGGGTTAAGGAGTCTTTGGGTGAAAACAGACATCAGATTGCACTCATCTGAATGACCTCAGCCACACATGTTAGACCCATTTTCATAATCAAAAGTACATTCATGGTAACATCACTAAAAATTCCCAAGCAGGGAGATCTAGTGCTCCATTGTGCCCCAGCAGCAACAAAACCTAGAAAATCCACAGGAATCAAGTTTCCAGAACCTGGGATGGATTTACCACCTTACAGCAGTCAGGGGAGGGATTCATACAGAAAGCTGCAGCTTTAAGGAAGCGCTGCTGCAGTTTAAATCCCTGCCCGATGTTCCATTCTCAGGTGAGCGGCAGTGCTAATGGCAGCAATACAAACTCCGGACACAAGCTACTCAGACCAGAAGGGGCAATGCCGACATCAGTCTCAAAGACCACGCTTCTCCACTGGACTGTGAGAAGGTCTCTGAGGTGTGGCACGGAGGCTGCTTGCCTCTGGTGTGCCCAGCTTGAAGCCTTTCCAAGGATGTGATAGCTTCTCAGGCGACATTTGCAGAAAGTCCATAAAGGCACAGCATTGGCCCCAGAAAGCCGAGGGACCAGAGATCAGATGGGATGAGCCACAGATACTCTGAAGAGGGGTAAGTGAGGGGACGGGTCAGGAGCTACTTGGGATAGCAGGACATTTAAACTTCTTGTGTATGCCTTGTAATCACGGACATCATCACATCTGCGAGGTGGGCTGTGTGCACAGGAGATGGGAGAAGTGTCCCAAGATTTCAGCTCTGGCTGATGTGCAGGATGCACACAGGAGGTGTTGAGTGTGGCACAGAGGACAAGTTGCTGAAAAGCACTGAAGGAGTAGAGCAACATGGAGTCAATCTGCAGGACTGGAAAAGGATTTTCTTTACCTCAGTTTCCTTTGACTTAAAGAATTTTAGGAACAGAAGCTGAACACTTCAGTAGACACAGAAAACATAAGACAGACATTCCAAAAAGAGATGATAAAAGAAAATGAACACATAGGCCCACAAAAAATTGGAACAATGAACCTGAGGTGGGGTTGGGGCAGAGATGACGAGAGCTATATGTCTTGGGTAAGAAATTGTGTGCCATGCAAAGAAACACGAAAGCAAGTCTCTTTTACAAGAAAGTGAAAACATAGAAATATTCTACAAGGACAAAAAGAAGTCAATTTTTTTAAAACTTTTATTTAATGAATATAAATTTCCAAAGTACGATTTATGGATTACAATGGCTTCCCCCCCATACCGTCCCTCCCACCCACAACCCTCCACTTTCCCGCTCCCTCTCCCCTTCCATTCACATCAAGATTCATTTTCAATTCTCTTAATATACAGAAGATCAGCTTAGTATACATTAAGTAAGGATTTCAACAGTTTGCTCCCACACAGAAACATAAAGTGAAAAATAATAGATGATTTTTTTAATGATGAAATCAGATCAGACCTATTGTCATAACAAGTCAATTTTATTTTGCACAAAAATAATCAAATCATAAAGATCTAGAGCAAATTGGGAAAACCACACATGACCAAAATAAGAATGTCTTCAAAGAAACAAATTTTAAACAGGAAGCAAATAAATTCTAGAGCTGCAAAGCAGAACTGAAATGAAAACAAAAAACAACTGACTGAACACCAAAAAGGAAACCTGTTGAAGTGAAATGGACACTATGGGAAACGGTGACTTGATCAGCATAGCCCTGATTGTTAATGAACAACTTAATACATTATCCCTCTTAGTAGTTTTTTTGTCTGTTCTACTTAATATGACCGGTTTAATTCTGTAATTAATACACAGTTATTCTTAAGTGTTGAAAATTAACTGAAATGTGATCCCTGTTAAACATAAGAGTAGGAATAAGAGAGGGAAGAGATGTACAATTTGGGACATGCTCAAGCTGACTTGCCCCAGATGGTAGAGTTAGAAACATACCAGGGGACTCCAATTGAATCCCATCAAGGTGGCATGTACCAATGCCATCTCACCAGTCCAAGTGATCAATTTCAGTTCACAATTGATCATAATGAAAGGACTAAGAGTCAAAGGAAGCACATAAACAAGTCTAATACCTGCTAATACTAACTGGTAGAATAAATAAAGGGGAGAGTGATCCAACATGGGAAGCGAGATACTCAGCAGACTCATAGAATGGTGGATGTCCTAAACAGCACTCTGGCCTCAGAATCAGCCCTAGAGGCATTCCGATCTGGCTGAAAAGCCCATGAGAGTATTTCAGGCATGGAAAGCCAAGACACTCTGGCAAAACAAAACAAAACAAAACAAACAAACAAACAAAAACCCTAAATGAAAGATCTCTGTGAGTGAGATCCCAGTGGAAAGAACAGGTCATCAAAGAAGGAGGTACCTTTCTCTGAAGGGAGAAGAGAACCTCCACTTTGAATATGACCTTGTCTAAACAAGATAAGAGTCGGAGAATTCAGAGGGCTTCCATAGCCTTGGAAACTCATGACTGGTGCATAGGGAGATTACTGATGCCATAAACAGGAGTGTCAATTTGTAAAGTCAACAACAGGAGTCACTGTGCACTTACTCCTCATGTAGGATCTCTGTCCTTAATGTGCTGTACATTGGGACTTAATGCTATAATGAGTACTCAAACAGTATATTTTGCTTTGTGTTTCTATGGGGGTGCAAACTGTTGAAATCTTTACTTAATGTATACTAAGCTGATCTTCTGTAAAAAAAAAAAAGAAGAAGAAATTATCAATTCCCAACTTGACTCTCACTGGGATTAAACATGACAATAGGTCTGATCTGATTTCATCATCATTTAAAAAATCATCTATTATTTTTCACTTTATGTTTGTGTGGGAGCAAACTGTTGAAATCTTTACTTAATGTATGCTAAACTGATCTTCTGTATATAAAGAGAATCAAAAATGAATCCTCATGTGAATGGAAGGGGAGAGGGAGTGGGAAAGGGGAGGGATGCGGGTGGGAGAGACGATATGGGGGGGAAGCCATTTTAATCCATAAGCTGTACTTTGAAAATTTATATTCATTAAATAAAAGTTAAAAAAAATCAAACAAATCTTAAAAGTGGATTTGAGTGTGATGAAGAATAGTGAGCCTAAGTGCCAGATAATTGAGATGTCCCAGTGCAAGGAACAGAGGAAAAATAATGAAGAACAGAGTTTAAAAGCAGTGAAACTGTATCAAATGTACCATGTCTTGTACAAGATAAGCTGCATAAGAAAAGGAGACTTTAAGAAGCAGAAACAATAATGACATAAACACTATCTGAAAAGTTACAGGTGGAGGAAAAGCTTGAGCCTACACCTTGAAGACACACAACAAATCCATGGCAGAATAAACCTCAAAGACATCCAAATTGAGATATTTTATACTCAAATTATAAAAAAATTGGGGAACCATATCTGCCCATCTCCATAAGATGCCAATGAGCACACCCCCATCCCACATCAGAGCATGTCTTCAGCTCTGACACTTAGTCTTTGACCTTGATGATTCTAGGTAGATTCCTGGAATTCACAAATGTGAATTCTCCCATTTGAAAATGTCAACATGAAGTAGGGGAGAGATAGTAATTCCCTTACCTGCTTTGTTTTATCCAGGACTAAACAACCAGAGTCAAACACTAGGAAGTACTCCAGATGACACCCTGAGACAATCTGCCTTCTAGTGGAGACCTTAGATCAGCACTCAGAAGGATGCCCTACTGCTGTCCCTGAAGGGTGCCCCATTTAGCATGAAGCCATCAGTATGGTAGCAGTCCCCGTATCCCTAACTGCAGTTAGGGTCCATTCTTCTGGGTGGGGAGGGGGTGGTAATGTGAGGAGGTATTTGAAAGAACAGTTAGGTCAGTTCCCCACTGAAATGGGGAAAGAGGATGTCCCTTTAAGCATGGACAAGACCGTTAGCAAAACTGATGAAATCTTTACTTAATATATACTAAGTTGATCTTCTGTATATAATTAAAAATGAATCTTGATGTGAATGAATGGGAGAGGGAGTGGGAGATGGGAGGGTTGCAGGAGGCAGGGAAGTTATGGTGGGGAAAAAGCCATTGTAATCCATAAACTGTACTTTGGAAATTTATATTTACTAAATAAAAGTTTAAAAAAAAAAAGAAAAAGACCGTTAGCAAGACAAAAGTGCCAATTCCATGATTCTGGGTCTCTAGTTTTTTTTTATTTATTTATTTGACAGCAAGAGAGACAGAGAGAAAGGTCTTCCTTCTGTTGGTTCACCCCTCAAATGGCCACGACGGCTGGAGCTACACTGAAGCCAGGGTCCAGGTGCTTCTCCTGGTCTCCCATGTGGGTGCAGGGGCCCAAGCACTTGGGCCATCCTCCACTGCCTTCCCGGGCCACAGCAGAGAGCTGGACTGGAAGAGGAGCAACCAGGACTAGAACCTGGCTCCCATATGGATGCCAGCACTGCAGGCGGAGAATTAACTGAGTGAGCCATGGCACCGAACCCCTGGGTCTCTAGTTTTATCATGAGAATATAAGTTTACTATTGCATACTTCTGACAGCTTTTGTATTTTATCGTGAGCAGTCTATAGGGGACTGCATTTCCAGGCTTGAGTTGGGCCCTTACCATCTGTTACCTGAAATCCTGTACCTCAACTCAATTGTACTAAAGGACCCATCTGTCATTTCCAGAATTTTCTTCTCTCTTGGAGGCCCCTCCTGATCTCTGTGGAAAGAGCATCCTGACTTAAATACATCTTGCTTGCCACAGGTATGGAAGTGCACACACACACATACACACAGTAGGTTAACAAAGATGTCAAAAAGAGATTGAGAAACACTTAGAATTTTAATTTCAATGAAAACAAAATACAATCACCTAATGGATGAAGTAAAATCAGGGCCTAGAAGAAAATTTATACCTACAAGCAACTACAATAAAAAAAAAATATCTGAAATCAATCAATTCTTTGAACATATTTAAGAACAAGCAAAAAAGAACCTAAATCCATCAAAAACTAGCAGAAGAAACAAAAGTAGAGACACAAAGTGCCACACAGTAAAACAACTTTAAGAAATCATTACCAAGACAGAAACTGAATCAGTAATAAAGACCCTTCCAGCAAAGAGTAGCCCACGACTGGATGGCTTTACTGAATTCTAACAGGAATTTGAAGAAGGTCCAATCCTTCTCAAGCTATTCAGAAACTATTGAAAGGGGGGGGATCCTCCCGAATTCATTCTATGAAGCCAGCATCACCTTAATTCATAAACCTGAAAAAGATGCAACAGAAAAAGAGAACTACAGACCAATTTCCCTGATGAACATAGACACAAAAATCCTCAAAAAAATGTTAGCCAATTGAATCCAACAACACATCAGAAAGACCATTCAGCTGGACCAAGTGGGATTTATTCCTGGTATGCAGGAATAGGTCAACATTCACAAAGCAAACAATGTCAAACATCACATTACCAACCTGAAGAACAAAAACCATGTGATCCAATGGCTGCAGAGAAGCCATTGGATAAAATACAACACCCTTTCATGATGAATACTCTAAGAAAATTGGGTAAAGAATCAACATTCCTCAATACATTCAAGGCATTTTATGACAAACCCACAGCCAGCATCCTATTGAATGAGGAAAAGTTGGAACCATTCCCACTGAGATATGGAACCAGACAAGGATGCCCACTCTCAACATTTCTATTTAAAACATTCCTGGAAGTTTTAGCCAGAGCCATTATGCAAGAAAAATAAGTCAAAGGGATACAAAATGGGAAGGAGGAAGTCAAATTATTCCTATTTGCACATGACATGATTCTATATAGAGAATCCAAAAGACTTCACTAAAAGACTATTGGACCTCATAGAAAAGTTAGGTAAAGTAGCAGGATATAAGGTCAATTCAGAAAAATCAACAGCCTTTGAATACACAAAGCCACGGCTGAGAAAGAACTTTTAAGATCAATTCCATTCATAATAGTTCCAAAAAAATCATACCTTGGAATAAATTTAACCAAGGATGTCAAGGATCTCTATGATGAGAATTATAAATATTAAAGAAATAGAAGATACCAAAAAAATGGAAAAATCTGCCATGTTCATGGATTCGAAGCATTAACATCAAAATGTCCATTCTTCCAAAGGTAATTTACAATTTCAATGCAGTTCAATCAAATACCAAGGATAAAAAGTGATGCTGAAATTCATATGGAAACACTGGAGACCTCAAATAGCTAAAACAATCTTATACAACAAAAACCAAGCTGAAGGCATCACAATTCCAGACTTCAAGACATACTACAAGGCAGTTGTAAGCAAAATAGCCTGGTTCTGGTACAAAAACAGATGGATAGACCAATGGAACAGAGTAGAATTGCCAGAATTCATTCCAAGCATCTACAACCAACTTATATTTGACCTAGGATCTAAAACCAATCCCTGGAGCAAGGACAGTCTCTTCAACAAATGGTGTTAGGAAAATTGGATTTCCACATTCAGAAGTAGGAAGCAGGATCCCTACCTTACATCTTAACCATCCACTCAACATAGATTAAGGACTTAAATCTGTGACCCGATACCATCAAATTATTAGAGAACATTGGGGAAACCCTGTAAGACTTTGGAACACGCAAACCATTCTTGGAAAAGACCCCAGAGGCACAAGCAATCAAAGCCAAATTAACAAATGGGATTATATCCAATTGGGAAGTTATGCAGTGCAAAAGAAACATTCAACTATTTGAAGAGCAAATGACTGCATGGGAGAAATTATTTGCAAACTATACAACTTATAAAGGTTTAATAACCAGAATATATAGGCCAGCGCCGCGGCTCACTAAGCTAATCCTCCGCCTAGCGGCGCCGGCACACCGGGTTCTAGTCCTGGTTGGGGTGCCGGATTCTGTCCCGGTTGCCCCTCTTCCAGGCTACCTGTCTGCTGTGGCCAGGGAGTGCAGTGGAGGATGGCCCAAGTGCTTGGGCCCTGCACCCCATGGGAGACCAGGAGAAGCACCTGGCTCCTGGCTCCTGCCATCGGATCAGTGCGGTAAGCCGGGCACAGTGCGCCAGCCGCGGTGGCCTTTGGAGGGTGAACCAACGGCAAAGGAAGACCTTTCTCTCTGTCTCTCTCACTGTCCACTCTGCCTGTCAAAAAAAATAACCAGAATATATAAAAATATGAAGAAACTCCACAACAACAAAGCAAGCAACCCAGTGAAGAAATGGGCAAAGGTCTTAGACATTTTTTCAAAAGAGGAGATCCAAATGGCCAACAGACACAGAAAAAAGGCTCAGGATCACTAGCCACCAGAGAAATGCAAATCAAAACCACAATGAGGTTTCACCTCACCCCAGTAAGAATGGCTTCCATACAGAAATCAACAAATGCTGGGGAGGATGTGAGGATAAAGGTACCCTAACCCACTGTCGGTGAGAATGTAAACTGATAAAACCACTGTGGAGGACAGTATGGAGATAGCTCAGAAATCTGAATATAGATGTACCATATGTCCCAGCCATCCCATTCCTGGGGATTTTCCCAAGGGAAATGAAATCAGCATATGAGAGTTATCTGCACCCCCCCCATGTTTATTGCAACTCAGTTTACACTAGCTAAGTCATGGAAGCAACTCAAATGCCCATCAACTGAAGACTGGATAAAGAAATTATGGGATATGTACACCTTGGAATACCACACAGGGGTTATAAAAATGAAATCTGATCATTTGCAACAAAATGAATGAATGTGGAAATCATACTTACTGAAATAAGCCAGTCCCAAAGGGACAACTACCATAAGTTCTCCCTGATCTGTGACAATAGAAAAAGAAATCTGTAGAAGAGAGGCAATGACTCTAACAGCCCTTGTCTTATTGTTGAGGAATTTTTTTATACTATTTGTCAAACTCTTAACAGTTTAACATATGTGTATATAGTCAATTCAAAATAGATCTCAGTAAAAAGTAAGAGTAGGAATAAGAGGAGGAGGAAGAGGGGTGGGAGTATGGGCATGAGGGTGGGCACAGTGGGAAGAATCACCATGTTTCTAAAGTTGTAATTATGAAGCATGTGGAGTTTCTAACTCTAAAGCTGTATAGTTCTGCATACTTTCCCACGGACTTACTTGCAGTTTAAATACTTGCCATGGGATCTCAAATACCATTAAACTGGGTGGTAAATATATCATCTTAAGTGTTAAATTGATCATATGGGTAGGATTAGGGGTCTTGTAATAATTAAAAAGGAATGGATGTTCCAACATGATTAGCAGTCCACACAGCAGACTCAGAATCTGAATAGCTTCTGATAGACAATCCCTTTAAGTAGCACTCTGACCTCAGAATCAGCCCTTTAAGTCTTCTTGGTCTGAAAAGTCCATGAGAGCATTTCAGGCATCAAAAGCCAGACACTGTGCAAAAAATATCTGACAAGAAGGAACTTCATGGGCAAGAGCTCAGTGGAAAGAAGTGGTCATCAAAGAAGGAGGTACTTTTCTCTGAAGGCAAGAGAGGACTTCCACTTTGCTTATGGCCTTGTCTAAATGCTGATGGAGTTTGTGGATTCAAAAGGCTTCCATAGCCTAGGGAGCTCATGTCAAGGGCCTTGGGTGGTCACTGACATTATACATAAGAGTTTTAACTGTTTTTTTTTTTTTTGACTGGCAGAGTTAGACAGTGAGTGTGAGAGTGAGAGACAGACAGAAAGGTCTTCCTTCCATTGGTTCACCCCCCAAATGGCCACCATGGCCTGCATGCTGCACTGATATGAAGCCAGGAGCTTCCTCCTGGTCTCCCAGGCCAGTACAGGGCCCAAGGATTTGGGCCATCCTCCATTGCCTTCCCGGGCCACAGCAGAGAGGTGGACTGGAAGAGGAGCAACCGGGACTAGAACCCTGGGTACCGGCGCTGCAGGCAGAGGATTAGTCAAGTGAGCCGCGGTGCTGGCCAAGAGTTTTAACTGTTAACACAGGAGTTGCTGTGCACTAACTTCTCATGAAGTACCTCTAAGAGTTGTATTATGTTTAGGTGCTTGCAAAATGATGTATCATTCTTCAGTGCTTCTTTAAAGTTAATTAAGTTTCTAAAAAAATGAAGTGAAACTAACTCCAAGATGAAAGGACTTTGAACAGTCCTTGTCTCAACTGTCAAGAACAGTTTTTTGGTGCAAACTGTGGAACTCTTTGCTTAGTAAAGAGCTGGTCTTCTGTGTATAAAGTTAACCCAAAAGGCCTCCATAGCCTTGGCAACTCATGACAAGAGCCTACGGTGATTACTGGTGCCATAAACAAGAGTGTCAATTTGTTAAGTCAACAACAGGAATCACAGTGCACTTACTCCTCATGTAGGATCTCTTTCCTTAATGTGCTGTACATTGTGATTTAATGCTATAACTAGTACTCAAACAGTATTTTTCACTTTGTGTTTCTGTGTGGGTACAAACTGCTGAAATCTTTACTAATATATATTAAATTGATCTTCTGTATATAAAGAGAATTGAAAATGAATCTTGATGTGAATGGAAGGGGAGAGGGAGCGGGAGAGGAGAGGATTGTGGGTGGGAGGGAAGTTATGGGGGGGAAGCCATTGTAATCCATAAGCTGTACTTTGAAAATTTATATTCATTAAATAAAAGTTAGAAAAAGAAAAAAGTTAATTGAAAATGGACCTTAGTAGAAAATGGGACTGGCAATGGGTCAGGGAGCAGGAGGTGGGATGAGAGAGTGGTGGGAGGGTGGGTATGGTGGGAACAATCACTATATTCCTAAAGCCGTACTTATGAAACGCATGAAGTTTGTATTCCTTAAATGAAAGTCTTCTTTGTGAAAAAAGAAATCATGGATGGGACTGGTGCTGTAGCATAATGTTGCCACTTGGGCAGTTCAAGCTCCAGCTGCTCCACTTCCAATCCAGCTCCACAATGCACCTGGGAAAGTCAGAGAATCTCAAGTATTTAGGTCCTTGCACCCTTGTGGGAGACACACAAGAATCTCCTGTCATCAGATTGGCCTAGCTCCAATCACTGCAGTCATTTGGGGAGGGCACCAACAGATGGAAGATCTTCTTTGTCTCTGAATCAATCAATCAGTCAGTCACTCTCTCCTTCAAATAAAGCTTTATAAAAAAATCAGTGGGTGTTGTGGCACAGCAAGTTAGGCTTCTGCTGCTCAGCTGACATCAGAATGGCAGACCAAGTCCCAGATGCTCTGTTTCCAAGCCATCTCCATGTTAACATCCCTAGGAGGCAGCAGACCATGGTTCAAGGACTTGAGTCCCTGGCTCCCACCTGGGAGACCCCCATGGAGTTCCTGAATTCTGGATTCTACCTGTCCAGCGCTGGTTGAACCTGTGGGTTGAAGACTTCCCTCATTCCCTCCCTTACTCTCTCTCCCTCTCCCCCTCCCCCTCCCTCTCTCTCCCCCCCTTTACACCCCCACTTCATGTGTGTGTGTGTTTGTGTGTGTGTTCCTTTGTCTCTGTCATGGTCACTTTTAAATTAATAAATCTTTAAAAAATAATCAGTGGAAGCAGACAATGTGGGATGTTGTTCTTGGTATCATGATGTGATACCATAGATCCATTTGTGTCAAAATATTTCAATTCATTTTCTTCACCCCCTCTCCTTTTGCAGTGCATAGCTAGTTCATGAAGAGGGTCATCTGCTAAGAGCAAAGTGAGTTGTTTTTTTCCTGTCCATCCCAGAGCCATGAGGAGACTGAAGCAAGAGAGAGATGAGGTGCCTGGGGGCCCAGAATCTTGGAGGATGCCTCTCCACAATTCAGAACAGCTTAAACATGTCATGCAATATTCTACACCTTCTACTTCTCTCCCCAACCTTTACTTCCCTCTGCTCAAGACAACCAGAGACAGCATGGGGCCCCTGCTCAAAGGTCTCCATCCACAGATCTCCTTGGTACTATCCCAAACCAAGCAAACAGAAGTTTCTCAGGCCCACCCCCCATGAGTAGACTCTCTGGGAGACAGATCTGCGTTGCTGCCTTGGCATGCCCTCCACAGCTCATCCTGAGATTTTACAAGGAGGTGACTTCAAGCTGGACAGACCTCCAGGGAATAAGAAAGACAAGTTTCCCAATTTCCCTGCACATGAGAAGGGGGTGCAATATTGAGTCAGTGATAATGGGCTTGCTGGACACAACTGCTCTCATGATCCCCACCGTTGGCCTCTTCCTCAGGTGAGGAGAGACTGGAGGGCAATCTGAGAATGTGGGCTACCTGCTACACCATTTAAATGAACACATGTACATGAATCAACATGCAAAAGTGACAAGTGTAGTTTATATACATTTTGTGAGGATGCCTTTAGCAGATGCCTTGTTTTCCTTTTCAGTCTAAGAAGGTTTCACATTGCTCACTTGATTAGACCATGCTCAAGTTCAAATCTGGCTCTCATTCAGAGTCATTCAGAGTGCAGGTGACTTCTCTGTCACTTGCATTCAGCTTCTCCAGAGACTGGAGAGGGAAAATAGTAAAAAACAAAATATAGGCCTCAGAGTACGAAGGTCTAAGAACAAGTTATAATTTTATTTCCTCATGAATATTCTAGTTCATACCTCCCCCTCCAGAAATAGGCTCAGAAACAGTAGGCACAATCTAGACTCTGTAAACTCAATACACGGACTTGAGAATCTGATGGGATTATCAGATGGCGCATACTAAGGACAGCCTGACAAGGCAGACCACAAATGCAGGCTGGGAGGCTGAATGCATCCCATCAGGTACATGTATGACACAGTCCTTATCGCTCACTGCATTTTCTGCAATCTGGGACAGACAATGGCCCAAGTTTACAAACAACATGTCTCAGGGCTGGTGCTGTGGCATAGTGAATAAAGACAACCCCTGCAGTGCCAGTATCCCATGGGGCACTGGTTTGAGTGCCAGCTGTTCCTCTTCTGATCCAGCTCTCTGCTATGGCCTGGGAAAGCAGAAGATGGCCCAAGTCGTTGGGCCCCTGCACCCATGTCGGAGACCTGGAAGAAGCTCCTGGCTTCGGATTGGCCCAGCTCCAGCCATTGCAGCCAACTAGAGAGTGAACCAGCAGATGGAAGAGCTCTCTCTCTCTGCCTCTCCTTCTCTCTGTGTAACTCTGACTTTCAAGTAAATAAATATTTAAAAGAACAGTGTCTCTCATTTGTACCTGTTTTTGAAAGGACGGAGATGTCCCTGGCACTACAGATGCTGTGGTTAATAAAACAGGGCTCCTCTTTTGCATGAGCTTAGGCTAGTGGTGAGTAACTTTAGAGATGTACATTTTTGTTAGCATTTGAAAAGCAAAGTAACAGGGAGAGAGCTTGAGAGACAGACAGACATCTTCTATCCTCTGGGTTGTTGTCCAAATGGCCACCGCAGCAGTGGTTGGGCCAGGCCACAGCCAGGACATGGAGCTCCATCTGGGTCTCCTACATGGGAGGCATGCACCCAAGGAATGGGACAATTTTCTGCTTTCCTGCCAGGCATTATCCAAGGGAGCCTAGATAGGAAGTGGGGTTACAGGTACTAACACATTCATGACCTTATGAGTGCTGACTTTGCAAGCAGCTGCCCAGCCTGCTGCTCCACAACACAGCACCCTAGTTACGATTGTGTTAAATGCTTGATAGAGCAAGTGAATTCTAATCCCATTAAGTCTTGAGTGCTGAGACATGTCTACATAGTAGGAGGTGGAATGAGGTAAAGGGGACCAGGGCATTGTTTTAGGGGAACAAAAATGAGAACTCAAGGGCAGGAAGGTAAGGGATCAAAGCAGAACAAGGCAAGCAGGGAGAAGGAAATACTCATGTTTGGGAGCACCGGATGACAGGATGTTTGTCTAATGACAAGTGTGCTCACAGGAGGTTAGGTGCATGCATCTCACTGAGGCACACTTCAGGGTCCTGCATCTACTTGCAGAAGAAGCTAGACCACAGCTTCTTTCCTGTAAATGCAGGAATAGAGTTTGCAACTGGCAGACAAGAAAGCAAAAGTGGGCAGAGTCAGACAGCTAAGCTCCAGTCAGATCACAAAGACTAGAAAGGATGGCTTCAGGTGCCTGGGCCCAGCCCTGCCCTGTCTTCCTTAGACCCATCTGCTTTGGTCCAGGGACCAATGGGAGAGTATGATGGAAGCAGCTCTGCTTTGCTGAGCTTGATGCCCAGAGATGACCCACCAGGCTTATGCCGGGTGTCTGAGCTGTATCTTGGGGAGCCTTTGAGTGGCATACAACAGCCCCTGCAGCTGTGGGAAGATCTCCGTTGCCATTGGCCCCAGGAATTGTGCCCATGGCACATCAGAGTACAGGACCTTGGGAATATTTCATGGTAATACGTGCACAAATCCTGTCACTGTGCCTTGGGCCAACTCTTAATAAGGCCTTGTGTAGCCCTTTAACCCTGTGGGGAATGCCAAGGATCCCTCAGCACCTCAGGGGTTCCAGCATGGAGGCAGCACTGAGGAGAGCAGGGAGTGAAATGTGCACTGAGTTTGCAGTAGGTCCATGTTGGCACCATCAAGAGGAGGACGGAGCAGCTGCCACCAAGCCAAGGATGGTGGCAGGGATGCAGCAGAGGAATTTAGCACAGCTTCCCGCCACTCAGCTGCCAAAGGCTGCTGGCCAGAAAGCAGCGGCAGCTGTGCTGGAAGTGGTGTGGTGGAATCACTGTTCTCCACCCTGCACTGGGGCTCGGCCATGGCGATGTCCTCTGCTGCCTTGAGCAGCATGGAGGAGGAAAAGGAGAGGCTGGAGCACTAGAACTTCTGGAAGATCACGAATGCTCTCAGCCACTATGGCCCCAGAATGTAAGAGTTAGCACACTGAATAGAAAGAGAATTTTGATCACTTCCAGTTAATCAGCAGAAACTGCTTCCTCAATATCCTAACTTGGACAAGATCTCAAACTGCATTGATCCTAATCAAGACATGCTACTGACCATTGTGAACTGACTTTGTAAATATGTTTGGAAATAAAGGATATGGAGAATATGGAAAGAATGGAAAGATTTTGCCAGCATCTACACTTCACATGAAAGTTAAAATCCATACTGAGACACTTTGTGAGACTGTAGTGAAACTGGCTAAGCAGGATGGGATTCCTGCTGCCAGCCAATCATTATAAAAATGTTTTTTAAATTTTCCAAGATATGGGATCCTTCAAAAACAAATATTCCGGTACATGGTGCTAGACTAGAAAGATTGGTCTGGAAAATATCTCTGCTAGGTTGTGAGTGTCAAGGAAAGGAAATGACACATTTGTGCTTTTCTTTGAGGTTTATACTAGAAAGATGCTCTGAAATTAACAAACTTTATCCCTTGACCTTAGTTCCCTCAAATGTTCTATGAAGAAAGTACATAATCTGCATGCATCTAGACTGTTAATTTTTCCAGATGAAAGTTTCAGAAAAAGTCTGCAATGTCACAGCTGGTGTGCATGTGGGAAGGACAGAGGCCGACATTGAAAGCCCCTGAAACTGGCACCTGAGCCACCTCCCAAAGGCATTGAAACAAGTGTGGTATGTGGAAGACACCAGGACTAGAGCATATTCAGATAGAGGTGGAGGCAGAGGTCCTGTGAAGGAAAGATCAAACATTGCTGAAGAAACCTTTGTGTGTGCCCATTTCCCAATCTGGATACCCAGGAGAGTCATTCATCAAATTCTAGAACACTATCCAGAATATTCGGACGTCAATTATCTAAGACAGTAAAGGAAGGAGTGTGACCTCTTGATTACAGACTGCTCTGTCCTTTTGCTCTATTCAAGCCTCACCAGGAAGGGCCATTTTCTTTGCATGTTCTAGCTGTTCAGATGTTAAACCAAGCCAGAAATACCCACGTAGACACAGAAAGAATGAGGTTAGGCCAAAGGTATGGTCAGTCGGTGGCCCAATCCAGTCATTATGTAAAATTAACTAGCATACTATGACCACACAGAAAATAAAAAAAAAATAAAAACAAGATTAAGGCAGGGTTTTTGCACTCATAGCCATAATCCTTGATATGCATAGTCAGGCAGGAAGAAGGGGGCTGGAAAGGGAGAAGAGGTAAAAAAGGAGCCAAGAGAAGGGGTATACTAGAGGGCAGGAAAATGATGAGACTGAAAAGGCAAATGACCAAAGAGAAAACAGTTCCTGAGGGGTGAGCGGAAGGAGTAAAACTCTGGAGTGAGAGCTGTATCTGAAGCCTGAGCCCCCAAGTTTTCCTCAATCCCTCCTCCCTCACCCCAAGATGACCAAAAATATCACTGGGCCAACCAGGGCCCATTTCCCCAAATACAGGAAGAAGGTATCAGAGTAGACATGGGCAGCCATCTCCAAACAACTCTCACTCTCACAAAAGGTTCATCCACAGGCAGCTCCTCAGGACCCACAGCAGTGAAATGGGGGCTCCTGCCTGCCCTCATTTCTGGGCATCTTTGGAATTCAGTTTAGTACAGGAAACCACAGCCAAGTAATGAAGGCCAGCACATGTGTGTTTGTCTCTCTAGGGACACATACTCACCTTGGATGGCCCTGCATTTGTTGACTGATGCTTCATAGACTGGTCTGTATGATGAACAACCTCACTCATCCAGTCAAACGATGGGTTCAGGAAGTGCATGTACCAACATCGAAACCTGATTAACAATCTTGCAAGATTTCTAGGTTGGTAGGTCAGCATACCTGGGGCGGTTAGAGCCGACTATTGATTTCCTAGCATGGAGATCCCTCCCCTTCTTTTCTTCTTTTTTGACAGGCAGAGTGGACAGTGAGAGAGAGACAGAGAGAAAGGTCTTCCTTTGCCGTTGGTTCACCCTCCAGTGGCCACTGAACTGCGCTGATCCAAAGCCAGGAGCCAGGTGCTTCCTCCTGGTCTCCCATGTGGGTTCAGGGCCCAAGGACTTGGGCCATCCTCCACTGCACTCCCAGGCCATAGCAGAGAGCTGGCCTGGAAGAGGGGCAACCGGGACAGAATCCAGCGCCCCGAATGGGACTAGATCCCAGTGTGCTGGTGCTGCAGGTGGAGGATTAGCCTATTGATCTGTGGTACTGGCTATTTCCCCTGCTTCCTCACAGGCTGAAACACTGGGGTTACAAGCTGTCCTGCCTTCTCATCACATGTTCTTGCCACTATACTCTTGTTTATCTTGTTTGCCTAAAAGCTTTCAGGTGCTTGTAACCTAGCAGTCTTACTTTAAAACATAAAATCAAGTTTCATTTCAGTAGCCTGGGCAGAATCAGGCTAATGCCAGGAGCCCAGAACTCCATCTGGGTCCTAAAAATGGTGGTAAATACTCAGTGTTTGAATGATCATCTGCTGCACCCTGGTTGCACAGCAGTGAGCTGAATTGAGAGCAGAGCAAATGGAGTGTTCACATCTCAAATATTCAAAAGAGTCAGGTCCCAGCCAGGCCATAGTTTGGAACCAGGTGGACATCTCCCACTTTTGTGGCAGGGACCCAGGTTCTTCAGCCATCACATGCTGCTGTCTGTGAGCTACATCAGCATGAAAAGCAATCTGTAGCCCTAGCTGTGACTAGAGCCAAATCCCTCAGCTGCAGGGAGGTGCTTGGTGTCATGACATTGGCTTTGAGCCCTTCCCAGAACAGACCCAGGTGGGAATATCTGCTAAGGGAAAAGACCTATCACTTCAACCCATTCACCTGGCTTCTGCTTAGAAGAAATACAGTGAGAAGGGATTGCAAGCCCTTCTTGCATGTCCACCTGACCTTCCAAGCAAAGCAATGCAGAGCCTTCTTGCCAAAACTGTTGGCATAAGCTACACAATGGAGATGAAGCCAAACATGGACAGGAGTGCACCTTAAATGAATCATGAGTATCTGACTATGCAGTCAATACAAACCAAACTGAAAACAATGTTGCTCCCTCATGTATCTCTCCTATTAATTTGGCTTTGTTGTAAAGAACTCTCAGAGAAGCATCTTATTCCTTTGGTCAAGAGGTCCCCAACATACACAGCTGTCTGGTAAAATTGCCAGTGTGAGAATATGCTTTCTCATAGGATTAATAAGGATGGGAAGCCAGAAATCCCGGGAGATATGTTGGTGCTTTTCACAACTATGACTAGCCCCTGCCTGGATCATGCAAGTCAGATCAAGGTTGTGTTGTTTATGTGACTTTGATATCCCCAAGGTTTTCCAGACCTCACACATTTCATGTAACCAGATGCATTGTTAACTGTTCGTCATCATCTACCAGGCTGCGAGGGTCCACTAACTTACTTAAGTGACATTCTCATGGGCCTCCATCAACAGTCCCCAGTTAATCACCCCATGAATCCACTTGGTGTTTGTGACTGACATCAGCCCTTTATATTATCTGCGGTGTACAATCAATGTGTGGGAAAGTATTAATTGTATACACGTCTCCTATCCCTTGGTTTAGAGGTATCACAAAAGTCACCCAGGACACTATTCTACCAAAAAAAAAAACCTGATAGGGTTTAAATAGCACTGTGGTTTCAAAGTGTCCATTAAAAGTTCATGGTTTGGGCCGGCACCACGGCTTAATAGCCTAATCCTCTATCTGCAGCACTGGCACACTTGTTTCTAGTCCTGGTCGGGGCACCAGATTCTGCCCCGGTTGCCCCTCTTCCAGTCCAGCTCTCTGTTGTGGCCAGGAAGGCAGTGAAGGATGGCCCAAGTGCTTGGGCCCTGCACCCACATGGGAGACCAGGAGGAAGCACCTGGCTCCTGGCTTCAGATCAGCGCTGTGCACCGACTGCAGTGGCCATTGGAGGGTGAACCAATGGAAAAAGGAAGACCTTTCTCTGTCTCTCTCTCTCACTGTCCACTTTGCCTGTCAAACAAAAAAAAAAAGAGTTTCCAACTTACACTTTCATGAAATGGTGTTCTTACATTCTGGGAAAAAGAAGAAAAAGTTCATGGCTTGGAACTTTAATTATTCAATGGGGCAGTTTTTTTTTCCAAGAACCATTTTTTTAATTTATTTTTTTAACTTTTATTTAATGAATATAAATTTCCAAAGTACAGCTTATGGATTACAATGGCTTCCTCCCCATAACGTCCCTCCCACCCGTAACCCTCCCCTTTCCCACTCCCTCTCCCATTCCATTCACATCAAGATTCATTTTCAATTCTCTTTATATATAGAAGATCAGTTTAGCATACATTAAGTAAATATTTCAACAGTTTTTGGACATGGCACCTAATAGGAAGTGTGTCAGTTATAGAGCTGGAGCCTTGATAAATGAATTAAGGTCTTTTCCCCAAGAGGGAGCTCTTGTTCTTCCAGAACTAAATTTGTTATCACAAGAGTCCCTTGGGATAAAGCCAGGCTGCTTCCTCTGACTTGCCCCTTCTTTTCCTTCTGCTGATCATCTGCTTTCTGCCATAACATGCAGCAGCCTCAGAGCCTCCCAGCTGTAACTGCCAGATCTTGGAACTCCTGGCTTCCAGCACCATGATTCCCAATAAATGTCTATAAATTATCCAGTCTCAGCTAAAACAGCTTATAGCAATAGAAAGTGCAGCACAACAAATAGAAAGGCTGGGGAAATGAAGAATTTATGTTTTTCAGCTGACTTCAGATAATAACAATCCCTAGAGAAGCACGGAAAGCATTTTCAAGGGCCCAGGAATCCTCCTGCATGGCACTTAGCATGCCACTCTAGTGAAAGTCACTGGGGAAGTAACTAGATTCTCCAAGCCAGAGAGCCAACATACACAGACCTGCATGTGAAATAAGGAACTTTCCCCACTTGGTTCTCAAATTTCAAAATGTTAAACATTGTAAGGAATGAAAATCTCTGACTTGCTTATCCCTAGACTTGGATAATTCATCTTAAAAGCACTTAATGCAATTAAAAGCTCAACAAAAGAGAGTTGTTTACTTGCTGAGTAGCTACTAAATGAGGAAAACATCCTGAAGGAAGTGAATTTCAAGATAGAATGGAAGGAGGAAAAGTCCTTGAGTTGGCAGAGGAAGAGCAAAGCATTCTAAGATGCAGACTCTCAGATGTGCAGAGATATGTAAAGAAATCTAATTCATTGGCCCAGCTGAAACAGCGGCAGTCTCAGCTGCTGTAGATTTTATCCTGCAAGCCATGGGATCCCTGAGGGCTCTGACACCAGAAACAGCAAGGTGAAAGCTTTATCCCAGCTAAATGGGGTAAGGCCATTGCAGCCACCCAGATGTCTATAAAGGTGAGGAAGGATCCCTTCTGGGAAAAACCAGACACCAAGCACTGAACAGATCTTGGAGACAGACTTGTGGTCAGGTGTGAGGAGGAGAGGGGTTTGCAAGTGTGAGCCAGGCGTGACGAGCCTGCTTCACACCAGCAGAAGCCAATTCATCCAGAAGTTGTAAAGATATTTGAGAAGCATCACCAGCAACAGCAGACAGACAACTGTTGTGTTGGTTATTTGCTTGAGTGGTACTATATTTATTTCCTGTGTGCTCTATTCAAAATCTCTCCTTTTTTAAAGATTTATTTATTTATTTGAAATTCAGAGTTACATAGAGGGAGGAGAGGTAGAGAGAGAGAGAGAGAGAGAGAGAGAGAGGTTTTCCATCTGCTGGTTCACTCCCCAATTGGCCGCAATGGCCGGAGCTGCACTGATCCAAAGCCAGGAGCCAGGAGCTTCTTCCTGGTTTCCCACATGGGTGCAGGGGCCCAAGGACTTGGGCCATCTTCTACTGCTTTCCCAGGCCATAGCAGAGAGCTGGATCAGAAATGGAGCAGCTGGGTCTTGAACTGGTGCCCTTAAGGGATGCCAGTGCTTCAGGCCAGGACGTTAACCCACTGCGTCACAGTGCCAGCCCCTCCAAAATCTCTTTACACTCTGTTGATTGAACCAGTTGTAGAAGTGTCTCATTTTAATTAAATTTGAGCTTAGAAAACTAATTTGATGACAATGCAATTTCTGCCTGCCGAGTATATTTTCATAAATTTCTTAGAAAGATAAGCTTAAATCCTCTCCTCTGTTTCAAACATAATATTCTTATTTGACTTTAATGTCAACTACTGCTATAGCAGCAGTGCCCAAATCATTTTCATAAACAAGGAAAACAGAAAGATGCTGAAATGATGGGCTTGTTGTGATGTAATCTGGTTTAAAAAACATTCTTGGCCGGCGCTGCCGCTCAATAGGCTAATCCTCCACCTGCGGTGCCAGCACACCAGGTTCTAGTCCTGGACAGAGTGCCGGATTCTGTCCTGGTTGCTCCTCTTCCAGTCCAGCTCTCTGCTGTGGCCCAGGAGTGCAGAGGAGGATGGCCCAGGTCCTTGGGCCCTGCACCCACATGGGAGACCAGGAGAAGCACCTGGCTTCTGGCTTCAGATCAGCGCAGTGTGCCAGCCACAGCATGCCAGCCGCAGCTGCCATTGGAGGGTGAACCAATGGAAAAAGGAAGACCTTTCTCTGTCTCTCTCTCTCTCACTGTCCACTCTGCCTGTCCAAAAAAAAAATTCTTAAAATCAAGCCTATTCCTTTGTACTTTGACAAGATTATGTTAAGAATTACTACATCTATATTCCCTTCTGGATTCAAGATGGTATTCAGAATGCATTAAAATTCATAAATCTCAGGCAGAATTTTAGAGTTTGAAAGAACCTCAGGGTTTTCTATTATCAGTTCATCAGCATCTTCGGGACAAATTACAAAGCTTCAGAGAAATGGCTGTGACTTGCTCAGGGTTCCCCAGCAGTAATGGAAGCATGGCAGGGACAAGGCTAGAACAAGGTTTTGTGGGTGTTTTGGGTATTTTTTATGTATTTTTTGAGAGGCAGAGAAAACAAGCTCCTGTCTGCTAATCCAACTTCTCAAATGCAAGAAATTACCAGGTCTGGGCCAGGCTGAAACTGAGAGCCGAGAACTCCATCCAGGTCCTCCCTGTGGGTAGCAGGAACCTAACTACTTGACCCATGGCCTGCTGCCTCCAAGGGTGCACATTAGCAGGAAGCTAGAATCTGAAGCTGTGCCTGGACTTGAACCCAGATGTTCCAATATGAAATATGGGCATCCCAACCACTGTGTTAACCAGTAGGCCTGTCCTGGACCAAGGCTTGCTAGTTCCACACTCTGTTTGCTCCATCTCCAGTGTCTGGATTGCAGTCACAGCCTTCTATGCCATTGCTCTATGCTCCAGTTTCTTCCTACCTCTGTAAATCCTTTATAAATGCTACCAGCCAGCTCTTCCATGTGTTTTCATCAAAGTGTTCTTTGGTTGAGAAAGCTAAAAGGATGGTGTAGATTTGCAGCATTACAAATTTTCTATATCAAGTCTATATCAGCTCATGTGCAAATGTGACACACATCCTTTCTTGGGATCATTTTTCCTCCCAGTGTATATGCCAACTGACTCTGGTGTGATGAACTTTTGGTGAAGGAGGAAAGAAGACAATGGTTCACATTTTATAAGATGAGAAACAAAATGTTGTGAGGATCTGACCATCTAGAGAACACCATGCCTGCCAGCTGTGTCACTTGTGGCCATGGCTTTCACCACCCTGACCTGTAGTTCCCTCAAATGTTGCATGAAGCAGGTACATGATCTGGATTCACCTTGACTGTTCATTGTTCCAGAGAAAAAGTTTCAGGAGAAGCTTATAATGACACATTGTTCTGCATGAGGAAGGGATTCGGGCTGGCCATTGGGAACCCCTGAAATTGGCACTCTAGCTACCTCCCAAAGCATTTTAAAAAGTGTGATGTATGAAGAACCCCAGGACCAGTGCACATTCAAGCATAGTGGCCATGTGTTTATTGTTAGAAGGAAAGTTGGAGAATCCAGATGACTGAGAACAAAGACAAAAGATCAAGGTAACTCTGGGAAATACCTGTTGCTCTGAAGGTGTTTCCTGAATGTAGAGAGGGAACAAAGTTTAATGCCACCATGAAAACCAACTACACCAGGACCCTCTTCAGCTCCTGCTCTATTTGAGAGGATGGTGAATTGAGGATGGTTTTATAGTTGTCCATCCTTTCCTTTTATTTCTTATTACAATTAAAAGAGAAATACATAAACATAATTAGAAATAAGCATGTTAGTGCACAGAAGTTATAATAATGTTATCTTTGACCAAGAAAAAAAAGGGTTGGAAGGAGGTGTATAGGAACATTGTCTTTGTGTGCTATTGCAGGTGGCATCAACTCAGGCTAAGTGGCTATGTATTCAGAATGTTATATATAATATACATTTGAGATTTTTTTACACATTTGGGGCATGCATCCTTACTGGTGCATTAACTAACAGGCCCAATTCCAACCCCATATTGTCTTCTTGACCCAGTAATTTTCCTCAAAATAATGTTCTTCTTTGTCTCCTATATTAATCTTGCCAAGGTAAGTATTGGTAATAAGAACAAAAGTATCCTAAACATGTACAAATAGGAAAATGAGAAGGGAATCAAAAGTGTCCACTACAAAATTCAAGGAAATGAAGAAAATGCTGTGTGGGTTGAAATGAGATAAAAATAGTCTAAGAGAGAACAAAAAGCAAATGTAAAATTTCAGAAGTAATGTCATAATTATTCCAATATAAATAGTGTCAACACTCTAATGAAAAAGCAGATATCAGAATGCTTTAAAACTAAACCCAACCATACACTGTCTACATAAAATCACTGTAGATTCAATAGAAAGGAGGTTCAAAGTGATGGACAGAAAAGGAAATGTAGAATTGTATCATAGGTAAAAATCCAACTGGTGTGGTTATACTACCATCAGACAATTATATGAGAGACAAAAATCATTGCAGGAGACAAAAAGGACATTACATATTGATACAAATTACTGTGTTAAGAACATATAGGTTCTGGGGGAAGACGGTGGAATAGGGAGGGAGCACATCAAAGGTCCAGTAAGGGAAGGTTCAAAGAGGGGTGAGAATTTGTAGTTTTTAAGGAACGAGAAGCCCTTCCTGAAACTGGGGAGATAGGGTGGACACGTGAGGAGGACGTGGACGCCTGAGGCGCAGGACATCAGCAGGAGTGTGTTCACACCAGCGCTGGAAGCCGAGGTGAGACGGGGCGCTCGCCCAGCACCGTGGCACAGCCACCGCCACCCCTCCCCCAACCCACCCTGGGATGGACACTGAGACACACACGACTGAGTGGGGGAGGAAATAGAAAACGGAACAGAGTGGTGCCTGCAGAAAGAGTGTGCAATCCAGGGGTACTAATTGAGAGACTGAGTAAGCCAGTATCTCTTGGCGCCTCCTCGGAGCTGCAGTGGGTGGGAAGCAGCCATTTTGTCTGTTTACATTCGGGCTTAAAGGAGAACTGTCTTTGCCTCCACACTAACCTTCGTGGAGCGGAGCAACAGGACACTTCTTGCTCGAGGGAGGGCAGCTCAAAGCCCTGACACCCACCTACTCAAGTTAAAATAAAAAAAAAAAACTGAGTAGCACCTGAGGAAAAAGGGCAGCATCCAGAGCTGCAGCGGGCAGAGAGCAGTCATCCTGTCTGTTTACATTCGGGCTGTGTAGAGCAGCCTGCTTACACTGGATATTGGTAGAGACTCACAGCAGCCTATAGCAGAGGGAAATCAACCTGAAAAACCACCCAGACGGAATGCCAAAAAACAAAACAAAAACCCAAAATAAGAATATAGAATAACATATAAACTTGCCAATGGAGCAGGCTAAACCAACCATAACAGAGGCAGAAGAATAAGAAGTTGAAAACATGCCATAAAAAGAATTCAGAGAATTAATAACCAGAATACTTAGAAAAATGAGAAACAGTGTCAAGAGCTGAATGAAAAACAAGCCCAAGGATTAGAGATCCTAAAGAGAAGCCAGAATGAGATTCTAGAACTGAAAAACTCAATTGACCATATAAAAAACACTGGAATCCCTCGGAAATTGAACAGATGAAATAGAAGACTGAATATCAGAATTCGAAGACAAACTTCCAGAAATAATACAGTCAGTTCAAACGCAGGAAGAAGAAATTAAAAAATATGGTCAGAGACCTACAAGATTCCAACAGTGTAATGTTCCGATAATAGGAGTCCCTGAGGGGGTGGAAAGAGAGAATGGATTGGAAGGTGTCTTCAACAAAATAATATCAGAAAACTTCAAACAAAGGCAGCTGGATAACAACACACAAATACAACAGATAGCCAGAACTCCGAACAGAGTAGACCAGAAGAGAAATTCACCACGACACATTGTGGCAACACTCAGTTCAGTGACACACAAAGAACAAATCCTAAAATGTGCCAGAGAAAAGCGACAAATCACATTCAGGGGTAAGTCAATCAGACTCACCCCAGACTTCTCATCGCAAACACTACAGGCAAGGAGACAATGGCATGATATATTTCAAGTTTTAAAAGACAAACAATGCCAACCTAGAATACTATATCCTGCAAAGCTATCATTTATGAATGAAGGGGAAATAAAGATCTTCCACAACAAACAGAAACTGAAAGAATTTGTATCCACGCATCCAACCCTACAACACTTGCTCAAAACGTGCTGCACACAGAAATACAAAAACAAGAATTTCACTACAAAAAAAAAAAGCGAATGTAGAGTAACCCACAAACAAAGTTCAAAATACATAAACAGCTCGTTTCAGGAAACATGAAAGGGAAAAGACAGTACTTAACAGTAATCACATTGAATGTGAATGGTCTTAATTCCACAACAAAGAGACATACATAGACTAGCTGATTGGATAAAGAAAGAGAATCCATCTATATGCTGCCTTCAGGAGACACACCTTATCAGCAAAGATGCATGAAGACTGAAAGTGAAAGGATGGAAAAAGATACTCCAAGCTAACGGAAATCAAAAAAGAGCTGGTGTGGCCATCAGACAAATATCAGACAAAATAGACTTTAACATAAAAACAATTAAAAGAGACAGAGAAGGGCACTATGTAATGATTAAAGGATCTATCCAACAGGAAGACATTACTATTATAAATATATATGCACCTAATTACAGGGCGCCTGGCTACCTGAAAGAATTACTAAAGGATTTAAAGGGAGATATAGACTCAAATACAATAGTAACAGGGGACTTCAACACCCCACTCTCACCAATGGACAGATCAACCAGACAGAAATTCAACAAGGAAACAACTGAGCTAATTGATGCCATAGACCAAATAGACCTAATAGGTATCTTCAGAACCTTCCACCCCACAGACACAGAGTTCATGTATTTCTCCCCAGTACATGGAACATTCTCTAGGATTGACCATATACTAGGCCATAAAGGGAGCCTCAACAAATTCAAAAAAATTGAAACTATACCATGTAGCTTCTCAGACCATAGCACAGTGAAACTTCAAATCAACAACCCAAGAATCTCTACACCATATGCAAATATATGGAGAATGGACAACATGATCCTAAATGAAGAAATTAAAAGAAAAATCAAAAGATTACCAGAAACAAATAAAAATGATAACACAACGTATCAAAACCTGTGGGACACAGCAAAAGCAGTGCTAAGAGGAAAGTTTATAGCAATTAGTGCCTACATCAAGAAGCTGGAAAGGAACCAAACAAATGAACTCTCCATGCACCTCAAGGATTTAGAAAAACAGCAGCAAATCAAGCCCAAATCCAAAAGGAGGAAAGAAATACTAAAGATCAGAGAAGAAATAAACAGAATTGAAACCAAAAAAAAAAAATACAAAAGATCAACAAAACCAGGAGCTGGTTCTTTGAAAAAAATAAACAAAATCGACACACCATTGGCCCAACTAACCAAAAAAAAAGGAGAGAGAAGACCCAAATCTGTAAAATCAAAGATAGTAATGGAAATGTAACAACAGACACAACAAAAATTAAAAGAATCATCAGAAACTACTACAAAGAGATGTATGTTAACAAATTGGGGAACCTGGAAGAAATGGATAGATTCCTGGACAAATACAACCTTTCTAAACTGAGCTGTGAAGATATAGAAAATCTAAACAGACCCACAACCATGGAAGAAATTGAATCAGTAATAAACGCACTACCTTAAAAGAAGAGCCCAGGACCGGATGGCTTCACTGCCGAATTTTACCAGACATTTAGAGAACAACTAACCCCAGTTCTTCTCAAATTATTCAAAACGATCAAAAGAGAGGGAATCCTTCCAAATTCTTTCTATGAAGCCAATATCACCTTAATTCCTAAGACCAGAAAATACACAACAGAGAAAGAAAACTACAGACCTATCTCCCTGATGAACATAGATGCAAAAATAGTCAACAAAATTCTGGCAAACTGAATCCAACTACACATCAGAAAGATCATTCACCCGGACCAAGTGGGATTTATCCCTGGTATGCAGGGATGGTTCAATATTCGAAAGTCAATCAATGTAATACATCACATTAATAAATTGAGAAACAAAAACCATATGGTTATCTCAATAGATGCAGAGAAAGCATTTGACAAAATACAACAACACCCTTTCATGATGAAAACCCTAATCAAATTGGGGTTAGAAGGAACATTCCTGAACATAATTAAGGCAGTCTATGATAAACCAAAGGCCAGCATCATATTGAATGGGGAAAAGTTGGAGGCATTTCCATTGAAAACTGGCACCAGACAGGGATGCCCGCTCTCACCATTGCTATTCAATATAGTCCTAGAAGTGTTAGCCAGAGCCATCAGGCAAGAAAAAGAAATTAAAGGGATACAAATGGGAAAGAAGGAAGTTAAACTATCCCTATTTGCAGATGACATGATACTATATATAGGGGACCCGATAAACTCCTATAAGAGACTACTGGAACTCATAGAAGAGTTTGGTAAAGTAGCAGGATACAAAATCAACACTCAGAAATCAACAGCCTTTGTATACACAGACAATGCCAGGGATGAGGAAGAACTACTAAGATCAATCCCATTCACAATAGCCACAAAACCAATAAAGTACCTTGGAATAAATTTAACCAAGGAGGTCAAAGACCTCTATGATGAAAATTACAAAACACTAAAGAAAGAAATAGAAGATGACACAAAAAAAATGGAAAAACCTGCCATGCTCATGGATTGGAAGAATCAATATCATCAAAATGTCCATTCTCCCAAAAGCAATTTACAAGTTCAATGCAATACCAATCAAAATACCAAAGTCATTCTTCAAAGACCTAGAAAAAACGATGCTGAAATTCATATGGAGAAACAGGAGACCCAGAATAGCTAAAGCAATCCTTTACAATAAAAACAAGGCTGGAGGCATCACAATTCCAGACTTCAAGACATACTACAGGGCAGTTGTAATCAAAACAGCCTGGTACTGGTACAGAAACAGATGGATAGACCAATGGAACAGAATAGAAACACCAGAGATCAATCCAAACATCTATAACCAACTCATATTCAACAAAGGACCTAAAACCAACCCCTGGAACAAGGACAGCCTCTTCAACAAATGGTGCTGGGAAAACTGGATGTCCACATGTCACAGTATGAAGCAAGACTTCTACCTTACACCTTATACAAAAATCCACTCAACATGGATCAAAGAACTAGAGACGTGCCACGACACCATGAAACTAATTGAGAGCATAGGGGAAACCCTTCAAGATACTGGAATAGGTGAAGAATTCCTGGAGAAGACCCCACAGGCACAGGTAATCAAAGATAAAATAAACAAATGGGATTACCTCAAATTGAAGAGTTTCTTAACAGCAAAGGAAACAGTCAGGAAAGTGAAGAGGCAACCAACAGATTGGGAGACGTTATTCACAAACCACACAACAGATAAAGGATTAACAACTAGAATCTACACAATGATCAAAAAACACCACAGAATCAAAACAAACAACCCAATAAAAATGGGCAACAGACATTTTTCAAAAGAGGAAATCCAAATGGCCAACAGACACATGAAAAAATGCTCAGGATCCCTAGCCATCAGGGAAATGCAGATCAAAACCACAATGAGATTCCACTTCACTCCGGTTATATTGGCTTACATACAGAAATCAACCAACAACAGATGCTGGCGAGGATGTGGGGAAAAAGGGACACTAACCCACTGTTGGTGGGAATGCTAACTGGTAAAGCCACTATGGAAGACAGTCTGGAGAATCCTCAGAAACCTGAATATAGCACTACCACAGGACCCAGCCATCCCACTCCTTGGAGTATACCCAAATGGAATTAAAGGGGTGAAAAAAGCCATTTGCACCTCAATAGTTGTTGCAGCTCAATTCACAATAGCTAAGACATGGAATCAACCTAAATGTCCATCAACGGATGACTGGATAAAGAAACTATGGGATATGTACTCTATGGAACACTATACAGCAGTAAAAAACAATGAAATCCGGGCATTTACAACAAAATGGAGGAAGCTGGAAAACATCATGCTGAGTGAAATAAGCCAGTCCAAAAGGGACAAATATCACATGTTCTCCCTGATCGATGGCAACTAAACGAGCACCTAAATGATACCCATTGAAGTGAAATGGACACTGTGAGAGACAATGACATGAGCAGCCCTTGTCTAGACTGTTGAGGAACAACTTACTATTTTGTTTCCTTTAGTATTTTTGTTGTTGTTGTTGTTGTTGTTGCTCGGTTTGCTCTACACAAGACCACTGGTTGAACTCTGCAATCAATGCACAACCATTCTTAAGCATTTAAAAATTAACAGAAAATTGATCTCTGTGAAACATAGGAGTGGGAATAAGAGAGGGAGGAGATATATAGGACGGCACATACTCACTCAGACCTACCTCCAATGGTGGAACTAGAAATGTGCCAGGGGATTTCAACTCAACCTTACCAAGGAGGCAGGTACCAATGCCAGCAAACTTGGTAAAGTGATAAATATAAATACAGAATTGATCAAAAAGATAGGGTAAGTGTCGAAGAGATTACACAAATAAGACCAGTGTAAGCAAATAATGAAGGACAGAATTAAAAGGGAGAGAACGATCCTGCAGGGGAAACAGGACACACAGCAGACTCATAGAATGGCAAATGCCCAAAACAGCACTCCTGCCTCAGAATCAACCCTTGGGACATTCGGATCTGGCTAAAAGGTCCATGAGAGTCTCACAGGCATGGAAAGCCATGACACGCTGGCAAAAAACAATCTAAATGAATGATCCTGGTGAACAAGACCCCAGCAGAAGGAACAGGCCATCAAGAAGAGAGGCGCCTTTCTCTGAAGGGAGGAAGGAACCTCCACTGTGATATGGCCTGGACTAAACAAATTCAGAGTTGGTGAACTCAAGGGGCTTCCATAGCCTAGACAGCTCATAGCAAGAGTCTCGGGTGATTGCTGACATCATAAATAAGAGTGCCAATTGTTAAATCAACAACGGGAGTCACTGGGTTCATGCTCCCCACGCAGGATCTCTGTCCTTAATATGTTTAACTATGAAACTCAAAAACAACACTACTAGTCGAACAATACCCTATACCTGGTTCGGTTGTGTGAGTGCAACCTGTTGAAATCCCTGCTTAGTATATACTAAGTTGATCTTCAGTATATGAAGGTAATTGAAAATGAAACATGATGAGGGGCAGGATGGGAGAGGGAGTGGGTGAGGGGAGGGCCACGGGAGGGAGGGAGGTTGTGGGGGGAAGCCACAACAATACAAAAGTTGCATTTTATATTCTACTTAAAACTATTGGTTGAACTCTGTAATTAATACACAATCACTCTTAGGTGTTTAATGCTATAACTAGTACTCAAATAGTATTACATTTTGTGTTTCTGTGTGGGAGCAAAATGTGGAAATCTTTACTTAACATATGCTAAATTTTTCTTCTGTATATAAAGATAATATAATATAATTATATTAAATTATATATTAAATTAAATTATATATTAAATTATATATAATTATATATTTATATATTATATATAATTATATGTATTAAATTATATATAATATATAATTATATATTAAATTATATATAAATTAAATTATATATTAAATTAAATTATATATAATTATATTAAATTATAATAATTGATAATTGAAAATCTTGATGTGAAGGGGAGGGGAAAGGGAGTGGGAGAGGGGAGCGTTGTGGGTGGGAGGGAAGTTACGGGGGGGAGGAAGCTATTGTAATCCATAAGCTGTACTTTGGAAATTTATGCTCATTAAATAAAAAAAAATAAAAAAATTTAAAAAAAGAACATATAATATGGAGGGGCCATTGCCGTGGCATAGTGGGTTAATCTTTCCACCTGCAGCACTGGCATCCCATCTGGTTGCCAGTTCTGGTCCTGGCTGCTCCACCGCCAATCCAGCTCTTTACTCAGGCCTGGGAAAGCACTGGAAGATGGCCCAAGTCCTTGGGCCCCTGCACCCATGTGGGAGACCTGGAGGAAGCTCCTGGCTCCTGGCTTCGGATTGGTGCAGCTCTGGCCATTGCAGCCATTTGGGGAGTGAACCAATGGAGGGAAGACCTTTCTTTCCTGATTCTCCTTCTCACTGTCTGTAACTCTACCTCTCAAATAAAATAAATAAAATGTTTTAAAAAAGAACATACAATATGGAATAGGCATTTGGCCTGTTGGTTAAGATGCCAACCAGTTAGGATGCCTAAGCACCATATGTGTATACTTGGTTTCTAGTCACAGTTATGGCTACTGGTACCTGTTCTGCTAATGTAGATCACAGAGAGCAGCATGTGATGGCACAGGAACCTGGGTCCTGGCCACCAATGTGGGATATAGCTGTAGAGTTCCAAGCTTCTGGCTTTAGGCAAGCCTGGACCTGACTGTATGGAGTATGTGGGAAGTAAACAATCACATTGCTTTGCTCCCCATCCAGCTCACTGCTGTGCAAATAGGAAGCAGAAGATATTTGTTCAAATACCTGGGGTTTTGCCACCATTTTGAAGACCCTGATTGAGTTCTGTACTCTTGGCTTTGGCCTGATTGTGCCCAGGCTACTGTGCTGATTTGGTGATTAAATCAGAAAGTCAAAGATATCTCTCTTTCCCTCCCTACCCCCCTCCATCTTTGCCTTTAAATAAGTACATCTTTTTAAAAATCACCAGAATCAAACTTGATTCTTTGACAAATGAACACATATTACAAACACTTAGATTACAAAGGAGAGACTCAGAATCTTAACTCAGAAATGAAATATAGACTGTTACCAACGAATGCACAGAAACAGAATTATAAGAGAAGTCTATGGAGAAGGAACTCCAAAAAACCAGATAATTAATATAGGGAGAAATTCCCTGCAAACATGAACACCATAGAAATTCTTTACAGAATAATTCTTAATCATCATAGACATAGTACAAAAATGATGGTTGAGAACAATGCCAGGGCATTCATGTTTTATGTGTAGTATACCAGAGTTAAAACACAAATTTAACTGGTTGTGATCTCTGAGTTTTGTGTTGTAGAAGCAATCAAACCTTCCTACCATGGAGGATAGAACAGAAAAAGAGGTGTTGGTAGGAGAGGGGCTGCATCTTGGCCTCCCAGTGCAACCTGTAGTTCTCAGCAGAGAAGCTATTGTAGAATTGGTCAGCTGCAGCCACCACACTCAGTCAGCAACTGAAAAAAGAATCTTATGAATGAGAAAGATATGCCCATTTCTCATTTACTATTATGAAGTTAAATACTTCTCTAACTCCAGTTTCAATAACTGAAGATAAACCTCAGTTGCCAAAAGTGGGCAATTCTGTAGTCAGATGTTCCTATGTGTTTCTTTGTGCTTATTGTTGCTGGTGCTGCAGTTGGATATCTATGGCCTTCTCATTTCACATCAGTCAGCATATCCACTATAGCATTGTAAGGGTAGCAGGGGGTTGCTCCTTGAGTAGCTATCTTGTCAGAATGCAGTAAGTGAAATACCATCAGAAAGATAGGAAAACAATGGGTTCTGGGATATAGAAGTGTCCTTTTTTCTTAAATAACTACAAGATACCAGGTTCTGGTGTCAGAGCAGACCACCACATTTTGTCTCTCTCTTTCTTTCTTTCTCTCTCTCTCTCTCTTTCTTTCTTTCTTTCTTTTGACAGAGTGGACAGTGAGAGAGAGAGAGAGAGACAGAGAGAAAGGTCTTCCTTTGCCGTTGGTTCACCCTCCAATGGCTGCTGCGGCCAGCACACCGTGCTGATCCAAAGGCAGGAGACAGGTGCTTCTCCTGGTATCCCATGGGGTGCAGAGCCCAAGGACTTGGGCCATCCTCCACTGCACTCCCGGGCCACAGCAGAGAGCTGGCCTGGAAGAGGGGCAACCGGGACAGAATTCAGCACCCCAACCAGGACTAGAACCTGGTGTGCCGGTGCCGCAAGGTGGAGGATTAGCCTAGTGAGCACTGGCCAGACCACCACATTTTCAACTTGTCAGCAACAGTTTCCAACTATGGCATTTCTATAGTGATCAGTGAGGTAATGTCTTTCAACTCTTTCTACTCAGAAAGATGGCATTCTCAGCTCATCAGAGACCAGGACCATTTCCTTGATGTATAGAATGTTCCAGGTATTGGAAGCCAGATCAGACCTCAATAGAGAGATAACCTGGTCAGAGACAATGACCACTTCCTGAAATGTATGTAAGGAAGCCATTTCTCAATTCACCAGAAACCAGACTCCTGAAGAAAACATGCAAACATGAAACAAAACAACAAAGCAGGCCCCACATAAGCGATTGCTCAATCAACAGGCAATCGCTAAATAAGCTGTGTTGTCCACAACCTTACTGGAACACTCCCTTGGATCCCCTCCTCAGTGAAACTTTACTTCTCCTTTTTCTCACACTCATTATCCAACCTGAAATAAAAAACTGACTCAAACTCCTGCAACAATTTGATTCTGTAATTCTTAATTGTGATTTCAAATAAATTATTTTCCTAGGACATGCTGAGAAGTATGGAAACAATTATGGTTGAAATAATTTGTCAAAATTGCTGAGGGCTGTTCAGAGCAGAAACAGCCAAGTAATGTTTAAGACATAGGGTTCTAGGCTGGCACTGTGGCTCATTTGGCTAATCCTCCACCTGCAGCGCTGGCACCCTGAGGTTCTAGTACCTGAGGGGGCATTGGATTCTGTCCCAGTTGCTCCTCTTCCAGGCCAGCTCTCTGCTGTGGCCCGGGAAGGCAGTGGAGGATGGCCCAAGTGCTTGGGACCTGCACCCCCATGGGAGACCAGGAGGAAGCACCTGGCTCCTGGCTTCAGATAGGTGTAGTGGCCATTTGGGGAGGGAACCAATGGAAGGAAGACCTTTTTATCTGTCTCTCTGTCTCTCACAAACTCTGCCTGTCAAAAAAAAAAGAGAGAAATCATCAAAAAACAACAAAAAAAACCACATAGGGTTCTGTTGTAAGAGTGACCATATCACTTACCAAGAACTCCAGTATCAAAGACTATCACAACAGGCTAAATATACCACCAGATATGTTTGAGGAAGCCATGAACATTCACTCTATAGTGCAGTCATGGAGCAGCATTTGATAGCAGACTAACACATTTGTGAATCTGTAATTTCTAGAGGAATAAGGACCCTCATGTGATATCTTTTTTTTGACAGGCAGAGTGGGCAGTGAGAGAGAGAGACAGAGAGAAAGGTCTTCCTTTTGCCATTGGTTCACCCTCCAATGGCCACCACGGCCAGCATGCTGCAGGCAGCACACCGCGCTGATCCGATGGCAGGAATCAGGTACTTATCCTGGTCTCCCATTGGGTGCAGGGCCCAAGGACTTAGGCCATCCTCCACTGCACTCCCTGGTCACAGCAGAGAGCTGGCCTGGAAGAGGGGCAACCAGGACAGAATCTGGTGCCCCGACTGGGACTAGAACCCGGTGTGCCAGCACCACAAGGTGGAGGATTAGCCTAGTGAGCCACAGCGCCGGCTTATCTTTTTCTTATTCATTAAGATACTCCAAGATATTTTGCTTCTCCTTATGATACAGAAGAAAGATGTCAAATAGAATACATAAACTTATGTTCAGTAATTACTGTTTCAGTACTTTATTTGGCTTATAAAGGATCTAGACTCAACTCTAGAGGGAAATAATATTAAAGAAAGCTAGCCATTGTTTTCAGTAATTTCTTAGTAACTTTTTATAACATGTACATATGGGGAGACAGAGCTACTATTATTAAGCCTATGATACTACTATTTTACTTACCAAACTTTTTTTTAACTTTTATTTGATGAATATAAATTTCCAAAGTACAGCTTATGGATTACAATGGCTTCCCCCCCATAACGTCCCTCCCACCCGCAACCCTCCCCTTTCCCACTCCCTCTCCCCTTCCATTCACATCAAGATTCATTTTTGATTCTCTTTATCTACAGAAGATCAGTTTAGCATACATTAAGTAAAGATTTCAACAGTTTGCTCCCACACAGAAACATAAAGTGAAAAATAATAGATGATTTTTTAAATGATGATGAAATCAGATCAGACCTATTGTCATGTTTAATCCCAGTGAGAGTCAAGTTGGGAATTGATAATTTCTTCTTCTTTTTTTTTTACAGAAGATCAGTTTAGTATACATTAAGTAAAACTTTCAACAGTTTGCACCCCCATAGAAACACAAAGTGAAATATACTGTTTGAGTACTCGTTATAGCATTAAGTCTCAATGTACAGCATGCTAAGGACAGAGATTCTACATGAGGAGCGAGTGCACAGTGACTCCTGTTGTTGGCTTTACAAATTGACACTCTTGTTTATGGCATCAGTAATCTCCCCATGCTCCAGTCATGAGTTTCCAAGGCTATGGAAGCCCCTTGAGTTCTCTGACTCTTATCTTGTTTAGACAAGGTCATAGTGAAAGTGGAGGTTCTCTCCTACCTTCAGAGAAAGGTACCTCCTTCTTTGAAGACCTGTTCTTTCCACTGGGATCTCACTCACAGAGATCTTTCATTTAGGTGTTTTTTTTTTTGCCAGAGTGTCTTGGCTTTCCATGCCTCAAATACTCTCATGGGCTTTTCAGCCAGATCGGAATGCCTTTAGGGCTGATTCTGAGGCCAGAGTGCTGTTTAGGACATCTGCCATTCTATGAGTCTACTGAGTATCTCGCTTCCCATGTTGGATCACTCTCCCCTTTATTTATTCTATCGGTTAGTATTAGGAGGTACTAGACTTGTTTATGTGCTCCCCTTGACTCTTAGTCCTTTCATTATGATCAATTGTGAACTGAAAATTGATCACTTGGACTAGTGAGATGGCATTGGTACATGCCACCTTGATGGGATTGAATTGGAGTCCCCTGGTATGTTTCTAACTCTACCATTTGGGGCAAGTCAGCCTGAGCATGTCCCAAATTGTACATCTCTTCCCTCTCTTATTCCCACTCTTATGTTTAACAGGGATCACATTTCAGTTAAATTTCAACACTTAAGAATAACTGTGTATTAATTACAGAATTAAACCAGTCATATTAAGTAGAGCAGACAAAAAAACTACTAAGAGGGATAATGTATTAAGTTGTTCATTAACAGTCAGGGCTATGCTGATCAAGTCACCGTTTCTCATAGTGTCCATTTCACTTCAACAGGTTTCCTTTTTGGTGTTCAGTCAGTTGTCACCAATCAGGGAGGACATATGGTATTTGTCCCTTTGGGACTGGCTTATTTCACTCAGCATGATGTGTTCCAGATTCCTCCATTTTGTTGCAAATGACTGGATTTCGTTGTTTCTTACTGCGGTATAGTATTCTAAAGAGTACATATCCCATGATTTCTTTATCCAGTCTACCGTTGATGGGCATTTAGGTTGGTTCCAGGTCTTGGCTATTGTGAATTGAGCTGCAATAAACATTAGGGTGCAGACCACTTTTTTGTTTGCCAATTTAAATTCCCTTGGGTAAATTCCAAGGAGTGGGATGGCTGGGTCAAACGGTAGGGTTATCTTCAGAGGAATCTCCAGACTGACTTCCATAGTGGCTTGACCAGTTTGCATTCCCACCAACAGTGGGTTAGTGTCCCTTTTTCCCCACATCCTCGCCAGCATCTGTTGTTGGTAGATTTCTGAATGTGAGCCATTCTAACCGGGGTGAGGTGAAATCTCATTGTGGTTTTGATTTGCATTTCCCTGATTGCTAATGACCTTGAAAATTTTTTCATGTGCCTGTTGGCCATTTGGATTTCCTCTTTTGAAAAATGTCTATTGAGGTCCTTGGCCCATCTCTTAATTGGGTTGTTGGTTTTGTTTTTGTGGAGTTTCTTGATCTCTGTAGATTCTGGTTATTAACCCTTTATCTGTTGCATAGTTTGCAAATATTTTTTCCCATTCTGTCGGTTGTCTCTTCACTCTCCTGACTGTTTCTTTTGCAGTACAGAAACTTCTCAATTTGATGCAATCCCAATAGTTGATTTTGGCTTTGACTGCCTGTGCCTCCTGGGTCTTTTCCAGAAATTCTTTGCCTATGCCAATATCTTGAAGGGTTTCTCCAATGTTCTCTAATAACTTGATGGTGTCAGGTCATAGATTTACGTCTTTAATCCACGTTGAGTGGATTTTTGTGTAAGGTATAAGGTAGGGTTCTTGCTTCATGCTTCTGCACGTGGAAATCCAGTTTTCCCAGCACCATTTATTGAATAGACTGTCCTTGCTCCAGGAATTGGTTTTAGATCCTTGATCAAATATAAGTTGGCTGTAGATGTTTGGGTTGATTTCTGGTGTTTCAATTCTGTTCCATTGGTCTATCCATCTGTTTCTGTACCAGTACCATGCTGTTTTGATTACAACTGCCCTGTAGTATGTCCTGAAATCTGGTATTGTGATGCCTGCAGCTTTGTTTTTGTTGTACAAGATTGCTTTAGCTATTCGAGGTCTCTTTTGCCTCCATATGAATTTCAGCATCATTTTTTCTAGATCAGAGAAGAATGTCTTTGGTATCTTGATTGGGATTGCATTGAATCTATAAATTGCTTTTGGGAGAATGGACATTTTGATGATGTTGATTCTTCCAATCCATGAGCATGGAAGATTTTTCCATTTTTTGGTATCCTCTTCTATTTCTTTCTTTAAGATTTTGTAATTCTCATCATAGAGATCTTTAACATCCTTGGTTAAGTTTATTCCAAGGTATTTGATTGTTTTTGTAGCTATTGTGAATGGGATTGATCTTAGCAGTTCTTTCTCAGCCATGGCATTGCTTGTGTATACAAAGGCTGTTGATTTTTGTGCATTGATTTTATATCCTGCCACTTCGCCAAACTCCTCTATGAGTTCCAATAGTCTCTTAGTAGAGTTCTTTGGATCCCCTAAGTAAAGAATCATATCATCTGCAAAGAGGGATAGTTTGACTTCTTCCTTCTCAATTTGTATTCCTTTAATTTCTTTTTCTTGTCTGATGGCTCTGGCTAAAACTTCCAGAACTATGTTAAATAGCAGTGGTGAGAGTGGGCATCCCTGTCTGGTGCCAGATCTCAATGGAAATGCTTCCAACTTTTCCCCATTCAATAGGATGCTGGCTGTGGGCTTTTCATAAATTGCTTTGATTATATTGAGGAATGTTCCTTCTATACCCAATTTGCTTAGAGTTTTCATCATGAAAGGGTGTTGAATCTTATCGAATGCTTTCTCTGCATCTATTGAGATAATCATATGGTTTTTCTTCTGCAGTCTGTTAATGTGGTGAATCACATTGATTTGCGAATATTGAACCATCCCTGCATACCAGGGATAAATCCCACTTGGTCTGGGTGGATGATTTTCCTGATGTGTTGTTGTATTCTATTGGCGAGAATTTTATTGAGGATTTTTGCGTCTATGTTCATCAGGGATATTGGTCTATAATTTTCTTTCAGTGCTGCATCTTTCTCTGGCTTAGGGATTAAGGTGATGCTGGCTTCATAGAAAGAATTTGGGAGGATTCCATCTTTTTCGATTGTTCTGAATAGTTTGAGAAGAAATGGAATCAGTTCTTCTTTAAATGTCTGGTAGAATTCAGCAGTGAATCCATCTGGTCCTGGGCTTTTCTTTGTTGGGAGGGCCTTTATTACTGTTTCAATTTCTGTTTCAGTTATGGGTCTATTTAGGTTTTCTATGTCTTCATGGTTCAATTTAGGTAGATTGCATGTGTCCAGGAATCTATCCATTTCTGATAGATTTTCTTGTTTGCTGGCATACAAGTCCTTGTAGTAATTTCTGATGATTCTTTTTATTTCTGTGGTGTCTGTTGTTACGTTTCCTTTTTCATCTCTGATTTTATTGATTTGGGTCTTTTCTCTTCTTTTTTTAGTTAGTTGGGCCAATGGGGTGTCAATTTTGTTTATTTTTTCAAAAAACCAGCTCTTCGCTTGGCTGATTTTTTGTAATGTTTTTTTGGATTCAATCCTGTTAATTTCTTCTCTGATTTTAATTATTTCTATTCTCCTACTAGATTTGGGTCTGGTTTGCTGCAAATTTTCTAGGTCCTTGAGATGTGCTGAAAGCTCATTTATTTGGTGCCTTTCCAATTTCTTGATATAGGCCCCTATTGCTATAAACTTGCCTCTCAATACTGCTTTTGCTGTATCCCATAAGTTTTGATATGTTGTGTTGTTATCCTCATTTACTTCCAGAAAGTTTCTGATTTCTCTTTTGATTTCTTGAATGACCCAGTGTTCATTCAGGAGCATGTTGTTCAGTCTCCATGTGTTTGCATACTTTCTGGGGTTTCCTGAGTTGCTAATTTCCAGCTTCATTCCACTGTGGTCTGAGAAGCTGCATGGTATGATTCTAATTCTTTTAAATTTGCTGAGACTTGCTTTATGACCTAGTATGTGATCAATCCTAGAGAAGGTTCCATGCACTGCTGAGAAGAATGTAAAGTCTTAGATGTATGATTGAAAGTTCTGTAGATATCTGTTAGATCCATTTGGGCAATAGTGTTGATTAAATCTGCTGTTTCCTTGTTGATCTTCTGTCCGGATGATCTATCTATTTCTGAGAGTGGAGTATTGAAGTCCCCCAGTACTATTGTATTGGAATCTAAGTCTCCCTTTAAGTCCCTTAACATATCTTTTAAATAGACCAGAGCCCTGTAATTAGGTACATATACATTAATAATAGTTACATCTTCCTGTTGAATTGAACCCTTAATCATTTTATAGTGCCCCTCCTTGTCTCTCTTAACAGTTTTTGTATTAAAGTTTATTTTGTCTGATATTAATATGGCTACACCTGCTTGTTTTTGGTCTTTGTTGGCATGGAATATCTTTTTCCAACCTTTCACTTTCAGTCTGCATGCATCTTTGTTAGAGAGATGTGTTTCTTGTAGGCAACAGATAGTTGGGTGTTGTTCCTTAAGCCAGTCAGCCAGTCTGTGTCTTTTAACTGGACAGTTCAGGCCATTCACGTTTAATGTGACTATTGATACATAGTGATTTTGCCCTGCCATTTTCCCGGAGATATTTTCTAGTATATGCTTTGAGCTTCCCATGCTCTTTTACTGGTAGGTGTTCTTCCTTTACCTTCTTTCATATTGATGGCCGTGTTTCTGTGTTTCTGAGTGTAGCACATCTTTAAGTATCTTTTGCAGGGCCGGACGAGGGGCCACAAAGTCTTTCAATTTCTGTTTGCTATGAAAGGTCTTTATTTCACCTTCATTCACAAATGAGAGCTTAGCAGGATATAATATTCTGGGCTGGCAATTTTTCTCTCTTAGCACCTGTGCTGTGTCTCGCCATTCCCTCCTAGCCTGTAGTGTTTCTGATGAGAAGTCTGCTGTGAGTCTGATTGGAGATCCTCTGAGAGTAATCTGACATTTCTCTTGCACATTTTAGGATCTTTTCTTTATGTTTCACTGTGGTGAGTTTAATTACAACGTGTCGTGGTGAGGATCTCTTTTGGTCATGTTTACTGGGGGTTCTATGAGCTTCCTGTACTAGGATGTCTCTCCTTCTCCAGACCCGGAAAGTTCTCTGCTAGTATCTCACTAAAAAGGCCTTCTAATCCTTTCTCTCTCTCCATGCCTTCAGGAACTCCTAGAACTCGAATGTTGTTTTTTTTTTAATAGTATCCTGTGGATTCCCAACAATATTTTTTAGATTTCTAATTTCCTCTTCTTTTCTTAGGTTTGACTGTATCCTTTCCTGTTCTCTGTCTTCTAAGTCCGATATTCTCTCTTCTGCTTCACCCATTGTGTTTGTAAGGCTCTCTAATGTGTTTGTCATTTGATCTATTGAGCTCTTCATTTCATTTTGATTTCTCTTCACTATCACACTTTCCTGCTCTACTAGTTTCTGCGTTTCATTTTGATTCTTCCTTAAAATTTCATTTTCACGAGAGAGATTTTCAATCCTGTCCAATAAGGATTTCTGTAGTTCAAGGATTTGCTTTTGAAAACTTCTAAATGTTCTTATCATAAATTTTTTGAACTCCATATCTTGCATTTCTTCTATCTCATCATCTTCATAATCTTGGCTTGGGGTGTTTTGTTTATTTGGAGGCATCATAATCTCATCGTTGATCTTGTTCCCTCGATTTCTGTGTTTATTGCTTGGCATGGTTAATTCTGTTTCCCTCACTGTGAGGTTTTTTTTTATTATTATTATACTATGTCCGTGTTAAGTGGACTGCCTGCTGTTGGAGGAGCCTTGGAGGCTTGAGATGGGTGTGGCCTGAGAGCTCTGCTTGGTTCTTCAGGGTTACAGGTGTGCAAAGGTGACACCCTCAGGTTATGCATGGTAAATCTCTCTTTATTTATTTATTCATTTATTTTATTTTATTTTATTTTTTGTTCAGGAGGTAAGTAATACTGCAAGGCTGAGCAGAATGGATGGTATTTAGGTTCTGCTGGCTTCTACCCAAAGAGTCTGTGCAGGCTCCATTTCTCCTGCGGACTCCCACTGGGTTGCCTAGGCTACTGAATTGTAGGCTTAACTCTCCCCTTTTATTATGTATATCCCAGCTCTTTGTCTCTTGCTCGCCTTTGCAAGGTTGGCAGAGAGTGGAACTTGTCTGTACCAGTATGCCCCCACCTTTTTATTTATTTATTTATCTATTTTTCCTTCTCTCCTGTAGTCTGTTGTACTTTCCCGCTTCAAAACCTGCGTCCCTCTAAAATTCTGTCTGCCGTTTCCCCGCCAATGTCTCTGGTTACTGAGCTCACCTCCACTTACAGCGCCGATGTGTGGACTCAGAGCCCTTAGCGTCCCTCCTCTCCCCGCTGGTGTCTTTGTCACATAGACTCCCCTTCCCGCACTGGCGCTCAGACCCTGCAGCTCCCGCAGTTCGGCTTCCACGTGGTGGGTGACTCTGCTCTCCCAGTAGGTCCTTTGGTTCACAGCGAATAGCTCTGGAAGAGTTTCCTCTGCAATTTTTTCCTGATCCTTTTTCTGAGGCTACCATAACTCCGCTTTTATTAAACTAAATATTCCCGGACTATCGGTGCGCACCCTCACTATTCCGCCATCTTGGCTCTGCCCCAAGGAAAAAATCTACTTACCAAACATTTAAATACTCACAAGCATTTGAAAGCAATTTGTTTCCTTTATTTCTTGGAGGTTTAGAAATATATATCTATATATTTTTTCATACATTAAACACAACCATTCATGTGCTAACCAAGACTAGGAATACAGGGTTACCACATGCTCACAGCACCTTCAATAATGGTCAGCTTGTAGCATACAAAAACACTCTACAAGCTTTAGTTTTTCGGAACTAAAGGAAGAACCAAGTGGCTTTTACCAGGTATCATGGGATAACCATTTATGCATGCCTTGCCAGTGAGGTAGCCTGCTGTCCATGACTCAGAAATGAACAAATCATGTTTCTGATCTTTGAAACAGGATTTCATTCACTTACGGAATAAAGCAGGAAGGCCACACAGCCGCCTCAACACAGCAAGTGCCAGAAAAACACCATCTCTGTGCTGGGCCATGACATTAAGACAGAGAGTTTCCAGAAACTGAGGCCAAAGAACTAATACTTAAAACCACTGGGGAAGTGACATTTCTAGGCTCATGCTCCATAAATGAAAATGCCACCCAAAGGTCTCTGACACATGACAGAGCAGAGCCACCATGCAGCAGAAGGCAGTGATGTTAGACACAGAAGTTGTACGGGTGGGCCAGGATCATTCAAGCACCAAAGAAATATATTCAAGCTGCCCCACACTGTTGACTCCTCCACAGTTTCCACCATCCAAACCTGTAGCTTTGCTGTCACAGGAGCCATGGTCACTAAGAAAGAAGGGCTGACTGTATGAAGGAGGCAGCCCCAGCAGATGGCCCTGCTGGCGAGGCTAAGCACTGCCAATGCAGAAGCCAATGCAGCATGGCCTAGCTCCCGGCAACAGTAAATTTCCATGGCATTGTTTGCTGTGCCACTGTCCTGCTACTTTGTTGCCTGCATGCAGGGGGCGAGGCTGCTTCCAGGGACACTAAGGGAAGTTCACACTGTCAAGTAAACCCATTGGCTCTACTCCAGGCTGCTTAGTGGGACGACAGTAACACATACATTCATCTCCACTGCTGCCGTTCCTAACCAAAAATAGGCCTGAATTATAACAGGCATTCAAAGGAACCTGCAAAGCAATAACCTGGAGGAACAAATAGCTAGAATAATGTGGGAAGCCATGGCACCATGCCCTAAAGATGGCGCCGGCTCCTTTCTCCCGGAAGGACTGGCGAGAAACAAACAACTCCTAATAAGGAGATGGCTGAGCTCCCTTCTGGCTTCCGCATTGCTGTACCTATCAATCCTTGCCACTTGGCTGCTTTTGATTGGTGCGCTGATGGCTATAAGAGGGATGGGAGAGGGAAGGAGGCGGAAGAAGAAGCTTGTTCAAGGTTCCTGAATAAACTGCTTGAAGAAGAGTTCGGGTCGTGTCTTCCTTGCTGGTAAGGGACGTGACAACTGGTGGCCCGTACGGGGAACCATCTCAAACGCGAACTCAGAACTTCCTGCAGTCAGGGCAGCGCTGGTAAGTCCCCCAGGAAAATAAGGTGGGGATCCGCGATAAGAGCGGGCAGTCCTGCGACAATAGCGGGAGGATAGCTCTGCGATTAAAGCAGAGGAAGTTCTGCGACAAAAGCAGAAGGAGCTCTGACCTGTGGCCAGGGAAAGAGTACAATTTTTGACGATGGGTAATTCACAGTCCCATCCAATTTTTCTGGCGCTGAATGTGCTGCTTCGAGAAAACAGTTTGAAACTTAAGCCTAGTACATTGCATAGGTTTTTACGTAACTGCGATACCATTGCACCCTGGTATGGGGTTTCGGGAAGCCTTACCATCCCTTCATGGGACAAACTAGGCAGGGATTTGGATTTTGCATTCGAACAGGGTAATCTTGAAAGGGGAGTGAGACCAATATGGAAGTTGGTGTGAGCATGCCTCGAGGATGAGCGGTATAGTGAAACTATTCTGAGCGGTCAAGCTGCCTTGGAGGAGCTCCAGGAAGAGCGCTCTGAGAGAGCTGCCAGTGAAAAAGGGAAAACTTTGAAGGAGAGTCAGAAAAGAACTAGGAAAAAACTGTACCCCAATCTTTCCGAGTTGCGCAGCCCCTCCTTAGTAAGTAGTACTAGTGCAGAAAGTAGCTCAGAAAGCAACAGTGAGTCTGAAGAGTGTGGCGATAACAAAGAGTCTGGTATAAAGCAAGTACGGGAATTGAATCGGCAAATGAGGATTTCCAAAAATTACAGCCACTGAGCCGTTACCAGGTGCTCCAAATATATTTACGGATGGGTCAAAAACAGGCTGTGGGGTTTATATGGTAGAGGGTAATGACCCGGTATTTCATCAGTTTCAGCCAGGCTCACCTCAAGTTGTGGAATTAAAAATAGTTATTGAAGTCCTTGAGCAGTGCTCTTTCGCCTTTAACTTGTTGTCAGATTCCTTATATGTGGTGAACACATTAAAGATATTGGAAACCACAGGACCGATTAAACCTTCTAGCCCAATTGCATCCCTAACGTCAGGTGATTGCTCATTGTCTGGATGCATGGGCCGCCTGGGGGAAACCCCAGGTGCTAAAAACTGATAATGGCCCGGCCTATACATCTCAAACCTTTACCACCTTTTGCCAAAAAATGGAGGTTCAACTTGTCCATGGATTGCCGTACAATCCTCAGGGCCAGGGCATAATTGAGCGAGCACACTGCACACTGAAAGAATATCTTTTAAAACAAAAAGGGGGACGCGACAGGCCAGGAGAAAGAGAGAGGAAAAATTCCACAGGTATCTTGACCTAGAGAAAAGTCTTAATTCGATAACCCTTTCCAACTTGATGGGTTTTTCTCTTTACAGTTAATAAAAACTTAAGCAATGGGCTCATACGCTGATAATCAATTCTTTTCTGTGCTGCTGTAGCTAACTTATCTAATGAGAGTTTTCATGTGTCTTGAAGGTTTCGCATTTTTCTATTGCCAGTATGAGTCTTGATTGGAAAAACTGCACCATGAAGCTGTTTACGTTATATCTTTAATGTTTGAGTGATTACGTAACTCTGATTAGATCTAGTCCACAGCCTTGGTTAAACGTACTAATTTTTGACTAAAATGGTTTGACTCTCTGATAGTTTAAATTCTAAACCGAGTCTTTCAACTTTGGGGCTTCCAGTCGGATCCCTGGAACTCTCAAAGGATGGGACTCTAAATTTGTTAAAGTAACAGCTGTTTGAGTCAATTCAAATTATACAAAGTGTATTAAAATGTAGTAAATGATGTCAAATCTATGCTGTATTCATGTTTTTGCTTTTCAGCTAGAGTAGTCTTATAAAAATGAGAGTAAATTCTGTGTCTACAAGCCTTTATGTTGTTAACTCAAGTAAGCCAATACAGATTGGTTCAGAAAATTGGGTTAATGCAAACGCCCTTTGGTTCACTTGCTCAGTTTTACATTTACATGTCTTTGATATGCTTTAAACTTGTTTCTCTTAAGGATGAAGATCTTTTCAAAGTTGTAAATATGCACTAGTGACTGTTGCTGCCCAAGTGATGTTATCCTTATGTTACTTAAAAGCATGGAAATGTAATTTTGACTTTTAATTCAGATAATGGTGTGGTATTCATTAATAGCTCAGTGTTTTAAGTTATCCAGGCATCGGTGCCAAGTAAAATATGGAAAATGTATTATGTGTACTTTTAACATCTTAAATTTGATAAGAGAGACTTTTAAGTTTGCCAGCATGTATTCTCATAGGTTGTCCATACATGATAATTCAAGACTGTAAAAGTAACTACAGGTATAAAGTTTCAGAAGGTGTGAGCAAGTCATGAAAAGTTGTAAAAAGTTTACGATTTTAAAACATTGTTTACAGAGTTTTCTATAAGTTAAATGTTAATGCCAAAATTACACTAACCTAAAGTTGAAG